>NW_024412436.1:13534077-13553252 GCF_014898765.1 Herpailurus yagouaroundi
TTTAATTTTTTTTTTCAACGTTTATTTATTTTTGGGACAGAGAGAGAAAGAGCATGAACGGGGGAGGGGCAGAGAGAGAGGGAGACACAGAATCGGAAACAGGCTCCAGGCTCTGAGCCGTCAGCCCAGAGCCTGACGCGGGGCTCGAACTCCCGGACTGCGAGATCGTGACCTGGCTGAAGTCGGACGCTTAACCGACTGCGCCACCCAGGTGCCCCAAGAGTGACCGTTTTTATTTTAGCTGTGTTGTCATGGTCTCTTGTCTCCTGCTTGTTCTACCACCATTTATTTGAAAAACGATCTTTCCTCTTGAATTACCTTGGCATCTTTGGTCAAAAACGAGTTGATCATAGGGGCTTCTGGCTGGCTCAGTCAGTAGAGCATGGGACTCCTGAACTCAGGATCATGAGTTCAAGCCTCATGTTGGGTACGGTGATTACTTTTAGAATGAGTGAAGGAATGAATGAATCAATCATATGTGTGGGAGAATTGACATCTTAACAATATTGGGTCTTTCAGTTCATGAACATGGTATATATCCATTTATTTAAGCCTTTAACTTTCTCAGCGGTAGTTTGTGATTCATACTGTACAGTTCTTAAACATTTTTTTAGAGTTATTTCTAGGTATTTTATGTTTTTTTGATAATATTATAAATGGTACTTTTTTTTTTCCCCTATAATTGCAATTTCCAGTTGTTCAGTTGACTTTTTTAGTATGGAGTGTGTACTTGCTAACTTTTTTTACATCTAGTCACATTTTTGTAAATTATTTAAGACTGTCTATGTAGTGGGGCTCCCGGGTGGCACAGTCGGTTAAGTGTCTGACTTTGGCTCAGGTCAGGATCTCACCGTTCTGGGAGTTCGAGCCCCTCATCGGGCTCTGTGCTGACAGTGTGAAGCCTGCTTCATATCCTGTGTCTGTCTGTCTGTCTCTCTCTCTCTCTAAACATTGTATTGGAAAGAGTAGGAAGAAGTCCTTTCTTCATTCCATCTTAAAGGGAAGACATTCAGTCTTGAACCATTAAGGATGATGATTGCTCTAGGCTTTTCTTTATCAGGTTGAGGAAGTTCCCATCTACTCTTAGTTTGCTGGGAGTTTTTATTATATGTTGAATATTGCCAAATGCTTTTTCTGCATCTGCAGAGATGAGATCATGTGATTTTTCTTTATTAGCCTGCTACTGTGGTAAATTACACTGATTTCTTTTCAGAGGTTGAACCAACTTCATATTTCTAGGATAAATCCCACTTGGTAATGATCCTTTTTGTATGCCCCTGCCTTCAATTTGTTAATACCTATGAAGGATTTTTATGCCTGTGTTCATGAAGGATATCAATATGGAGTTTGTTTCCTGGTAGTGTGTTGGTCTGCCTTTGGTGTCACTAATGAAGGCCTCATAAAATGAATTAGGAAGTATACTCTTCTATTTGCTGGAATAGTTATTTCTTCTTTAAATTTTGGGAGAAATCTCCAGAGAAGCTACATGTAGGCCTGGAATTTTATTTATTGATTGATTTTACCTGTGAATTCCTTTTCTTTGATGTGTATATTTGGGTTATTGATTTCTTCTTGAGTGGAGCTGTTTTGTAGTTTTTTCAAGGAATTTTTCCATTTTATCAACTCACTTCTATGCATAAATTCTATCATAACTTTTCACATTATATACTATCTTGATCTGTAGTGTTGTCTTCTTTTGTTCCGATAGGTAATTTCTGTCTTCTCTCTTTCTTTTTTTTTTTTTTTTTAATTTTTTTTTTTCAACGTTTATTTTTGGGACAGAGGGAGACAGAGCATGAACGGGGGAGGGGCAGAGAGAGAGGGAGACACAGAATCGGAAACAGGCTCCAGGCTCTGAGCTGTCAGCCCAGAGCCCGACGCGGGGCTCGAACTCACGGACCGCGAGATCGCGACCTGGCTGAAGTCGGACGCTTAACCGACTGCGCCACCCAGGCGCCCCTGTCTTCTCTCTTTCTTGATCTCATTGGCTAGAGAAATATAAATTTATTGATTTTTCTCAAAGAATAAGCTGTTGGTTTCATTGATTTTTTTTTTTTCCCTCTCATTGTCTCTATGTTTTAAATTTAATTGATTCTACTTATTCATTCTTTTTGTTTATTTTGGGCTTAAATTGTCCCCCTTTCCCACCAGTTTCTTAAGGTAGAAACTTAGGTTATTAATTAGAGATCTTTCTTTAATCTGAAGATGTAAATTGCCCGTTAAACTTTGGTTTAAAACGCTGCATCCCGTAAGTTTGGTATTTGGCTTTTTTTTTTTTTTTTTTTTGCCTTCATTTAAAATACTTTCTAGTTTGTTGTGTGATTTCTTCTTTGATGCAGGAGTTATTCAGATAAGTGCATGGTTTCTTTTTAAATATTCGGGTATTTCCCGAATGTTTTTCTGTCGTTGGTTTGTAATTTAATTCCATGTGGGCAACATACGGAAGCTCGCAGAGCCCACATGGAGCTCTGTGCTTTGGAGCATCTTTTTGTCTGCCTCTTGGCTGTTTATGTGTTTGCTCCAGAGAAACACCTATTCGAGTCCTTTGCCAGTTTTTAAATCGGGTCGTTTTGTCTTTGAGTCGTGGAGGTTCTTTGTATCCTGAGTAGCCATTCCTTAGCAGCTCTGTGATGAGCGAATATTTTCTCCCATGCTGTGGGTTGGACGGACGAATTTTGGGGAGGCCGTTGCTTTTTGACTGAGTGGCGTGAGTCGGATTGCTAACCCCGTTCGACGATCAGCACAGAGGACGGAGAGGAGGGGCTGACACACCAGCCCACCCGCTGGACTTCAGAGTCCCCGTCAGGTCGTCAGGTCGGAGGGACGGCCCTGTCGTGGCTGGTGGCCGATCATCCTTTGAGGTGAGCGCTCGGTTAAGCATTTCCTTTGCCGTCTCAAAGACGTTTATTTGAATGCTCTTCGAAGAGTTTATGCCCTTGCTTTTTTTTTTTTTTTTTTTTTTTTTTCTCAGTCTGGGAGGAGACTGAGGGGCTCGGCCTGTGTTTTCCCCCACGGTGGTCGTCAGGGGTCCTCAGAGCCGAGCCTTTTGTAAATATGCAACCAGCGATAGCCTGAAGCCTCAGTTCATTGTGGGTGGGGTGGGGGGTTGGGGAGTGACAGGGCTGATACCTGTCCCCAGAAGCCGTTCCTGGTGAGCTGCCTGGGAGAATGGGCGAGAATCTCTCCTGGAACAGGCTCATTTAGCTCTTCCGTATGATTAAATGCCTCAAAGGATTGGAAGATCCTGCGGCAAACATTCACGTCCCATTTACCACTATTCTGTGAGTGTTGTCCCTGGCCGAGGGGCTGTCCGTGGAGTCGCGGGGGAAGCCGGCACAGAGCACGCGGACAGCCAGCCAGTCCTGGGCGATCACGTACGATGAAAGGGTTTTTGTTTCTCCTGGCCTAAAAGTGGTGTGCTGGAGTCTCGGGAGTACTTTCTGGCCCCATGTGCTAGTTGCTAGCGTCCGAACGGGCTGCGTGTGTCTTTTCCTCAGTTTCCCCGTCTTCCCGGGACGGCCGCTCCCACCCGTCACCCAGCGTGACGGGTGCGCACGGCCAGCAACTCTGAGGCTGACGGGACGGTAGGCTTCCCTGGGCCACACTTGGGTTCCTTGCCCGTGAAGTAGGAGGGTCGGACCAGACGACTGACGTCTGAGATGCCCGTGACCGATCTTCCCTCCTGGGGGCTGGTTCGCAGTGCTGGCTCCCAGCCGTGATCTGAGTCTGGCCCCCAGACACGGAGGACAGGGAGGGACGGAGGAAAGAGGCCGCTCCAGGTGGGCAGGGGGCAGGTGCAGTGAACACAAGGAACTGACCTACGAGGCTGCAGGATGCTGGACCCCCGCACCTGCCCGCCACGTCCTAACAGTTCACAGAGTGGCCGCAACGGGGTTCGGTCACCCATACCCTCCAGATGGTCCCGGCGCCACATCTCTATCTCAAGGCCGTCCGTCCTTGGGGCAGCTTCCCGGAGAGGGCTCCCGGGGCCCCATTCCAAGGACAGGAGAGGAGGTGAGGAGCCTCCGGGCGCGGGGGTCCATTCGTGCTGGTACCCCTACCACAGAGCTCTCCGTCCTCCACCCTGGCCAGAAACAGCCCCAGGTTCTGGAGACACATTTAAAGGAAAAATGAGCGGAAGCCAAGTCCAGACTTGTCACAGTCCCCAGCGGCCTGTCCCACCCCCTTCCAGCTACCCCACACCTCCCTCAAACGTGTCATTTGTGGCAGAACCCAAACTAGATTTGAAGCTACCATTTCACACGGGAACCCTGGTCTTCTCATCCTGTGGGCCTCGATATGTGTGCTCCAGTGGATTTACCATTTTCCTGTAAATACAGGCCCGTGACTGTGGTTCATTGGTAAGAGCGCCACTCGGGGCGCCGCGCCACCAACAAAGTGGGGACGAGGCTGCCGGCTCATGGAAGGTTTGCAGGACGGGCAAAGAGACGCAAGCCTGGAGCCTGTTTGTTGCACACACACACACCCCCCCCACCTCTGCTGACCTTGTCCCCGCCGCCCCCACCTGGCCGCGCTCCTCGTTAGCCCGGAAGCAGGTTCACGGTCGTCATAGAGGAAGAAAGCTCGAGATCCCTGAGCCCCCGTTCTCCCCTCACCGCACACTGCGGAAGGAGTCCTGGCCTCTGCGGTCTCCACAAGAGGCTGGCTTGTGCCCCCCCCCCCCTCGAAGGTCACCAACGATCTGTGGGTAAAGCTATCGCTACCTCTGTGCCCAGCTGCTTTACGGTATCTGACCCCAGTGACTGCTTGCTTCTTGAAGATCATTGCTCCGCTGGCCCCCAGTGTCCTGCTGGCGCTGTGCCGGTTCCTGGGCCGCGGGTCTCTCAGGCTGGGGTTCCCGGGGACCAGGGGAGGCCGGTTTAGGGGCGTCCGCCTTTGTAATCCAGGAAATGGGAGATCCTGCTTGGCCCTCTTAGCTGGCGCGGAGAGATTTGTGTGTAAACGCCCTTGGCGGTCAGTAAGTGGGAGGCGCCCAGTTTGGAGACACAGTTACCCTCTGGAAACCTGATGAGCCAGATTTGGATGCGGGGGCCTTCTCCGCTTTCACCCACCTGCTCTGCGCCCAGGACCATCCGTCTCCCACCTCCAGCAACCACCAGCTCCTGCCGGTACCGTCAGGCCACCTTCAAACCCTAGTAAGGAGTGGGTGGTGTCCCTACAAGGAGTGTCGTTCCCCACCCCCACCCCCAGAGCAGGCGATGGGGCCGACGCCCCGGACTGTGCTGGGGAAGGTGGCTGAGTCTGTCGTTGAGCGGGACACCGGATCATCTCAGCTTGACACTAGATGCTGTCGGGGACAGGGAGGTCACCAGGCCACACAAATGCATTGTTGGGGCTCGGGAGCATTTTGGAGCGGGGACTCTACAACATTCAGTGACAAGTCACAGCAAATAGCCTTGAGCACCTGCCCTCGCGGTGTGGATGCCCGTGACACTGGGGCATCGAGCCAGCAAGGGCCCTGCCATCTGGCAGCCTTTTGGGCAGGGACACACCAAGTTGGGAGTCACTGCTTCACCCCCCTCCGCAGTCCCGGGGCTCTCTCAGTTTTAGCAAACCGTTCAGGCCCAAGCGAATGGGGACGGTCGGTCATCCCCAGCTTTGGGGTTGTGTTTCAGTGTCTGATGCTGTGAGACCCACCAAGCCAGGATGGAGTGACCTAAAACTACCTATGTCGGTAGCGAATCTGCAGCTCGGGTCGGGCCAGCCCATCAGTGCCCATCTCTGTCACCTCTGGGTGCGGCCACCAGAAGGCTCACTGCTGCCTCTGGCTCAGGCTGCCGTGACTCCACCACTAAGACTAGGACAGCGAGGCCTCGGCGTGTCTGGTTCCCTGCGGTCCCGCTGCCCAACATCTTCGGGGTAGGTGGACTTCTCCGTGGCGCTCAAGCGTGGAGGGTGGGTGAGATGTCCCTGGAGAGAGCATCCAGTGCCAGTGCGTGGACTACTATCTTCGAACGTGGCTTCAGTAGTCGTCCCAGGCTCCCCAGATCCGAGGGGAGGAAACGGAGCGCGCGCGCGCACACACACACACACACACACACACACACACACACCCCATTGCACAAGTGTGCAAGGTCACCCCGGGGTGGGGGTGCTCACCCATCCTTGGGAAATCCTCTGGGCCACAGCTTGTCTCGCAGCCAGAAGACTCTGGGGAGGGGATTCGAATCAGCCTGGACTCTGTTCTCCTCCACAACCCCCCTCCAGCACCTACAGTGTGCGGGAACTGGGGCTGGGGGCTAATGTTTTCTTAATGCTTATTCATTTTTGAGAGCGAGCGCGCGCACGTGAACTGCGGAGGGGCAGGGAGGGGGACAGGATGCGAAGCAGGGTCTGTACTGACCGCAGAGAGCCTGATGCGGGACTCGAACTCACTAACAGAAAGATCCGACCTGAGCCGAAGTCCCAGGCTCAACCACCTGGGCCTCACGAGTGCCCCTGCAAATTCGTGTCTTTAACAAAGGCAGGCAGGAGTGCCAGTCCCCGGGTGGGCGCGGGGAGGAGGGGGAGACGTGGCCCTGCTGCGGGTGGGTGACCTGGCTGGGGGCGCTGAACTTGGAGACAGGGAGGTTGGGGATGGGACAGGAATCCTACTGCTTTCCTGGATAAAGGGGACAAGGATCACCTCCTCCCTCCCCTGGCTGCAGGCTGGGGGCTCCCGCGCGTCTCCCTCACGTCACCCTGTTTGGGAACCGACCCACTAGAGCAGGGCCCAGAACGCCTACTGTGGTCCGTCCAGCGTCTCCTTCCTCTACCTGATGGCAGGCCCCCCGGGTGCGGCCATCCAGAGCCATCCCGAACCACGGTGCCCAGCGGAGAGAACCCCCGCCAGCTTCCCTTGCAGGGGCAGGTCACGGGACGCGCGGACCCCGCCGTCGCTCCTGTGGGCCCCCGCTGGTGCTCCCGGAAGTGCAGTGAATCACGAGCCCGCCCCTCCCCCCCGTCCCCCGGGGGCCTCATGTTCCTGGCGTTGGCGCCCTCTAGTGGCCATGCCGGAGCAGCCCCGCACTGCCCGCTGGGAAGCGGGAGGCGCAGACTTGGGAAGCCTGGAGGCGGGAAGCGCACACGCTGGGAAGAGGGTGGCGCAGGAGGACGCTCGGCTCACCTGGTCCCGCTGATCGCTTAGATTCCACCCACATCGGCCTAAGTAACCCAGAAAACCGCCAGAAGACTAGCAGAACGGACTCTCCGGAGCCAAGCGTAGACGAGAGGCCCACGGAAGAGGGTAGGAAGGCCGGAGAGCCGGTGCGCGCTGCACGGACTGGCGGGAGGGAGCGGCGCGCGCGGAGGGGCAGCCCGCCCGGCAAGGCAGAGCCCCCGGAGTCTGGCCGGCGAAAGCGGAGGGGCCGGACTGCGTGGGTTCTGACAGCCAGCGGGACTCAACCTCTGGAATTTTAAAAGTCAGCATCTCTGCTCTCGGAGAGCGGGGAGGGGGGAGGGCGAGTGGACGCCAAGTCCTCCCTCTACAAAGACTGCGGGACAAAGGGCCGCGGGGATACCGGCCGGAACCACAGTTTGAAAAGCGCCTGGGGCCTACGGGAGGGAGTTGTTGAGCCTGGGAGGACAGACCTTGGCGGGGGAACAAAGGAGCTGGCGGGCGCCATTTCCCTCTCCCATCCCCCAGCGGAAATTCCAAAGGGAACCAGTTCCCGCCACCGAACTTGCACCGCGCAATCCCCCAACGCTGTGCTTCTGGGGATCCATCCCTCCGCCGGGTCTGCCCTCCCGGTGCTGCAGGGCCCCTCCCGCAGGGGACCGCCGTGGGCAAAGCGAGCTAAACCTGTCCCTCCCGCCCCTGTGCAGATCCACCCCCTGGGATCCGCTCGGTCGGTTCGTGGCCAGATCCCATCGAAGGAGCACCACAAGCCTGGCAGTGTGCGAGCAGCCCAGACGGGCCACACCACTCCACAGTGAGTCCTGCCCCAGGGAGAGGGGAAGATAAGGTACACACCAGTGTGACTGCGGCCTGCCCACCAATAAACTTTCCCCCCCGACAGCGCAGGGGAAGTGCCCTGCAGTGTGGAGCTACCGGATCTCTAGCAAACTCCGGGTCTGATCCAGTGCGCCCCAGACCGACCCACTAACCGCACAGGGACCCGATCCTGCCCACAACAGGTAGAGCCACTGCACGGAAGGCGAGCGCAGTTCAGCCACTGCAGTAGCAACTGCTACCGTAGCAACGCACACAGGGACGCCCCTGAAGCGCCATCTTCCCGTTAACAGGGGACACTGCACCGCGGGGCACTACAGGACCTCGTCTTCCTAAGGCCACTGCTTTAAGTGCGGGAGACGCAGCTGACTTTGCTAACAGAGACACAGACGCAGCAGTAGACAAAATGAGGAGACGGAGGAATAGGTCCCAGATGAAAGAACAGAACAAGACCACAGCGAGAGACGTAACCAAAACGGAGACGTGTTCTGTAACTGATCTAGAATTTAGAGTAACCCTCCTAAAGATGTTGGCTACAGTCGAGGAAAGCCTGGAGAACATCCAGAAAGACCTAAAACACCTAAAAAAGGACCGGGAAGAGATGATCAACTCACTAAAAGAAACGAACAAGAGACCATCTGGAAAAAATAAGAAAGAAGAGACCGGACAAGGGCAGAGCAGCAGCCCGGACAAAGTAGTGGAAAGTCACCAAGCTGAGCCAGTGAGAGCGAGAAAAGTTGTGCAAGATGAGAACAGACCTAGGGAACTCCGTGACACCATCAAGCGTAACAGTCGAGTTACAGGGGTTGCAGCAGGAGAAGAGAGAGAAAAGGAGGCAGAACATTTATTTGAGGAGATAAAAGCTGAAAACTCCCTGAATCTGGAGAAGGAAACAGAAACCCAGACCCAGGAGGCGCAGAGAGCCCCCCAAAAAACCAACCCGTAGAGTTCCATACCAGGCCAGCCAGTAAATAAAATGGCAAAACCTAAGGATAAAGAGAGAATTTTAAAAGCATCAAGAGGAGAGAAAGCAGTTGCATCCAAGGAAAATCCCTTAAGGCTATCCGGATTTTTCAGCAGAAACTTCAGAGATTAGAAGGGAGCAGCATGATATATTCAGGTGCTAAGAGGCAAAAGTCTTCAGCCAAGAACACTGGCCGGCAAGGCTATCCTTCAGAATAGGAGAGAGTTTCCCAAACTAACAAAAGGGAAAGGAATTCATGGCAGGGAGGAAAACCAGCCACTTCCCTGTCACACACAACGCCACCGGCCTGTGGGTCCCAAATCCACAGTCCAGCCACCCTCCTGCCGGAGTCTGCTTGTGGGCACTAAAAGAGACAAACCCAAACCTGGCCTCTTAGAATTTTGAAAATGGGGGGTGGGGGCGGCTGGTCAGTACACGGGCCCCTGCGGGTGGCGGTGGGGGGTGGGGGTGGGGGGCGGGGTGGGGCAGGGAGGCTTTCCTCTTATATACTCTTTCTGTACATTTTTTTTAAAGTTTCTAAGACAAAAACAAAAACGTGTTGCCGTCCTCTGACTCCGCCCCTTCCTGGGCTACCAGGCCCCCAGTGGCCCTCTCCTCTCCCCTCGGGATGCCCTCAGCCTGGGATGCTAGCGCCTTCCTACATCTCACGCCCAGCACGGGGCTCTGAGGCCTGTGTCTTGCTGCACCAATTAAGGGGGGGGGGGGGGGGGGTTCCAGCGTCCACACCAGCTTCCTATGGGGAGGGATCCCCCTCGTGTGAGTCGCCAGGGGTGACAGGGTCCAGCTACCCTTTCTCCCCCTGTGGGGAGCCGGGGCGCAGAACCCAGACCCAGGGGGCGCACCGAGAGCTCCCCCTGGAGCCAGCGAGGCGGAGATGCAGGGACATGTGCCACCCGTCCCCCGACCAATAACTCTTCTGCTGAAGGTCGCCAGGGTTGGTCGTGATTGCCGGCCACCTCCCTGTGGGGCCCAGGCACCTTTCAGGGGTTCCTTCCAAGTGCCACAGGTGTGAAGGACACCTGATCGGAGCAGCGACCTGTAGTCTGCGGAGCGAGGGGCTGCGGCCTAGCAAGAAGGGTCAGGACCCAGGTGTTGCGGGGGGGGGGGGGGGGGGTGACCTTATGAAGGCAGTTTCCACAACCACAGGAGGCGATATGGCCGGGTTTTCAAAGTAGTTGAGGACCTAAGAGGCTTGGTGAGCTGTCACTTGGGAGCCTCATCCCGACAGGACCGACCGTGGTCGCCCTCAGCACGTCGCAGGAAGGAGCCCGGACCCCACCCTGGCGGCCCCTTGTGTGGCCCTTCCCCGAGCCGCCTGGCCCACGTTGGCTGCTGCCGTGCTGTCCCTAGGTCCGCAGTAAGCTGCCACTTCTACGAGCCGTGAGCTTAGTACCCTTTCACCCAGGCTCGGCCCCGCTCCGCCCCGAGGGCCACCTCACAGGTGCCCTTTCAACCCTGTGGGACCCTCGGCCTTATTCCCCCCCCCCCCATTCCCCCAATACCTGGCCAACCTGCAGCCTCTGCTCCTCCAAGCGGTTCCCCCCCACCCCTCCCAAAAGGCCCCGGGCACCTGCCAGGTTCAGGCCCCGGCCTCCACCCCCACCCCCCTTCCAGTCCTCTGCGCTCGGCCACCCCCGCCACCACGCGTGCGGGTCCCGGGGCGGTGCTTGCAGTGCCCCGCGGTGACTCCCGGCTCGTCCCGCCGGAGGGCCCGCCCCCGCCCCCGCCCCCGCCCCCGCCCGGCAGCAACGAGGAGCAGAACGCAGGCCCGGGCGCCTCCCGCTGCGTCCGCAAAGGAAGGCGGTTCTTAGGACGCGGAGGGGCCCGGGGCCTGTTCCGGAGCTCGGGGCCCGGCCGCGCTGGGGATCCGCGGCGGACGGCGCCCGCAGGGGAGGAGTCGCGCGGCGGCGGACAAAGGCGGTGCGGGCCGGTGGGCGGGGCATGACGTCACGGGCCGGCGCCCCGCCCCCCGGGGTGGGCCCCGCGCGGCCACAACAATAGGCGAGGGGGCCGCTCGCCGCCGCTCCCCGCTCTCGCTCTTCCGCGCCGGCTGGGCGGCGGGGGCTTTGCAGACCGCGGGGCCCTAGCGATCTCCTCGATTTTACAGAAATTCGCTTTCGGCGCCGACGTGCTTCTTTTAAAAAGGAAACGCGAACGCGAGGCGGTCCCCGGCCGCTGTCGCCCCCGTCCGGCTGCCGGCCGGGGGACTCCGGCGGCCGGCTTCCGCGCGCGGCGGCCACCGGAGGGCGCCTCGGCGCCGTCGCCCTCTCCCCGGAGCACACTCTGCCTGGGACCCAGACCCGGGCGGGCCACCCCTGCCTCGGGGTCACCCATCGGAGAACCCAGCTGGGTCACTGTGTGACCTCAGGGCAGGTGCTGGCCCTCCCTGTGCCAAGGTTTCCCGTCGTCTGTCTCTAACTTGGGCGATTGAAGGTCCTCCGGACCCCACCCTGGCGGCCCCTTGTGTGGCCCTTCCCCGAGCAGGCATAGACCGGGCGCTGCGTCGGGCGGACCTTCCCTTAAGTACCCGGGGCAGGAGACCAGCCTCCCTGGTTAAGGTGGACGGAGGGCTGTGGGGAGGAAAATGTCCACCCTTCCAAGTTCCTTCCGGCCGCTCTACGAACGACACTGACACGAGACAGACTAACAGGAACACATCGAACTTAATCTCGTACCTCCCGGAACCCCACACACGAGAGGTTCAAAGAGGTTGGGTGAGACTTTTGCCATCTGGCGCTAAGAAATGGTGATGGTGTTGGGTAAGATGTTTGCCCGGCCACACAGGCGGGCCACTCGCATAGAATCTCTCTCTGGTCACAACTCTTCATTCTGGGCAGGACGATGTTCATTCTAGAACGTTAAAGGAAGGGCACAAGTGTCTCTTGAGTCAGCTACGCCTTCATGGCCTTCACCTCAAATAGCCAGCCCGCAGAGGGGCACATTCTGGGGAGACTTGCTCTGAACCCCCCTTCGGGGCCAAGGGCAGGTGTGCGATGGGGAGCTGGCTCGGGGCTGGTCAGTAGGTACCAGTTTCCTCCTGGTCCCTCAGTCCTTTCCAGAAGGGAGTCAGGATCCTGGCCCACTTAGCTCGGGGCTACTAAAGCTGGGTCTCATCCTGCCTCAGTTTCCCCTTCTACGCCCCCACTCCCTAGGACAGATTCTTTGGCCACTCTATATGCCCCAGCTGGAAGCGATCTGGAGACCATCTGGGGAGCATTCTCACTGGCCAGCTGTCCTAGGTGTGCTGGTCAGGACCTCCAGCCCTGCCTGGAGTGGGTGCTGCTTGTGGGGACCCCCACTCCTTCCCTGCTCCCCACCACCCCAGTCCAGACAAGACTCCAGGATGGAGGAGAAGGCATCTTGGGCTCGAGGACTCCATGTGGGGTGTGGGCCCTCTGGCAAGGAGAGACTCCAGCGTGGGGGTGGCCACTCTGCCCTTCCCTGGGCCGTTCGGTGCTGGGCAGGACCCGTCCATTAGTAGATGTCACTGCCAGTTCGCTGCGTTGAAGTCCCCTGCACTTTGTGAATTTTTCCCGAGTCCGAAGAGGCGGCCTCCCGGGCTGCGGGAGGAGGCCGAGGCCAGGGAGGCCGGTCTTTGGCGGGGCCCTGCTGACACCCGTCTGGGTTGTTAAGCCCCCTCGCCAGCAGCCTTGTGCCTCCTCTGGGGGTGACGCCTTACCTGCCCTGGCCGGAGGGTGAGGGCCCCCTGGGGCCACCTGCTTGCCTTCCACACACTCCCCCACTGTCCCGGACCCTTGCGACGTGGGAGGCTTTAGAGGCCGTTCAGGAGAGAGGGGCCCCGTCCCGTGGGTGGCAGGTGCAGAAGGCCCTGGTGCTGCAGATCACATTCGTCCTGTTCTGTCTGTTCTTCGTGTATTTGTCCTGCCCGCACTTCCTGACCCTTCCCCTGAATCAGGCTGTCCCGAGGAGCTGGGGGTTCCCGGAGAGCACTTCTTACTTCCTAATACTGGGGCAAAGGACGCTGATTTCATTGCTTACGAGCTGTGTGGCCTGGGCCAAGTCCCTCGGCCTCTCTGAGACCAGGGGTGCCTTGCCCAGAGACCTCCACCGCCAGGGTTGGCCAAAAGGCTGCGAGAGGTTCCCCGTGGAACTTTCTCTGGCCACCGCAGGGTAGCCTGGGGCTCGGGGCTGTGCACGTAGCCTGGACCCTCCTCCCCGAAGCCCCTTGGGCTTTCTTCCTTCCATTTTCCCACAAGTCCCCCGCCTCCTGGAGGCAGGACTGGTTATCCACTGATTGAATAGCCACGGCCCCTTGGGACCCCTGTCTGGGATAGGGACAGGTGTCCCATGAGGACAGCGAGAGCGGCAGAGTCGGGAGGCCTTGTCCCGCCTGGCTCAGCCCCAAGGGCCCTCTTCCCTTCGGCCTCACCCGCGCCCCACCCCCCCCCACCCCCAGGGCCTGCTCAGGCAGGTACCAAGCCCCTCAGTCTCCCTGCCTGCAGTCAGCAGGAAGACATTTGCTTCATCCCGACCCATCACCTCCTCCTTCAGACTCCCTCCTGCTCCCCAAAAATGGGCCTTTTACTCCTCCTCCTACCCACCAAAGCAGGTGCCCGGCCTCAGAAGCCTCCTCGTCCTCCCTCCCCCTCCTCCCTTCCTGAACATAGCGCACAGCAGCCCAAGGTCGGAGGGGTGACAGATGTCACAGAGCATCGCCCTCCCCCTCGGCCATCCTGCCAAGGAGCCCCGGCGGAGCCTGCAGGGGTGCGGGGCCTGGCTGATGGGCTCGGCTCCCTCACAGTCATCATCGTTACCGTCAGTGTCGAGGGGGGGGCTCCTTGAATGAACCTCCCCGCTGATGGCAGACACTGCCCCTCAGGAGGTGACATCGCCCCCCCTGGAACGGGATCACCTGACGGGGGAGAATCCCCCCCCCCCGACTCGGACCCACCCCCCCAAGGCTACCAGCCCTCGCATCATCCAGGGTACGTCTGGCAAGAGGGGGCCTCTCTCCCAGGGACGGGGGTCACCCTCGGGAGCTGTCTGGAGGTGGGGGTCAGAGACACCCAGAGTGGGACGCTTTCCTGACAGGCCGGGTCCCCGAGCAGCCCGAGGGAGGGTGAGCAGGGCTTTGGGACACGGCAGGAAGACGAGGTTCAGCAGAAATCCGAGCCCAGAAAGGAGAGGCGCTTTTGTGATCACGGGGGAGACAAGGCACATGTGAGGCCACCGGCACCCGTCCCGGGGCCCAGGTGGAGCCGTGATGCCCAGAAGGAAGGGAGAGTCATGCAGTGTTCCGGTCTGGGCCCACGGAGCCTGATGCTGGGGCCCGGGCAGCTGACGGTCATGCTGTTCCAGGAAGAGACACGGCCAGTGTGGGGTGGGCTGGGACACAAGGGCCTAGCTCTCCAGTCCCGGGACCTGGTTGTGGCTTTCCCCCTCAATTCGGGGGCCCCCCGGTGTCCCCCGGCCACTCTCCCAGCTCCGTCTCTCCGGGTTCATTGTCACACGTGCCCTGGTCCGGGACACCTCCTCCCTCCTGCCATGTCAGCATGTCAGTCTCCCCCCGGGCCCCGGGCCCACTCTGGCCTTGGCCGTGATCGCCGTCTGCACCCCTCAAGCCAGGGCCTCTGTTGCTTCGTGGGGTCTTGTCCTCGTGACGCATCCAGATGGGGGCATCGTGAGGGCAAAGTCCTCACTGCCCGCCCCAGTGCCTCACATCCTGAGAGCGGGCCCCACGAGCCCCCAGGGCTTTGGGGTCCTGCACACTAAAGTTAAGGCCTGGATCGGCCCTGTGATGGCGTTAAAACGTGCCCTCGATTCCTCGGCACGACTCCCTTCCAGGGATGGGGCACAGTCCCCTCCCGTGGGGTGCCAGCTGGACCTCGCCTGGTGACTCCCGTAGAGGGAACAGGAGGTGGCGGTCATGACAGGTGACGTCCGAGCCTGGGTCACAAAGGGTGTCGTGGCCTCCGCGTGCCTCCCTCTCGCTGGCCTTGCTCGCTCTGGGGGAAGAAGCCAGCGTGTCGTGAGGCCCTTTGAGCCACCTTCAGAGAGGCCCCTGGCGAGGGGCTGAGGCTCCCGCCAACAGGCCGCACTAACTCGCCAGCCGCGGGAGTGAGCGGCCTTGGGGGTGAAGCCTCCGGCCCCGGTCAAGCCTTCAGATGACTGTAGCTCGGGCTCCTCTCTTGGCGACAGCCTCCCGAGAGACCCGGAGCTAGAAACAGCCAGACCTGAACTCCCACATACAATGTGAGGCATAAGCAAGATGTATTGGGTTTTTTTTTTAGTTTTGTTGTTGTTGCTTATTTTGAGAGACAAAGAGAGTGAGTGGGGGAGGGCCAGAGAGAGAGAGAGAGAGAGAGAGAGAGAGAGAGAGAGAGAGAGAATCCCAAGCAGGCTTCTATCAGTGTGGAACCAGACGTGGTGCTTGAACTCACAAACCACGCGATCATGACCTGAACTGAAATCAAGAGTCAGGCGCCCCAAGATGTGTTGTTTTTAAGTGACTTGAGTCTTAGGGTAATTTGTTACCCAGCAGTAGGTAACCAATAAGACTCCTTAAAAGCTGAGTGTCCTTTGGGAAGTCACCTGAGTTTTCTGAGCCTCAGTTTCCCCTGAGTTAAAATGTTAAATGGTGTTGCCCCCTTGATTGCCCACCCCTCCCACGAACACACGCTGGGTCCTTGAAGGACAAGGCCTCCCTCTGGTCAAGGCGGTCCTGCCTGCACGGTGGCCGCATCACCCTGGTGGCAGGGACACATTTGCCGTGTGGCTGGGAGCTGGAAACTTCCGCCAGGCATGCCGAGCTGGGTGGGCCTCCACAGACCGGGCTGGCGTGCGGGGCCCCGGGGATGGAGGGGGCTTGGCCCTCAGTACCTTTTGGATCCTTTCCAATTCCGAACCACGTGACTGTGTCATCTACACAAGTAAATAAGTGAGTCAAATTCGTATCAAGAGTGAGGCGTGCAAAATCACAACAGAGTCACATACTGTTCAAAACAAAACAAAACAAGAAGGGGCTCCTGGGGTTGAGGCCCGTGGGTTGAGCGTCCGACTCTTGATTTCGGCTCAGGTCATGATCTCAGGGTTCGTGAGTTCGCGCCCCGTGTCGGGATCGGTGCTGACAGGTGGGAGCCTGGAGCCTGCTTCGCATTCTGTGTCTCCCTCCCTCGGCCCCTCCCCCACTCACATTCTCACGCGTGTTCTCTCTCTCAAAATAAATTTTAAAAAGAAAAGACAAAACTGAGCAGGGAGCAGGAGCCACACTCCACAGGATTCTTCCTATCAAGCCAATGAACGCCCCAAATCCAACAATGACCACGGCAAGGGGAGGGCCCGGAACCCAGACCTGGTACCATGTATTATCTAAAATGTCCACTGGGGGGCGCCTGGGTGGCTCACTCGGTTGAGCGTCCAGCTCTTGGTTTGGGCTCAGGGCATAATCTCACAGTTCGTGGGTTCGAGCCCCACTTGGGGCTCTGCGCTGATAGCGTGGATTCTGCTTGGGATTCTCTCTCTCTCTCTCTCTCTCTCTCTCTCTGCTTCTCCCCCACTGCGCTGTCTCTGTCTCAAAATAAATAAACTGAAAATGTCCGTTTGTAGGACCGCCCGGGTGGCTCAGTTAGTTAAGTGCCCAACTCTCAATTTCGGGTCAGGTCATGATCTCACCGCTCGTGGGTTCAAACCCCGCCATCAGGCTCCGCAATGACAGTGCAGACAGAGCCTGCTTGGGATTCTCTCTCTCTCTGCCCCCCACCCCCCACTTGCGCTCAATCTCTCCCTCTTTCTCTCTCTCAAAAGAAATAAACTTTAAAATGTCCGTTTGTAAAAAAAAAAAAAAAAGTCCTCCACATACAAAAAAAAAATAACCATTTCTCAATAAAAAAAAAAAAAAAAAGTGTGAGACGTGCAAAGAAACAGGCAAGTTTGACCCGTATTCTGAAAAAAGGGAGGGAGTAGAAACTCACCGAGGGACCCAGGTGTTGGACTTTGTCCCTCTCCTTCTCTCCCTTGCCCAGTGCCAACTTCCAGGGATCTGGCCGTGTGTCCACCCCTGAGGCTGTCCACCTTAGGGGACCAGGGATTGGGAAGGCTATAATGACACGCCAGGTGGAAATTACCTCCTTGGATGAGGATCAGTCCCCCGAAAAATAGAAGGGTCATCGACTCCAGTCCAGGTTGTATATTAAAAAAAAAAGGCATTTTAAGAATTTATTTGAGCAAAAATCGTTTGGCCTGGCCCAGCACCAAGCAGGAAGTGGTGAGGAGGGCTCGGCCAGGAGCCAGGGGCAGGACTTAAATAGAGAAAGTGCAGAGCAGAGAAAGGAAATGGTGCACTTGGCCATAGCCTAAGTACCCCCCCCACCCCCCTCTTTGTGATCCTGTCTCCATCTTGGATATTGGGACCTTGAGGCATTTACAGACTAGGATTTTGGTTTGCTCAGGTGGGCCCCCAGGGGATTGCCGCCACATCAGTCTCGTGGCCTCCTTGTTTAATTAAATGGAAGAGTGGATACCCCAAAGGTGTCTGTCCTCTTTGCGTCAGTGGGAGAGGGAAACACAACACCCCAAAATACGCCACCTCGGTCCGGTCCGTGGGTTATTTAGAGCCCAAGGCAATCAGAACCCAGCAACCCAAGAAAAACCTTTACCCTGGGGCCGCTGGGGCGGCTCAGTCGGTTAAGCGTCCGACTTGGGCTCAGGTCACCATCTAGAGGGTCGTGAGTTCGAGCCCCACGTCGGGCTCTGTGCTGACAGCTCGGAGCCTGCAGCCGCCTTCCGATTGTGTCTCCTTCTCTCTCTGCCCCTCCCCCACTCGTGCCCTCTCTCAAAAATAAATAAATGTAAAAAAAAAAATTTTTTTTTTTTTTGTTTTAAAATAAACCGCGCTCCAAGAAATGGCTGTCGGGGCTCCCTTCTTTCCTTCCCTCAGTCCCTCTGACTCTCTTCTTGCCCATGGTCACGTCTGGGCTGTGCGGCCACAGGACAAGGGCGGGAGCTCCGCGCCGCTCAGGGTGGGCCCTGTGCGACAGGCAGCTCCAGACTTACAAGGAGAAGACAAAAGAACCAGGGACAAGAAAAGTAAAAGGTATTGAAATAGGCTCAGCTACTTTGGGGTTTTCCTTTGTATTTATTTTTAGCAAGGATTGTGTGCCTAACTCTGCATTAAAATAGCTGATGCTACCAAAAGTGAAGGCAGCTGGTGGGCCCGGGCCACCCAAGTGGGGAGTGGGCATTTGTGTCGCGGACCCCCCCTCCCCCCACCCCCACGGACCGCTCTGGTAGCATGAATGCAAACAGAAGCAGGGCCCTTTGGGTCCAGCTCAGGGCAGCGGGGGAAGCTCCCGGAGGCAGCCATGCTTGAGGACTTAAGCTTCCAGAAAGCCTCCTCAGCTGACTGCAGCCAGCAGAGGGCTGAGATTCCCCCCACTGATCACCAAGCCCGGTGTCCCAGGGAGACAGATGCGACAGCCGGCTCTCCGCGCTCCATCAGGGGGCTTTAAGTATTGTTCCCGCGAGGGCGCGTCGGGGAGGACTTTCTGGCTGGCAAGTCCCACCTGGAAATGCCCGGATGTGTTCCATCCTCCTCCGGCCACCCGGGAGATACACGGGTGGGTGGCGGAAGAGGCGGGGAGGGGGAGGGGACCCTGGCGACGAGAGTAAGAAGGCTCACGAGCCAAACTTCCTTTGGCCCAAGTTTCCAAGTGCGGCCCTGGAGTGGTGACCCACCTCCACGCGGAGCTGGACAGAGTCCCTGAGCAGGTGGGGGCCGATACCCCGGAGCGGAAAGGTTGCCCTTGTGTCCACGGCTGCCTTCACAATACTGGGGAAGAGAGGGACGCCTGGGGAGCTCAGTCGGTTAAGGCTCCGACTTTGGCTCGGGTCATGGTCTCATGGGTTCGAGCCCCGCGTGGGGGTCTGTGCCGACAGCTCAGAGCCCGGAGCCTGCTTCGGATCCTGTGTCTCCCTCTCTCTCTGTTCCTCCCCTGCTGACGCTCTGTCTCTCAACGGTGAATAAACGTTTACAAAAGAAAGAAAGAAAATACTGGGGAAGAGACAGTGCCATGTGGCTGTGCGTGTCCCTTAGCATTTGTCAGGAACCCACGACTCCAGAGGCGGCTGTCAACCGCTTCCGATCTCATCTACACATGCACCTGAGGGATGTTAAGAACAAATTTTCTTTGGCGAAGTGATTGATGCGCCGGGGGGCGGGGAGGTGATGGGCGCCGCGCAGGCCTCTCTGCGGCGCCCGAAGGGGATCGACGACACCCGGCA
>NW_024412436.1:13553652-13572935 GCF_014898765.1 Herpailurus yagouaroundi
CCCCCCCCCCACCTGGCGTTGAAAGCCGCGCTCTGCTGCTTCCGAGTTTCCGGATCCGCCCGGACCCCCTGGGCCCGGAGGCGGTCGCCGCCCCCGCCTTCCCCGCAGCCCCTTCGCCCGCAGCCCCGCCGCCCTCCCGCAGAGGGCAGTTCCGGCGCGCGAGGCCTCCCCGCCTCCAGGCCTCGGAAGGTAGCAGCCGCCCCCGGGTTTGCGCCAGGGCTCTCCCCGCCTGCGACTCCATCCGTTCGTTCAAAAGGTGTATGCGGGGCCTCAGAGGTTCCAGGGCACCGTTGCGGGCACTGGGGATCGAGCGGAGGTTGTGATGGCAGAGACAGACTAGCCTCAGTGGAATGCGCCACATGTTGGCGACGAGGGCTAGGGGAAAAGCAGCAGGGAAGGGGGGGATAGGAAATGTGCTCACAGGAGAGAGGTGGCTTTCAGGTAGGTGACTGGGAAGGCGACGGTGGAGTTTGAGGACAGGCCTGAAGGAGGCAGTCATGCAGAGAGAGACACGTGGTGGCCCGTCGCGCTCCAGAACCGCGGGGGGGAGAGGTGGGGGGGGCAGTGTGGCGGGAGCAGCAGGAGCTGGGGGTGGAGGGGCACCAGGGCAGGGTCACGCGCTGGATGGCCTTGTGGGCCACCGCTGACTCTCTGCTGGGGGAGTTGGGAGCCCTGCAGGCTTGTGAGCGGAGCGGGGCACAAGTGTGACTTCTTTTCCAGGCAGCGTTCTGAGTGGGGAACGGTCGGCAGGAGCCGCGCCCGGAGCTGCCGGCCCAGACGGAAGGTCCTCAGAACAAATCCCAATCCCAGGAGAGCCGACCAGGCGTGGCCAAGGAGGGTGACGGGGACAGGAGAAGTGGTCGGTGGGATTCTGGAAGTCTCTCGAAGGGCTTCTGGCCGCGCCAGATAGGAGGTAGGAGTGAGGGAAGGGAGTCCAGGAGCACTACGGTTTGGGCCTCAGCAACCGGAAGAGAGTCGTTGTCATTAACTGGGTCGGGGAAAGCGCCTTGCTAGTTGTGGGAGCCCGGTTTGAAGAGGCCGGGCCGAGGCACCCGTTAGACATCCAGGCGCAGGGTTGAGCAGACACCGGTCCGACGGGTCTGCGGTGCGGAGATGCGCGGGCCGCCAGCCCTCCTGGCGTTGACAGCCACAGTTTGCTGGGATTATCTAGCTCCGCGCTGTGACCTGCGGGAACCACCAGCCTCCTGTGGCTACTGAGCACTTGAAGTTAGTGGAGGGACGCCTGGGGGCCCAGTCGGTTAGGCCTCCGACTTCGGCTCAGGTCACCGTCTCACGGTTCAGGGGGTTCGAGCCCCGCGTCGGGCTCTGTGCTGACAGCTCGGAGCCTGGAGCCTGGATTCCGTGTCTCCCTCTCTGGGCGCCTCCCGCACGCGTTCTCTGCCTCTCAAAAATAAATATACATTAAAAAAAAAAAAAAAAAAGAGTTTCCAGTGAGGGGCGCCTGGCTGGCTCACTTGCAAGAGCACGGGACTCCTGACCTCGGGGTGGTGAGTTTGAGCCCCCGTCTTGGTGTCGGGATTACGAAAAATAAACTTAAAAAGTCCAGTGAAAATTTAGTGTCCACATTGAGAGACGCTGCAGGTGTTCAATGCAAACTGGATTTCGGAGGTTTAGTACAAGAAAGTAAAGTATCTCAATAATTTTTACATCGGATACCAGGTGCCCCTAGGGTTAATGTAGTCTTAAAATCAATCTCGCTGTTTCCTTTTTTTTTTTTAATTTTTTTTTCAACGTTTATTTATCTTGGGGACAGAGAGAGAGCATGAACGGGGGAGGGGCAGAGAGAGAGGGAGGCACAGAATCGGAAACAGGCTCCAGGCTCCAGGCTCTGAGCCATCAGCCCAGAGCCCGACGCGGGGCTCGACCTCACGGACCGCGAGATCGTGACCTGAGCCGAAGTCGGATGCTTAACCGACTGAGCCACCCAGGTGCCCCTTGCTGTTTCCTTTTTACGTTTCCAACCTGGTTCCTAGAAAATTGATTTTATTTTATATTCTATTTTGAGAGAGAGAGAGAGAGAGAGGGGGCACAGGTGGGGAAGAAGAGAGGGAGAGAGAGAATCTTAAGCAGGCTTCTCGGAGCCCTGCTCGGGGCTCCATCCCGTGACCCGCCATCATGACATGAGCTGAAGTCGGGAGTCAGACGCTTAACCGACCACCCAGGCGCCCCTAGAAAATGCTAAAGGACACACGCGGTTCATATTAGGCTTGCGTTGGACAGTGTCCATCTAGGGAGGGACTTGGAGAGAGAAGGGGTCCACGGACTGACTGAGCCACGGGCCCCCCATAACACAGCCAGTCAGAGGGAGGGAAAGCCTGCAGGAGCGGGGAGCCCGGTGGGAAGGCGGGCAGGTGTGGTGTCCCACAACCCCCTGAGAGGGTGTCGCCAGGAGGACGGAGTGGGCATCCTGTCCCTTGTCGCGAGGTCGACGATGAGGACTGAGCACGTGGTCCAGCGGCCACGAGGTCACTGCTGAGGTGGCAGGAGCCTTGCTGTTGGGGCAAGGAGGGGAGCCCAGGGTGGGTCCAGGAGGAAGGGGGAGGCGCACCGCAGAGTTTCGCAGTAACGCAGAGTTTCGCAGTAACGGGAGAGGAGCAGAGGAGCGGGCAGCTGGGAGGGAGGGGAGCTGGAAAGCGCTCCTGTGGCCCGAGAAGTGGGAGAAATGGCACTGTCCCTGCCGCCCGAGGTGACCGGTGGAGAGGGGACAGCGGCTGGAGTCACGGCCTTGAGGGGCAGAGACAAGGACGTGTCCCCTTGAGGGACAGAGAGCACAGGCCTTCTGTGGGGCGTGAAGCGTCCACAGGACCTAGGGCAAGGCAGCGAGCTGGGGCCTGGCGGCGGCCGGGCGGGTGTCCGGATGGGTGGCCCGGCCGCTGGGTAGTGCTGTTCCAGTGCTGCCGGAAGCCACCTGATTTGCCCCTAGGTGGGTGTGCCCCCCCTCCCAATCCTGCCCGCCTTTGTTTCTCCTCTGAGATTTGAGTCATCTCTACATCCAGTGTGGGGCTCGAACTCACAACTCAGCTCAAGAGCGGTCTCCAGGGACTGAGCTGGGCGAGGAGAGCTCATCTCTTTGACTACCAAACAGGGAAGTAGCCAGGGGAGAAGGAAGTGGCATTTCTCCTTTGCTTCCTGTGCACCCCAGGGCGCCCCTCCCTCCCCCTTTCTCCTCTCCCCTCTCTCCCCCTTCCTCCTCCCCTCCCCCTCCTTTCCTCCTCCTTCCTGCCCTTCCCCCTCCCCTCCCTTCCCCTCCTCCCTCTCCCTTCCTCCCTTCTCCCCTCCCCCGTTCGGGCAGAGCTGGCCCCGCCCCCAGAGTTACTTCCTCTTCTCGGGCTGTGGGCGGGGCCTGGCGCCCCACTGGACACAAGGAACTTGGTCCTTCCCATCCGCCTTCGGGGAGCGTGCTGGGGAGGGGTGCCGCTGGCAGTCCTCCACGTGAGGATCTGTGCACCCCAACGGGCGCCGCCCTGGCCGAGCCTGGAGCCCCTGCCTCGCGCCTCACTGGCCACCCGCCGTCCTACGACCCTGGGTCCCGGGGCGCTGAGCAGAGCCCAGCGCGGTGCCCGGTGCCCGGTGGTCGGTAACGAAAGGAAGCTGGGACTTGGGAAGAAGCGGCACCTTAACCTAGCACCGGCCTGCGTGGTGGGCAGAGGCCCCCTGAGGGTGCCCTGCGCTCTCCCACCCCCAGGGTCCTGGAACAGTGGGACTGGGGCGAGGGCAAGGCTTGGAGAGATCCGTGTGGGCACTTTTCCTAAATGGATCTGACCTTGGACCCCTTTAAAATGCTTGTTAATAACACCCGAGGCCGTGAATGTCCTAGGGAGGATGCGCTCTCTGGGAATTTCTCCCCAGGGGCTCCTTTCAGCCAGCTCAGGGGCCCCGGATGCACCTGCTCAGGGGCTGTGCCTCTACCCTCCCGGCTTGCAACGCACCCGCTTCAAGGGTGGGCAGTTACCGGAGGACCGGGAGGGCCTTCGGGTGAGCCCGCTCCTCCTATGTCCCCTGGCCTGGGCCGGGGGCCTGCCTCTGAGGCCACATCTACCCAAAACGCCGGCCCCACCCTCCAGGGTGGACCCGGGGTCACCTCCCCTCAGCCGTGGGCCGCTCTATTGACTGCAAGGTCGCACACACGTTAGGGGTGGGAATTACACCCATCTGGCAGAAAGATTCTTCTCTTTCGAGTGACGCTGCAGGACTCTCCAGTGCTGTTTAGTCATTGCCCACCCGAGCGGCCAGTGACGCATTTGTAAGCCTTGTGCCAACACGGGCAGGGCATCACTGCCGATGGAATACCGACTCCCAAAGGCCTCCCTGAGACTCATAAAGTGAGTCCACGGGGAACAGCGACTGAATCTGCGGAGAGATGATTCGCACAGAACGTTTTAGGGGACCGTTGATTAGCACCCAGGATCGTCCTGCATGTGGAAGTCAGTGAATGAAAAGTTTATCTGACGGGCAGGCTGTGTTTCAGGAAGACGCGGCTCGTGCGACACGACGTCAACTTGAACGGAGTTATCGGGAGGCAGGGACTCCAGGCTGGGACGGCAGCCCCACGGTTACAGGAACCCGGGCTTCACCATTTAATTCTCATTTAATTCTTCACCATTCTTGAGGCTGCCTCGTGACACAAGATGGCTGCTGGTGCTCTGACCCTTGCCTCTCAGTTCCCCATCGGCCCCAGCAGGTGCCGGGAAGGAGCCCTGGGAAGGAAGCCGCCAGCGCGGTGTGGCCACTCACAGCGTCCCAGAATGTCGTCCACCACAAGGTGACCCGTGCTGGGTGTCTGCAGCAGAGAGAGCGCGCCGTGGTTCCTGGCGGGCTCCCTGATCCCGAAGCCCGCATTTCTGTCCAGCGGCCGGGCAGGGGGAGGGAAGGGAGGCCAGGGCCTCTCCTGGAGCCGAGTCCCGCCTTGTGCTGGACGGCCTTCCGAGAAGAGTCTCTCTGGGACGGTGTCACAAGTTCCTGGCGGTGTCCGAGCATCTGGACACGCTGAGGGTCACTAAACCGACGGGCGGACAGGTCCCGAGGCTCGTCCTTGCTGCCCCGCCCTCAGGAGGCGCACAAGCCTAAGGTTCACCTGGGTTGCAGAGTCTCGGGGACGCGACTCGTTTTCCAGGACGTGAAATGAGCCTCGTGTCTTGGTGTTCCTGTGAGTTTTACTGAGTCCAGGGCGGATCTGAGACACCGTAGGTCACCAGCCTCTCAGTCTGTGTGTGGGGGTGGCGGAGGGTGGAGGGAGTTTCCCCAGTCGGCTCTCTGGAGACGGGGCCTTGCTGCGGTCTCTGACCACAGCAGTTTCGAGAAGCAGTGCTTCCTCTGGGTGCCCCCCAGGGAGCCCCTGCAGCACGTCAAAGGACATCGCACCTCCCACCCAGCTGCCCAGGAAGGCGCGGCCTTGTGGAGTCAGGAACCTGGACCCCAGGGTCAGAGGATGGTCGCCGTTTCTTGAGCACCCACCGTGTCTGTTCTAGACACTTGACATCTTTTTTTTTTAATCTTTTATTTATTTTTTTTCCTTTTTTTTTTTTAACGTTTATTTTTTATTTTTGAGACAGAGAGAGACACAGCATGAATGGGGGAGGGGCAGAGAGAGAGGGAGACACAGAATCGGAAACAGGCTCCAGGCTCCGAGCCATCAGCCCAGAGCCCGACGCGGGGCTCGAACTCGCGGACCGCGAGATCGTGACCTGAGCCGAAGCCGGGCGCTTAACCGACTGAGCCACCCAGGCGCCCCTCTTTTATTTATTTTGAGAGGGAGACAGAGAGAGCGAGAGACTGAGCAGGGGAGGGGCGGAGAGAGGGAGAGACAGGATCCCAAGCAGGTTCTACGCCATTAGTGCAGAGCTCTATGTGGGGCTAGAACTCGAGAACCGTGAGATCGTGCCCTGGGCCAAAACCAAGAGCCGGACACTTCACTGACTGAGCCCCCTCCCCCCCGGCACCCCGACATCTAGTTCTTTAATAATAACTTTATCGGGGCACCTGGGTGGGTCAGTCGGTTGCACGGCCGACTCCTGACTTCAGGTCGTGATCTCACGGTTTGTGGGTTCGAGCCTCGCATCGGGCTCTGGGCTATCGATGCGGAGCCTGCTTGGGATTCTCTCTGTCTCCTTTTGTCTCTGTCCCTCCCCTGCTCAGCCTCTCTCTCTCAAAATAAAACTAATAATAGTAATCACTTTACCGAGTCGTGTTTTCCATGTTGTCTGATTCACTCATTTCGAGGATACACCCCAACCAATTTTTAGTAGATCGCCCGGCCGCGCCCCCGTCACGGTGGGTGGGTTTGTAGAACGCGTCTGCGGCGCAGATAAGATCCCTCACGCCCCTTCTCTGTCGCTCCTGCTTTCTTCCTGCCCCAGACAAGCACTCATCTATTTTCTGTCTCTATAGATTTGTCTTTTCCGGACATTTCACATAAATCAATTCTACGATGTGCTGTCTCTCACGTCTGGCTTCTTTCCGGTGCAGAATGTTTCCAAGGCACATCGTGGCACAGCATGGTGTCGTTCCTGCTTCTCGCTGGGGGCCCCCGCTCCGCCTACCCCTCCAACCAGTTGACGGCGTTTCCAGTTTTTGACTCTTGAGTAACGCTGCTAAGAACGTCTGTGTGTAGACAGTTCCACTGTGTTGTATTTCTAACCCTCCCGATCCTGTGTCGTGGGTATGATCGTCCTTGCTTTGTGGATGAGGACACTGACGATGACAGAGACTCGGTGACGCATCCACGGGCACACGGCTGCCATATTTTATCCGTTCTAGGGAGTCCCTTTTCCCCCCTTATTCTTCTGTTTCTGAAACCGGGATGCATCTTACGGTCAGGGCCTTGTCATAGCTATTTGGCAGCTTGTCCCCCTGGGGGACGTGGCTCGTGACATGTTAGTATGTTTTGCAGTCAAGGGTTTGGAAGTTTGTTGAGATGTCGCACTAAGGGTCACGCTGAGCCAGGATTCTTGGTGGCAAGTGACAGAAATGCAACTTGGGGAGGAATGCACTAGCCCGAGAGTCGGGCAGGAGCCTGGGGACAGGTGGGGGAGGGGCTCCGGGGACTCGGCACCGTTGGGTCTCTGTCCATCTGTCATCTCTGCTCGGCTTTGACAACAGGCTCTCTTCCCCCGTAGGGCAGCCCCTCTTTAGAGTCCTGCGATTAGGTCCCCTGCAAACTTCCCTCCCTGCCTTTGTGGGTGGATCGTAGGGGAGGACTCTGATTGGCCCTGCCTGGGCCATGTGTCCCTCTCTGGCCCAGTCACTCAGGCGTGGGGAATGGGGTCCTCCACACGGCCCCACTCAGTGCCACTGCAGACCGCACAGACTGAGGGGTCTTTCGAAAGACTAACCGAAGCGTATGGTTCATTTATTGTGTTGAGAGGTAATGTTCTCAAGAGGTTAATTACACCTCCCAGAACTATGTTGTTTGAAGGATTTAATAAAGCAGTGAAATATGCACGTAACACACGAGGTGCAATTACGCTTAAGCTGCTCATCAAGTAGAGATTTGTTTGCAGACAGTTCCCGAATAGAAACAGGAAAGAATCGTTGAGGATTGGCCACGTTGGGTTTAAGCCCCACGGCACCGGCTCCTCGGTGTTTACCGAGCCCTTTGAACCGCGTACCGTGGCCTCCGCGCCTCCCCCGAAGGATCGGGCGCCCTCCCGCGTCAGCCCTGTGCCTCTCCTTCCTTTATCTGGACTGCCCTTGGCCCCCACTTCCGTCTCCCCGGTTCTGGCCTTCGGTTTCGGCCTCTGTCTCCGCAGGACCCTTGCTCACGGCTCCTTCTGAAGGCTCTCTCTCTCCGCCTTCCGATTTCCCGCGGCCCCCTCGGTGGCACCTGCTACGCGGGGCTCCTCACAGCAGGTGAGTGTCCAGCTATGTTTCCTGCCTGTGTGTTTCCTGTCCCATGTTAAGGAAGCAGACGGGCTCTCCTGTGCCCTGCGTCTCAGCGGCGGTCAGCTCACCGGGCTCGAGACACTCACTTCCGGTATTACTTGGGTGGAGGCTAAGCCGGGGTAACTGAGAAACCCCGAGGCAGCGACTCGGGCAAGATCGTGGTTTCTCTCCGTCCCAGGCACCGACGCGGGGAGAGCAGAGCGGCTCAGGACGGGTCCGCTGCTGTCCTCCTTCAGGGACCGCGGTCTCCTGGGTGCGGTGGTCCCTCCACCCCCTGGAGGGGAGGTCAGCCCATCTGTGTCCCAGCCGGCGTGCGGGCACGTGCCCCAGGCCTGACGTCTGCAGACGCGTTACATCCGCTCACACCCCGTCGTCTGGGATGGAAGCAGGCAGATGTAGCTCGCTCCCAGGGACGCGGCCCAATGTGGTCCCGCGGCACGGGCTAACCTGAACTGGGCCACGGGACTATAGAGGAGGGGAGAGGGTATTGGGGACACACCTGGCAAGGTAGTAAGTTACCACCTTGTCCTTTCTGGCCTTAGCTGGGTGCCCCGGTGGGGGGCGGGGGGGGGGGCACAGGAGAGAGGCCTGCAGGAGAGAGCCGGGGACAGAAGAGGGGTCCTGCTGTGGTTGCCTGTTCCTGCAGAATGAACGCCCCAGGACTTCGCGTCAAGTTATTTTGCTCACAAATCTGCTATTTGGGCAGGGTTTGCCGGGGACAGCTGGTCTCTCCTCTGTGGCATCGGCTTGGGCCTGGACTCAAAGGCTGGGGGCGGAATCACCGAGAGGACGGCTCGATCACACGCTGCTTGTTGGCTGGGACCTCAGCTGCACCTGTGGCCATGCACCTGCACGTGAACCTGCCACGGGGCTGCTGGGATTTCTCCCCGCCTGGGGCCTGGGCCCCACGAGCAAGCGTCCTTCCCTGGAGAATAAGTATGTAAACTTCAAGTTTTTAAATTTTATTTATTTTGAGAGAGACAGAGACAGCGTGAGTGGTAGAGGGGTAGAGAGAGGGAGAGAGAGAATCCCAAGCAGGCTCCACGCCACCAGCGCAGGGCCGGATGCGGTGCTCGATCGCACAAACCATGAGATCGGGACCCGAGCAGAAATCAAGAGTCAGAAGCTTAACCGACTGAGCCACGCAGGCGCCCCCAAAATAGAACCTTAAAAAAATAAAGAAAAAAAACCCCAAATAATTAAACTGACCTAAAAGATAAAGGGACCCGTTCGTGCGTAGTTACCCTAGAGAAATGAAAATTTATATTCACGCAAAACCTGTACAGAAATGCTCACGGAAACTTCCGGAAGTCCCCGAAGCCCGGCGACGCGTGGTCAACCACAGTCAGGATCAGATGGTCCTTCTTCTGACTCAGCCTCAGAAGGTCAACGGTAGCCCAGTGCTCCGTCAGGTACGCACGTCACCTCACCACGGGGGCATCTCATCGTCTCACATCGTCACAAGATTTGGGGGAGGGGGGGGAGCACAGGACAATTAAGATATTCTGAAAGCAAAAGAGAGAGAGAAAGAGAAACCATCTGCACATACCTGTTACTACAATACATTGTAATAATCATTCTGTTTGATCATTAGTTACTGTTGTTCACCCCTCGCTGTGCTTAGTTTAGAAATTAAACCTCCTCGGAGGTGTGTGTGTACCAGTCTGGGTGGGGCTCAGAACCAGCTGGTCTCAGGCGTCCCCTGGGGGTCTTGGCAGGTGTGCCCCAAGGATAAGGGGCGGGGGACGGCTGTCTGCAGATTCAAAAACCGAAATGCAATTGTGCTTTCCAACAAGTGATGCTAGAACAGCCGGACATCCGCATGCAAAAAAGGGGACGCGAGACACAGACCTTCCAGCCTTCACCAAAGCGAACCCTCACGGGATCCCAGGCCCAAATGTACAATGTGGAACTAAAATTCCCAGAAGTTACCCTTAGGAGCATGTCTAGCTGACCTGGGGTCTGGGGACGACTTTTTATTTTATTTTTTATTATTTTTAAATGTTTTTAATGTTTATTTATTTATTTATTTATTTTTGAGAGCGAGAGACAGAGTGTGAGTCGGGGAGGGGCCGAGAGAGAGAGGGACACAGAATCCGAAGCAGGCTCCGGCCTCCGAGCTGTCGGCACAGAGCCCGACATGAAGCTCGAACCCACCAACTGTGGGATCATGACCTGAGCCGAAGTCTGACGCTTAACTGACCAGCCAGCCGGGCGCCCCTGGTGATGACTTTTTAGCTGCAGCATCCAAGACGTGACCCATGAAAGAAATAATCGAGAAGCCAGACTTCTTTAAAATTAAAACCTTCTGCTCTGGGACAGAGATGCTATCAAGTGAACGAGAAGAGAAACCCCAGATGGGGAGAAAATATTTGCAAAAAAGACGCATCTGATGACATTAAAAAAAAAAAAAAAAAATCAATGCTTCCTAGTATAAATGCTCTGGAATTTAGCAGAGAGACTATAATTTGGGAATAGGATCTGGTGGAACGTCCTCATAATCATGTGCCGTGTATTCCTACCCAATAATTACTTCTCTATTTCTCGACTGGAGGTCTTTCAATAAATAAGAATTTATCAAGGGGCGCCTGGGTGGCTCAGTCGGTTAAGTGTCTGACTTTGGCTCAGGTCATAATCTCGGAGTTCGGGAGTTCCAAGTTCGAGCCCCGCGTCGGGCTCTGTGCTGATCTCTGCTTGGGAGCCTGTCTCTCCCTCTCTCTCTGCCCCTCCCCCCTCTCAAAATACATAAATATTAAAAAAAACAATAATGATGGTGGACTCATAGCATGTACAGCCCAAGCATGAACCCTAAACTGCGGCCTTCGGGCGATTGCGATGTGTCAGCACAGGGTCACTGACTGTAGCAAATGACCCACTCTGGTGGGGGGGGGGGGTTTCACAGTGGGCTGAACTATACAGCAAACGACCGAGGCCGTGCCTGTGTGGGGCAGGGCTGTAGGGAAACCCTTCGTACATTTTGCTTAATTTTGCCGGGAGCCTAAAACTACTCAAAAATGTAAAGCCTAGGGGTGCCTGGGTGGGTAAGACGGTTAAGCGTCTCAGTTCAGGTCTTGATCTCAGGGTCCTGAGTTCAAGCCCTGCGCTGGGCTTTGTGCTGAGCAGTGAGACCAACTTTAGACAGATAGATAGGTGATTGATAGATGATAGATAGATGATAGAGAAATGAAAACAAAGCCTATTGGGGTACCTGGCTGGCTCAGCGGGTAGGGCATGAGACTCCTGATTTCGGGGTCATGAGTTCGAGCCCCATGTTGGGTGCAGAGCTTACGTAAAAATGAATAAGAAAACCCGTTGAAAACAACGAAAAAATAATTAGATAAAAAAAACATCGTGGCAGTGTATTAACTTAATAACTGAGCAGTGCAGAGGTGGAGAGGGCTTCCAGAGGTTTCTGACGTCACCAAGGCCCTGGCTACTTCTCTCTGCCCCTCTCTCATTCTTCGCGCTTCTGTTAGCTTGTTTCCCATGCCGACGTCCCTCGCGCGGAGCGGGGCTCACTTCTGTACGCAAGGGCATCCTGATGGAGAAAGAATGTTTTTACCCTAACATTTTATTTATTTATTTATTTATTTATTTAAAAAAATTTTTTTTTCAACATTTATTTATTTTTGCGACGAGAGAGACAGAGCATGAACGGGGGAGGGGCAGAGAGAGAGGGAGACACAGAATCGGAAGCAGGCTCCAGGCTCCGAGCCATCAGCCCAGAGCCCAACGCGGGGCTCGAACTCACGGACCGCGAGATCGTGACCTGGCTGAAGTCGGACGCTTAACCGACTGCGCCACCCAGGCGCCCCCATTTTATTTATTTTTTTAACGTTTATTCATTTTGAGAGAGAGAGAGCACGGGCAGGGGAGGGGCAGAGAGAGAATCCTAAGCAGGCTCTGCACTGTCAGTGTGGAGCCTGACGTGGGGCTCGAACCTACAGAACCGTGAGATCGTGACCTGAGCTGAAACCAAGAGTCAGATGCTCAACCGACTGAGCCCCCCACCCCGGGCACCCCAAGTCCTGGGATTCTTATGGGACGTGTTTAGTTTAAATGCCTCCTCGTGCCCCGTTTCCTTGGTTGAGAGACGACAACGTGCCCCCGGCTTCAGCACCTGCGGTCACTTAGAGACAGCTTCAGGCTGGGTTTGATTTAGGGGCACAGCTCTCCCTTTTGGGGCCTGGTTTGTTGCTGTTTTCTGCCTCGAATCTGGTTTCGACACTCTTAACTTTCCTCTGAAAGCTGGCTCCCTCTCACGGTCACGGCGAAGTCGTCAGCGCCTCTTCTTTGGCCGTGGGGTGGGGGGCTGCGTACGTGTGTGGGGGCACCTGTGGAATCTGTCTCCAAAGAGGGAGAAATCCTCATTGTTTTCTCAGAAGGTCCCATCGGGGGCGCCTGGCTGGCCGGGTGGGTGGAGCGTGCGACTCTTGGTCTCCGGGTTGTGAGTTCGAGCCCCACACTGCGCGTGGAGATTACTTAAAAATAAAACCTGAAATGCAAAAGTTCCCATCACATATCCTCTCCACTGTCATCGGCTCCAAATGAGTCACACAGGCCCCTGCCCCGGGCCCGAGACTGTGCCGACGTGGGGACTGTGTGGGCAACGTTGGCCCCGAGCCTCGATGTCCACCTCCAGAGCCTGGACACAAGGCAGCTTTCCGCTGGGGGCGAGGGGACAATGGGTCCTGAGGGAGTGACCCCACGGTCACCTAAAGAAGGCCACCGGGAAGGGTCTCCCACACCTACTGCCGTGTAAGAAACCCCCCAGACTTGGTGGCACAAAACAACCATTTGTCTTGAAGGCAGACGGTTCCTGCGGGGCGGGAGTTTTCAAAAAGAAAAAAACAAACCCACGGTTTGAGTTCGAGCCCCACGGCCGGCTCCGTGCTGATGGCTCAGAGCCTGGAGCCTGCTTCGGATTCTTTGTCTCCTTCTCTGTCCCTCCCCTGCTCACGCTCTGTCTCTGTCTCTCTCAAAAATAAACATTAAATTAAAAAAGATTTTTTTTAGAACAAACCCACAGGGAGGCCGCTTGTTTTTACCCCGAGATGGCTGGGGCTCCAGGCTGGGGGTGACCTGGGTCCCGTAAGACTGTCGCTTACGCCTGGTCCCAGAAGAGGGCTCTCCTGGGGCCGGGTCACTTCAGGGGCGTCAGATTGCCTACCCGGTGCCTCGGGCTCTCACAAGGTGCACCTTGCGTCACAGTCCGTGGCACAGAGTCACTTCCGCGGCTTTCCGCTGACTATAGGGGAGCCGTGGGTCCATCCAGGTTCAGGGGGATGGTAACTAGGCCCCCCCCCCCCGATGTGGGACTGGCATTAGTTCTAGAAGAACCTAGGGTGGCCCATCTGCCATCACAGCCGAAATCAAATTTCTGCCCACCTTGGTGGCCAAGGGCTCAGAGTCAGATTTCAGCTGCTTCCAAGAAACAAGAACTGAAAAGTGCGGTCAAACAGCTGTGCCCGTCCTGCCCCGCCTCGCCCCTGCGAGCGTGTCCCCAGGGGGGACTGCAGGGCCCTGGGTATTTCAGGGAGCGTTCAGATGGAAACTTCTTATTTTCAATCAAGTATTTGTTTTACACACAAGGAGAAATACAATCAGTCCATCCCAGACACCACTGCTAAGCGTGAGGTTGGGATCGTGCAGGTAAAAAAATTGGGGGTCGTTGTAAAGAAATACAGGAGGCGAGAGTTTCGAGTGAGGACCGGAGCAAGCGAGAAGGTTCTGCGGCCAGGGCAGGGGGCGGGGCAAGGTCCTCTTCTGTTTGGACCGGGTGATGTAGAGCAGATCCGGTAATCCTCAGGCCTGGGGACGCCTTGGGGGGGCGGTGGGGAGGCTCAGTCGGTTGAGCATCCGACTCTCGATCTCGGCTCAGGTCATGATCTCACAGTTTGTGGGTTCGAGCCTCACATCAGGCTCTGTGCTGACGGCGCAGAGCCTGCCTGGGTTTCTCTCTTTCTCTCCTTCAAAATAAATAAACTTAAGAAAAGAAAAGAAAAAAAAAGAAAAGAAAAGAAAAAAGAAAAGATAAGAAAAGTCCTGTAATCAGCTGAGAGGGAAAGAATTCGGGTGTAGTTTACGGATGGTTCCGCAGGAATGGGCAGCAAGGGGACAGCGGCAGCCCTCCAGCCCTCGTCCGGGGAAGCCCTGGCGGACGCTGGTGACAGGGATCCTGCCCCGGGGACAGCGCTCCGAGGCACATTTGTCTGGACTGAGAGACGGCCAGCAGTGTGGATCCGCACAGGTCTGCTGGGGGGGGAGGGTAGGGAGGGAATATGGTGGGCACTGGTGACGAGGAGGCTGGGGGAAGGACCCGACGGGTCTCTCCAAATGCACAAGGCATGTCAGGGTACCTGTGTCCCACGCGACTGCCCCCTGGAGGGCATCCACTGCCGAAGAGGCTCCTGACGGGTGAGGAAACTCGTCCTCTGGGCATCAGTCAGCGTCTTGTCCCAGGGACGAGGCAACCGAGCGGCTGTGGTGGCAGGTGTGGGGCTCTGCGTGGCCTCCCCTCCCCAGTGCCGACGGGGCCACCTGCTGTCCCTGTGCCAGCGGCAGAGACCGACCACGCGGGGCCCGGCCGGCCTCCTAGCAGCAGGCTGATGACACCGGTCCCTTCCCCTCGTGGAAGGGGCAGAGACTTGTCCCCCGCAGATTCTACCCAGATCCTGGACACGGAACTGCCCTTCCCGCCCGGAAGGGGTCCCCGGCACCACCACGCATGGGCCTGCCTCGCTCATGTCCTAACCTTCCACGCGACACTGCTTCCAATCAAGGAAGTCGCTTCACATCCGAAGCGCAGCAGCAAAGGGGCCGATCGATGTCCCTGGAATTAACTGGTTTAACCACACACTCATCACTCAGAAGCAACTGTGGAAGGGTTCCTGGCTTCCGGGGTCCAGCGGAGGCTCTGAATCACAGCCCACTGTGTCGTGCTGTCCCTCCCGCGGCCACAAAACTCGGGCCTGGGCAGGAGGGGGCGGGAGAGCCCCGGACACCCCACGCCTGGTCCCGAGACAGAAGTCACCGCAAGTGTCACAACGGACATTTATTTTAAAAGAGTCTTGGGATGCCTGGGGGGCGCTCCGTGGGTTAAGCGTCCGACTTTGGCTCAGGTCACGATCTCGCGGTCCGTGAGTTCGAGCCCCGCGTGGGGCTCTGGGCTGACAGCTCAGAGCCTGGAGCCTGCTTCGATTCTGTGTCTCCCTCTCTCTCTGCCCCTCCCTCGTTCATGCTCTGTCTCTCTCTGTCTCAAAAATAAATAAACATTAAAAAATTAAAAAAAAAAAAAAAAAAACCACAGGAGTGTTAAGCACGTAAGAAAAACTCGTTAGCTAGTAACCGAAAGGTAAGGAGAAAACCGTGAGGCTTCATGAAGGCAGCAACTGCTGGAAAAGGCCAGCCTCCCAGGGCTGCAGGAATCAGGAGAATGTGGAAACTTCTCACACAGGGACCTCCGAGAGGGCGCTGCTCTGTGGGCGCTGAGCCTTGGCTGGGGGGTGGGCTCCTGAAAGGGGCCCCGTCCACGTGGGGCTAATGTCTCTGGGGATGCGGCCTTGTGACGAGGAGGCCAGACAGACCACGAACCGGGATGAACACTTCAGACTGGGGGTGGCATGCCCGGGACCTGGAGGCCCAAGAAGGAACACGGGAGGCCCACGGGGGAGGAGTCCCCTTGGCCTCCTGCCCAGTGCTCCCAGTGGAGCCTGCTGGGGCAGCGGGAAAGCAGGAGGTTCGGACCCGGGCCGGGGCAGAGACGCCCAGGTACGGTCCCCATCGGTCCAGCCGGAAAGCCACCGCTCACCGGACCTGAGAGTGGGTCCGTGTCCGTCCTTAGCGGCCTCACAAAACCTACCGAGCATTTCACACCTTTCCTAGGTACCGTATCTGGAGTCATTCTCCTGCTAAAATTGAAGGCGGTCAAGATCGCTTTGCAATTCTGACTCTGCCCCTTAACGGCTGTGTGATTGGGGCCTGTCATCTCACCACCGGCAGCGTCAGTGTCCCTGTCTCTGAAACAGGGGGGACAATGCTTATTTCCGGGGGGGCGGGAGGGTGGCTGTGAGGGCAGCGTGAAAGCTTAGCACGGTGCTTGGCTCGTGGTGGAGAAGATATTCAAGAACATCTCTGTTCACCCCGAATACGAGGCCAAATCTCCCCCTGAAAGGGGTTTGTCAACCATTTTCAACATTAGGTTCCTGGGTCCCCGGAAATCTGGGTCTCAGCCATTGTTCTTTACTCCCCCAGAGTGGGAAATACTTCCTTGGTGCCCCCCCCCGCCCCTGCAGAGGGGAAGGGAGGGAGGCTCTGGGGAGATCCTGGGCTGAGATCCCCAAAGGGAGGAAGCACCTTCTGGCTGGATGTGCCCTCTCCTTGGAAAAATAGCTTGATTCTGTGTGGTTGGGGGGCGGGGAGGCAGTCTCTGATGTACAAAATGGTCCTGTTAAGACCTCTGGGCAAGGCTGCCTTGCAGGTGATGCTTGTGCTGGGGTCCCTTCCTCCGGCCTCCCCACGCCCTCTCCCCAGACAATGGGAGCTGAGCCTTTAAGGCGCCCTTGCCCTTGGGACTTTCCACCGTGGGACTGTGGAAGGCCACCTATATACCCGTCCACCTTCCCTGTCCCCAAGACTTGGCTTCTCCAGGACTTGCGATTCCCTCCTCCCCAGGGGCAGCTCCGCAGGCCTTGGGGTGACCTCCTAACCGACCTCTTTGCCGCAACTCCGCAAGCCTGGTTCCTAAGTGAAATCCGATCCTGAGCCCGAGCGCGGCCGGGTGTTTCTCTCTGGTCCTGACCCGTGTAAGCCCTGCTCACCGTCGAGGCGGTCGGGAATGACACCCTGGCCAAGCGCTCAGTCCCAGCCCCTTCCCTCCCGCGTGTCCCCGTAGGACGAGCCTTCTCCCGACCGGGGATCTGGGGGCCGCCGGGTCATCCTCTGTCCCAGCTCCTAGCAGAGGCCGAGCCCGAGGCCGCGGCCCCGGGAATGACGAAGCCGAACCCGGCGCAAGGGAGCCGGCGGGTAGGGGGAAGCTGGGGGCGGGGGCTGCCCCGGGGTTGCCCCCAGCCCCGCCGGGGGACGCGGCTGCTGGGGGCTCCTCCGCCGCCTAAGAGATCATTCTCTCCCACCTGCTCGGGACGCGGCGAGCACTAAGCAGCTTTGTCTTCCGAGGGGCCGCGTGCCGGGCGCCCTCGGCAGGAGGCGCGGCATTCTCAGGGCCGCGGCTGCAGCTCGCGGGCCGGGGTCCCGAACCTGTGGCCGGAGGGGCTGCGGGGACAGCGAGCCCGCGTCCAGCTCCGGGCGGCCGAGGCCCACGGTCGCGGGGGAGACTCGCGCGGGGCGCGCTGCAGGGCGGAGCGCTAGGCGGGCGCGCAGCGGCCGGGACTCGGAGAGGCGTGATCAGGGGCGTGGCCTGGGACCCGGCGGGAGCGCGGGGGCGTGGTCTAGGAGGGCGTGGTCTGAGAGGGCGCGGCGAGACTCTCCAGGGGCGTGGTCTCGGGAGCTGCGCTTGGGAGGGGCGTGGCCCGAGGACGCCCCGGAAGCCGGAGGGCGTGGTCAGGGAGGGCGCGGCGGGATTCCGAGGGGCGTGGTCTGGGGACGGCCGCTGCAGCCCGCGGAGTGCGGAGGAGAGGCGACGGGGCCTGGAGGAAGGCGGGGGCTGGCCCGCTCTGCTAGCTCGGTGGGGAGGTCTCCGGGACGCCTGAGGGAGGGGAAGAGGGGGGAGGGGAGACCACAGGGGAGGGGAGGAGAGAGCAGGGGAGATGAAAGCAGGGGAGGCGGCCAGGGAGTGGAGGGGCGGCCGCAGGGGAGGGCTGGGGAGCGGAGGGGAGGGCAGGGAACGGGAAGAGAGGGGAGGGCAGGAGAGGGAAGTCCGAAGGGGCGGAGAGGGGAGGGCAGGGGAGGGAAGTCCGCAGGAGAGGGGAGGAAAGAGGAAGGCAGGGGAGGGGGGGTGCAGAGCAGGGGAGCGGAGACCGCAAGCAGAGGTCGGGAGACGGTTGCAGAAGCGCTCAGACGGGGAGGAGCCCCCGGTGCGCCCTGCGAACGTGGGGGCGATGTGCGGGACTGGAGGGCGTGGAGGGCCGGCGTCCCCGAGCGGAGGTGGACGGGACCCCGGGGACCCCGGCTGCGCGGAGCCCTTGTCGCGCGTCCTGTCGTGTCGTGTACGCACCCCGCACGGCCGCCCTCCGCTTCGGGCCCCGCCAGCACCCTCTCCACGATCTCATCCACTCACGACGCAAACCCAAAGAGGTGCCGTCCGGAATCCCAGGGTTCTTGTACCACGTGTCCTTTACGTCTTAAAAATGCTCGGTCCTGGGCGCCCGGCCGGATCGGTGGGTGGAGCGTGGGAGTCCTGATCTCCCGGTGGGGTGGTGAGTTCGCGCCCCGCCTTGCGGGTGGAGATTCCTCAAAAGAAAGAAAGAAACTTTAAAAACAAACAAAAAAAAAGAGGCTCACTCCTAATAAGCCCCATGAAATCCCCTCGTGCCTGTCCCCGTGGTCCCTGTGTTTCAGACTGGTAAACTGAGGCTGGTGGAGGTTACGTGTCCCGCCCGCGGGTATGGGCTATAGGCTGCCTGCAGGTGCCGCAGTGCACGCGTTGCTGACAGCAAAAGGATGCCACCTGGGGGTCCAGACACGACGGCTCCCGCGAAGTGGAACCAGGGACGCGACGGAGACGCGGACCGGGCGGGGCTGGGGAGGTGGGGACGCTCTGAGCCCGGGTTCTGCCATCTCTGCGGCGCACACGGTGGCGCTCGGCCCCGAAGGTCCCCGGGAGAGCCAGGCGCGGTTAGGACGAGCAGGTGTTCGGCGCTCCGTACGTCCTTCCCGCCGCTGTGACAAGTCGGGCGGCGGCGTCTGAGGCCTTGCTCCTGAGCGAGTGGTTGCCCTGTCCCAAGGTCCCCCTGGGGCTGGGGCGGTGAGCCGCCCGGCGGGCGTGTCCAGACCTTTCCAGGCCCGGGCCTGTAATATGTGTGTGTAATATGGCCATCTCCACGCACGTACCTACAGAGGTTCTGGGGTGTGTGTTCACTGCCTTTGTTGTTAAACTCCTAGAAAGAAACCTACTACCCGCAGTGTACTTGTTCTGTGTCACTGTAGAGCTTGGACCTTTTCCCACGTCAGCATCTATAGGTTTCTCTGCCTCGTTCTGTGTAATGGCTACACGGTACTTCTTAGTATCACTCCATAAAATTTTATTTAGCCATTTCTCCACTGATAGACATTTGGGTTGTTCAGATGTCTCGGTTATACAAAACAGTGCTGCCATTTGTAGGTTTATGGTGGAGATGTTGGGGAAGCGTATTAAAACATGTGAAGAGGGGCGCCTGGGTGGCTCAGTCGGTTAAACATCCGACTTCGGCTCAGGTCACGATCTC
>NW_024412436.1:13573335-13577249 GCF_014898765.1 Herpailurus yagouaroundi
AGATTTTTTTTTGGTTGTAAATGTCAAAACCCACTTTAAACCCACATCGACGCGGGGCGCCTGGGTGGCGCAGTCGGTTAAGCGTCCGACTTCAACCAGGTCACGATCTCACGGTCCGTGAGTTCGAGCCCCGCGTCAGGCTCTGGGCTGATGGCTCAGAGCCTGGAGCCTGTTTCCGATTCTGTGTCTCCCTCTCTCTCTGCCCCTCGCCCGTTCATGCTCTGTCTCTCTCTGTCCCAAAAATAAATAAACGTTGAAAAAAAAAAAATTTTTAAAAACTCGACGGGTCACCTTTAGCCAAGTTTTCTTCTTCTTCTTCCTCTTTTAAGATATTTTATTTTGAGTAATCTCTACACCCAAGGTGGGGCTCGAACCTACAACCCCAAGATCAAGAGTTGCACACTCCACGGATGGAGCCAGCCGCGCGCCCCTCTTATCCAAGTTTTTAACAGTATTATAAATTGCATTCCCACACAGTCTGGGTTCTGTTTCTTGACTCTTTAGTTCCATTGATCTATTTGCTTACCTTCTTCAGGTATTAGTTTGAGATCTTATAGCTTTATAATATACTTCGACGTTTGTTTCAAGGAAGTTTCCAAAATTTCTTTTTTTTTCTTCAATTTTTTTAATCTTTATTTGAGAGAGAGACAGAGTGTGAGCAGGGGAGGGGCAGAGAGAGAGGGAGGCCCAGAATCCAAAGCAGGCTCCAGGCTCCGAGCTGTCAGTGCAGAGCCCGACGCGGGGCTCGAACTCATGAACCGTGAGATCATGACCTGAGCCGAAGTCGATGCTTAACCGACGGAGCCCCCCGGGCGCCCCTAAAGTTTCTTAATTCTTGCATGCATATTTTCTCTCCCGGATGAACTCAGAATTAGCACCAAGTTCCATTAAAAATCTTGTTAGAAATTTTGTTGAGATTGTCTCAGTGTGGAAGAATCTAAAATCTTTACAGTATTGAGCATTTCCATCAAGGAACATACATCTTTCTTGATTTAGTCAGATCTTTTCTATGGTCTTCAAAAAAGATTTTTTAAAAATAATTCTCACACACTTCCTAAGCTTATTTTTTGGTGTGTTATAGAGAAGTGGACACTGTAGATAGAATTTTTTACATTACAGTTTTTATGTTGATCTTATAACCAACAATTAGTTTCATTATAAATTTGTAACTAGTTATTGGTAATGTATAGAAATTCTGTTGACCTTTGTATATTTTATAGCCTGCTATCTTACTGAGATCTCATTAAAACCAATAATTTTGTGGGGCACCTGGGTGGCTCAGGCGGTTAAGCGTCCAGTCCGACTTTGGCTCAGGTCATGATCTCGCGGTTTGTGAGTTTGAGCCCCGTGCTGGGCTCCTTGCTGACAGCTCAGAGCCTGGAGCCTGTTTCGGATTCTGGGTCTCCCTCTCTCTCTCTCTGCTCCTCCCCTGCTCATGCTCTGTCTCTTTCTCTGTCTCTCCAAAATAAACAAACATTAAACTCTTTTTTTTTTTTAAACCCAATAATTTTGTAATTGAAACTCTTAGGCTTTCAGGATAAGTATTATTTGTTAATAATAATTTTATAACAAAACTAGCAGTGAATATTTATTGAGCATTTACTACGTGCCGGAAACAGTTCCAAGCACTTGCCATGTTTTGATTCATACAATCCTTACAACCCCAACAACACATAGAAGAGACTCAGTAGCAAACAATCATTCTATTTCTCTTATCTTACAGGGAGAAAAACACCAACCAACCAACCCACGGTCCTGTTTTCTCTTTAGCTACTTTCCATCTCCCTGCATTTTAAGCAAACCTTCTGGAGTTCCCTATTCTTGCTGACTCCAATTCCTTTCCTCCGATTCTCTTTTTATTTATTTTTTCAAGTCAGCTCTAAGCCCACTCAACGTGGGGCTCGAACTCACCACCCCGAGATCGAGAGTCGTGCATTCCATCCAGCCGGCCAGGCGCCTGCGAGTGCAATTATTTTGATTGAAGCCCCGGTCTCTTCTTGAATCCACTCCCATCGGGTCTCGCGCCCTCTATTTCACCCAGACTGTTTTTGTCAAGATTACGATCACCTCCGTGTTGCCAATCTCCAGCGGACAGCTCTCAGTTCGAGCCCCGCGTCGGGTTCTGTGCTGACGGCTGGGAGCCTGGAGCCTGCTTCAGATCCCGTGTCTCCCCCTCTCTGCCCCTCCCCTGCTCCTGCTCGCTCTCTCTCTCAAAAATAAAATGGCTCGGGGCGCCTGGGTGGCGCAGTCGATTAAGCGTCCGACTTCAGCCAGGTCGCGATCTCGCGGTCCGGGAGTTCGAGCCCCGCGTCAGGCTCTGGGCTGATGGCTCAGAGCCTGGAGCCTGTTTCCGATTCTGTGTCTCCCTCTCTCTCTGCCCCTCGCCCGTTCATGCTCTGTCTCTCTCTGTCCCAAAAATAAATAAACGTTGGGAAAAAAAAAAAATTAAAAATAAAATGGCTCTCCTTTCCTTCAGGCAGGTCTTTTTTTTTTTTTTTTTTTTTTTAATGTTTATTTACTTTGAGAGACACAGCAGGGGAGGAGCAGAGAGAAGGAGAGAGAACCCAGGGCCCGATGCAAGGGCTCGAACCCACGAACCGTGAGATGGTGACCTGAGCTGAAACTGAGAGTTGGTTGCTTAACCAACTGAGCCCCCCCCAGGCGCCCCTACTTTATTTTTTAAATATGTTTTACTTCTTTATCGTCTATTTCCCCCACGAGACTGTACTTTCCCCAAGAGGACTGGGGACGTTGTTTTGCCCTCTTCCGTATTCCCACCACAGCGCCTGGCGCATAGTAGGTGCTTCCTACATACTTCATGAATGAGGCATGGGAGACTAGGCAAGTTTTCCAAAGTCACACCGTTAGGAGAGTGGCTTAGAGTGGCAGTTCAGCTCCTGAGATCTTTACCAAAAAAAATTTCTTTTTAGTAATCTCCACACCCAAGGTGGGGTTCAAACTCATGACGCTGAGATCAAGGGTCATGTGCTCTTCTGAGCCAGCCAGGCGCCCCTCCAGAGCCTGAACTCTTTTTAATTAAAAAAAAAATTTTTTTTAATGTTTATTCATTTCCTGAGAGAGTGCACCGGTGAGTGGGGGAGGGGCAGAGAGAGAGAAGGAGACAGAATCCCAAGCAGGCTCCGCACGGTGGGCACAGAGCCTGATGTGGGGCTCAAACTCACAAACCGCGAGCTCATGACCTGAGCTGGAGTCGGACGCCTCACCGACGGAGTCACCCCGTCGCCCCCAGAGCCTGAACTCTGAACCATGAAGGCGTCCTGCAAATAATGATTTCCTTTTTCAAAAACCTATTTTCTCCTTGACTAGAACTTTCCAAGAGATGTTTAATAGCGCCGAAAAGTGTTCACGACGACTTTAGGAGACTGCTTCTGGCCTAGGGTTTCGCCACTAATGTTATCGATTTGACACCCCTTATCTATGGTGAAGGTACACCCTCCTGGTCCTGATTCCTTTAGAGCCCCACACCGAATGACATGAGGTTCAGTGGGGATCCGATCCAACAGCAGCCCGTCCGTGAAGGTCTCAGAAGTGTTAAAATCGGAAGGAAAGCGGCAACACCCCGTCCCTCTAGCAGGACTCCGGCCGATTTTCATACAGGCTTACTCTGTGCCACCCCTGGGGCTACCATGGAAAGCTCGCGAAGCCTGGTTCTTGCAGCTCGTGTTAGCGGGCACGGCCAATAAAAAAGCGAACAAGGGCATTTCAGGTTTCGATGCATCCTCAGGCAATAAAGCCAAGGGGGTGACAAAAAGGCAGGTGGGCAGGGGTTTGGCTGCAGCCTAGTAAGCGACAGGTGGACAGACTGGAAGGCCAAGTCACATGGGGACTCATGAGCCAACGAGTTTAGGTGGTAGTCAGTGTGCAATGGAAGCCATTTGATATTTTAAAAAAAT
>NW_024412436.1:13577349-13587805 GCF_014898765.1 Herpailurus yagouaroundi
CAGGTCATGATCTCACAACTCCTGAGTTCAAGCCCCACATCTGGCTCTGTGCTGACAGCTCGGAGCCTGGAGCCTGCTTTGGAGTCTGTCTCCCTCTCTGTCCTTTCCCCACTCGTGCTTTCTCTCTCTCTCAAAATAAAATAAAAAAAAATTAAGTTTATTTTGAGAGAGAGAGCACAAGGGGGAGGGGGGAGGAACGGGGCGGGGGAGAATCCCAAGCAGGCTCTACACTGTCAGTGCAGAGCCCGCCGTGGGGCTTGAACCCACAAACCGTGAGATCATGACCTGAGCTGAAATCAAGAGTCGGATGCTCAGCCGACAGAGCCCTCCAGGCGCCCTGACCATTCGGTATTTATTTAAGTTAGGGACGTCCTGAAATGATTGGCTTTAGCAGCATTTCTCCGAAGGCTGTGTGAAGGGCCAGGGGTGGGGGTGGGGGTGCAGATATAAGGTGTTGCCGTGGTCCGGGTGGAAGGTGGCAGCTTGGAGTAGGGGGCAGGAGTGTCACTGCAAAGGCTCGGATGCCTTTTTGGAGTCAATGGGATTTACGGAGGTGAGTGAGAGGGAGGAATTTAGGGGACTGCTGGAGACGGAACAGGTGGCAAAAAAGGCAGAGGGTTTTCCTGTGATTTCTATCATCTGTCCCCCTCCTTCCCAGTTTTGTCCTTTTTCCTGACTTGTTCCCACTGTCAGACTTTCCCTAACGTCTGTCACTCCCAGCAAAAATGACAACGCTCAGAGCATGGCAGTGGGAGGGCGAGGCCCTGGATGGAGTCAACGGAGACCAAATCCTGTCTGGGTGAACTGTGACCTCGGACAAGCTTCTTCATGTAGGACATCGGTAGAGAAGAGTGACCCCGTCCCGGCTGTTGAGTTGGGGGCGTTTATGCTTTTACATCCTCAGCATCTAGCAGATCCTTGATAGGGTCAAGCCTGCAAACTGGAATTTATTTCCTCTCGGATTTTAGACTGTGCAGATCAGAGGGGAAACAACTTGGGCACTTTCGGGCACCCGCTCACCCAAGTCTATCAGCCAGGTGACATTCGCTCCACTTGCTTAAGAGAACGGTCTCCAAATTCCTGCCCCAAAGTTCTCCCAGTTCAAGTATTCCCCTGATTTCCCAAGACCTACCGAACCTAAATTTGTATCTTACCCTGTAATGTCGGGTTTTTCTTCTGTAAGACTTTAGGAATATTTTCTGGAAGCCTAAGGGGCGCTAACTGGCTGTTTTGGCCAAGTTACTTTGGTCTTCCAAAGTGGGTCAGCTTGTTGAAGACGTGGAAGACTGAGCTTAACCAGGCGTACGGAGTTGAGCCGCAGCACCCCCCCCCCCCCCGCCCCCCCACGTCACTTTGGGGGCAAATCCGATTGGGCACTTTTCCAGGGTGGCGTTGTCAGGTAAGGATTCCAAAGCGTAGCAGGGGAGAGGATTACTAGCCTGTTACTGAACATGAACCCAGGGACCAAGGGGCCAGCAGGTCACTCACAGACGCGAGTCCAGTAACGGCCCCGAACTAAAACTGTGTGAGTCGTACACACCGGTAACGAAGAATAATCCTCCCGAAGTTATCGCTTCCTTTGTAAGTAGGAATGAATTCCCCGCCTCCTCGGAATAGAACACATCAGATGTTGACAGACCGTGGAATACCGGGACGAGCCCATCACAGCGTGCGCGGAGCGCCAGCCTCATCTATGCGGTCCCGGGCGGCTTCTAACCGCCCCGTTTTGTAACCTGCGACTTACTGTATGTTCGTGCCCGGACCGCAGCAGTTAAGGACTCCTCCCTCAACAAGATGGGTTAACGGGTACCGTGACCGCTTCATGCGAAAGGCAGAAACAGGCTTTTTAGTTGGCAAAGCTAAAGCTTTGTAAAGCACAGTTTAGTACAAACCCTACGGGACTCGGCTCAAAGCGCGGCCTCTCCTCCCCCATCGGAGACGCCCGCTCTCCCGTCCGGTTCCACGAACACGTGGCGAGGGCCTATCGTGCGCGCCTGCCAAAACCGGCCTGGGGAAGCTCATTAAAAATTGGCTCTTAGGGGGCGGCCGGGCCGGCTCGGTCGGTGGCGCGTGGGACTCCGGACCTCAGGGTCCAAGCCCCACGTGGAGCAGAGTTTACTTAAGAACAAACACAAAACTATGACCCCACGTCAACAAACTGGAAGCAGGCTCTGAAATGTGTCTCCCTCTCTGCCCCTCCCCCGCTCATGCTCCGTCAAACATAAATCAACATAAAAAATAAAAATGAAAATGAAGTTAAGAAAGAGCCCGTGAACGAGCGGCGCAGCAGCCCAACGTTCTCCCGGACTGTTCTCGGCCCGTCGGTGACCTAGTTCCGCCGGACTCGAGAGCAGTTCCACGCGCTGCGGCGTTAGAATCAGCGCGTCCACCAGGGCCGCGTTCCCGGCCGCACAACGCGCGCTCCCCTCCCCGAGGGAAACCGCGCCGGGAAACAAATCTCGGGGCCTGACCGGTCACCTCGGGGTGGACGCGCCTCCGGGGCCCTCGCTGCGGAGCCACACTTACCGTTACACGTGCCGAGCAAAGTTCAAGTTCAACGGCGCAGGTCTGTCAACGGACAGGCCTCAGGAAGGTTTCCCCGTTTCCATGTGCTTCCGCCGGGTGGGTGGGGCCTCGCCCGTTTGGAGCACCACGTATCCGAAGGGTCAAGATCTGGTTTTCACGAACAGATTTACTCTCTGCAAATTTTAAACCAGGAGGAAAACCAACAGCTCCAGCTTCCTTTCCACACAGAACGTATCCTTTCTCCGTCTCTCAACGGTCTCGTCTCAGACGGGAGGTGACAAACCGCTTGGCACTAAAATGACTCTTAAAGGTTCAAGTGACTGAACTACACGGGCCGGGGTGAGAATAAAGACCAAAAGCAGGTACAGTTTAATGTATTTTAATAGCAAACTTACAGGAACAGCACAGAAGACAGACAACATTAAAAACATGTACTTGCATGTAGGACAACTCAGTTAGAAAAGTATAGTGAATGGATGGAATCTACCGTATGATAAAAATGCTACAAACACCATTTAGTTGCCGTCAATAAGAAATTTACTCGTTTTAAAAAAATCCAAATGCTGGCATTGTCCAGAAAAATTTAACAGGTTTATTTATAATTGTTATAAAGTTGAACTGCTGAAACGTGTTCACTGAAACATTTTGACTTGCATTAATGCTTTATGTCCCCGCATTTATATTAAAAATTCACACACGAATGAAAATGGAAAAACTGCCAATACCTGATTTCTGTCCCCGATTTTTCCATTTGCAATCATATACTTCGGTACCTTTTGACCCCATGGAAAAAAAATATCTAACGTTCAGAACTACCAATAACAGGAAGAAGAGAAAATTTTTTTTTTTTTTTTTTTAAAGAATGAAACGTTTTCCATCAGAGTGGATTCTTAAGCACGCTCTCCACGTATGCGGCGCGCTAGCTGGATGTCTTTTGGCATAATTGTTACACGTTTGGCATGGATAGCACACAGGTTGGTGTCTTCGAAGAGGCCCACCAGGTAGGCCTCGCTTGCCTCCTGCAAAGGAGCAAAGAAAAAGGCATCAATGGCGTTATTAGCACCCGCCACGGGGAAGTCTGTACCGGTTCAGATGATGAGGTTTTCGGACCTCTGAAAAGCCGCTCCAGAAGACGCTGACCTGTTCACCAAACGGGTACGTTTTAAAACCTGGGGGACAGGCTGAAAGGCAGTTTAGGAAAAGCGGAAGGCTCGAGCTTGGAAATCTTCAGCAAATCACACAAGAGTCAAACGATTCCATTACTAAGCTTCGATTTTTCTCCTGTTAACACACGATCTCTTATCCACCGAAACGTCTTCGGTGAATCCCATTGAATCCAGGAACTCCAGCTTAGACTCTAATCCTGTCTCCTCGCCAGCGTCCTCCTCATCCCGAATCCCGCTCGCCCCGGAGTATCTGCCTGAACCTTTGCTTGCCAATAATCCAACACAGCGGACAACTGGCTTCCATCACATGGTCCCCATCAACCTTTTCTTTTCCACCTCCGTTCTAGCACATGGGGCCCACGGGTCCCAGAACACAACACGCTGGTGTTGTTTACATTCTTGGACCTGTTTTGCCTAGATGTGCCCCCTCCAAGCGCACCTTCCTCTGTGCTCCCCAACCCGCAGTGACCTTCTCCCCTCTCGTATTAATATGGATCCCTCCAGTTTTTCTCATTACACTCGAGGAGTCTTTGAAGGCACCCCCCTCTCTCTATCACCACTCAGAAACCGCCAGCTGTGGGAACTGTTCACGGACACTTGGCAAGTCAGGTTAGTAGACCTTACAGCTGTCTGAAAAGCTAAAGAGTCCTTTAGCCGAAGTCACATTTGCTTCCTCATTCCGAGAGGCAGAAACCGTTTTGCCAGTCCGGTCACCCGCCCAGCTGTTTTAGTGGCTCAGGAGCATTAGACGGGGCTGTCTGGCCTTGTCGCCTTCTCTGTAGAAAAGTTACTTCTCTGATCAAGATACTCAGAAAAACCAAGATTCCTGTAGTTGCTGTTTTTGTCCTAATAAAAAAAATATCTTCCATTTTGGAACCCTTAGGTAACAATAAAGCTAAAAATGATGCCACCTGACACTTGAGCAATTTCAGCCACTTATGCTACATAACACAAAAGATGTAGACAGGAATAGGCAGATTCGCTTGTGATTTTGCAATAAAACTACGGAGACTTGCTTTCCCAAGCATCAACGGAGCAACAATTAATTCAACTGGTTCACATTATCATCATATGAAGAAGTACGCCCTTCACATTTACATATCTTCAACTTTTTTGCCTTATGTCTCTCTTCTATGAAAATTTGTTTCATCTAAATTTTACAACCCCTACAATGTTCTGCTGTGTTTTTTCTTAATGTTTATTTAGTTTTGAGAGAGAGAGAGAGAGAGAGAGACAGACAGACAGACAAAGAATCCCAAGGAATCTCTATACTAATGGATGTGGGGCTCGAACTCAGGAACCGCGGGATCATGACCTGAGCTAATTAGCTGATTGGGCCCCCCAGGAGCCTCCTGCTGCATTTGAGAGTCAGGTTTTATCTACCCACTAAGGCCTAGCTCAGACTTTCCGAGCAGGAGGAAGCAAGCGCTTCCACTCCCAGCTCCCGAGGGCACAAAGCCTTTAACTCCTTCCTCCAGACTCCCTGCTGCTTCTCTGGCCTCGTACAGCAGAGCCAGAGCCACCCTCTTACGTATGTAACTTTATAATAGAGTCTTGTTTTCTACTCACGACGCCTTGCCTTGGAGTAGATGTTCAACAAATGTTTGCTTTTTAAATCTAACCCCAAGTAAGTTTACATCTTTTCCATGCAAACATTCCAAAGGATGTAATGAAGGCAAAAGCCCTTACCAGCCGGGGATTCATTCTTACAATATTCTAAAGGAATGGCTGAGAGGTGTGGAGACCAAGGCATAGTGTGGGCTCCGATGGGCTCACCACATGCATCAGATAGGACTGACGTTCCTCAGGCAAGACACCCGTTCGATTTTGTTTCACCCAGCCTCACGCCCATCCAGAATGCTTCTGCAAAACGTAGCACTGTGAGCTGCTAGATGGACAAGCCAACAGGTCCCGTGGTTCTGAGACCATTTAAGAGCAGAATGATCCATGGGCTCCCTGGTACGGCTCCGAATGGCACGTGGCCATTCTCACTTCTGTCTTGGAGCCCGGCTACTGGTTTTATAGGGTTATGTCTGGTCGGCTCTGGGAGAGTATTCTAAATTTTTTTTTTTTTCAACGTTTTTTATTTATTTTTGGGACAGAGAGAGACAGAGCATGAACGGGGGAGGGGCAGAGAGAGAGGGAGGCACAGAATCGGAAACAGGCTCCAGGCTCTGAGCCATCAGCCCAGAGCCCCACGCGGGGCTCGAACTCACGGACCGCGAGATCGTGACCTGGCTGAAGTCGGACGCTTAACCGACTGCGCCACCCAGGCGCTCCTGGGAGAGTATTCTATACCCACGGGGGATTTGACCATGACCCATATATTTCTAATTCTATTACACAGATCCTAAAACCTTCTCAACGGGAAGGCTCTAATGGGAATGAAAGACTGCCACATAAATTTATAGCCCAACAAGCCAATTTTCAGATAATGGCAAAAGAAAAAATATCTTACAACTAGAAGGAAATGTTAATTTACAACGCGTTGACTATATTCAATGTCTGATTCTCCCACCATTTCGAAACACCAATATCTACGTTTTTAACACGAAGATACCTCAAGTCCAAATTCTCAGACATTAAAGACAAAGGTTAGATTTTAAGTCCGTCCGTTCCTGAGTATCGTATGGCAAACCCAGACTAATTTCTTTACCCCTCACCCCCCCGCACCACCTCCCCGTCTCATTTAGTTCTATTAGGAAACTTGACAGCTGTGTGATTCTAAACCAAAAATAAAGTGACTTTTTGACTTTTATTTCAACTGCTCTCTTCTGTTATTCCCACCAGCAAGTTCTCCATCCACGTCTTTAAGAGAACTGAAGTGCGTGGGTACAGAAAGCAAACACGTGCACAAAAAAACTGGTAACAAAGATTACTCTTTCCAAACAAGAGCCATCTAACTGCTGGAGTACAGGCAGCAGAAGGAAACCTTGTGCTCAAAACCGATACAGGAACACTTGCTAACCTAAACCACACACCTTCGTGCCAGTGACCATGAAGTTTACACGTGAACTGGAAAGACAACAGTGTTTTGCCCAGATTGCTTAGTAATCTCCATTTACAAGGCTCTACCACGGACCGACCGTTTAACACGAACACGTGTTAAGAACCAGTATAATGGGTTCTTTAAGCACAGTCCCGGCTAACTGGGACTAGGAACCAAAACTAGCAGCTTTGTATCAAATGCTTGACAATCTTGGAAAATACAGCGGGCAAAACGTGACTTGCAACTGTAGGGATAGACGAAAGGAGACCTTACGGTAAACAACGATTAAAACAGAAAAAAGAGTTTTAAGTACCAGCTCTAGAAGATTTTAGTAGTTTAAAATTTCAGTAATTTCAATTCATTGAGAATTTAATGGATGCCTACTCCTGGAATCCACCAATCAAACCCAGTTCAGACTAACCATAGAAACAGCTCAACCAATCGCACTTCAGCATAGAACCCACCTATCAAATCTCCCTCACATGTAAAGCCAAAGCTTGCCACAGCAACAGCAGCCTCACAATCCTCCAATGGAGTGTATGTGGACTGTGGTCCCCGCACCCCCAGAGATTCTGATTCACGTCTGTGGTGCCTAGAAATCCGCACTTTTAGTCACTTCCAAACCCCTGCTCTCATGGAGGCAGTAGTCTGAGATACACCGATCTAAAACATGCCAAACACAATATAAAACAGGTTACACGTTAGTGATTGGTATTAATTATATTCTCACCCCTAATCAAGCATGTTACCTGTGGGCATTTCAAGTTTTAATGCTGGCACAAGACACAAATATTATGGATATGTAACCGTTACCTCTAAGACCGTACTTCTCAGAGTTCTGACACCTGGTGTGGAGATTAAATTCAATGTGCTTCCCATTTAAGCGGAGATCCATAATCCTCTTTGGCCAACTCCAAGTCCTGACATCCCTGCCCCTTAACACGTACGGTGTGATCTCGAAGCACACCTTTTCTCCCTACGGCCAAGCCCATGCCAGCTAGCTGGGTGCTTCCTTCAGCTCAGTGCACAGCCTCCCCACCGACACCGCGCTCCCCTCTCGCGTGGCCTCTGCACATCCAGAAAGACACCAACTCTCCATGCCTTTTCCAGCGATCACTGCTTAAAGCTGATGACCAACACAGACCTTGGTCCCACATCTCTGGAATGTCCCGCAGCACCCATGACCGAACAAGAGGGTTCTTTTTTCCTAGAGACACCGTTCTCAACGCAATGTTTAAAAAACTGAAAAACGGTATACCGGAACAAACGGTATACCGTTCGGAGCCAGATGGGTTCAAATGAGGACTGTCACCCAAATGGGTTCAAGTCGCATTTTCGGTGTGTATGACCTTGAGCAACCTAACCCTTCTGACATCTCAACGGTGAAGCAAAGGTATGGCCCACCTTACGGGCCGTGCCGATCAAAGCACGTGGAAAGATTTAGAACTGTTCTTGGTACACAGCAGGACGGCCGACTCTCAGAGCCGTCCCCACCCGCCACTTTACCTGCAAAGCACCGATAGCCGCGCTCTGGAAGCGCAGGTCTGTTTTGAAGTCCTGAGCAATTTCTCGCACCAGACGCTGGAAAGGAAGTTTGCGGATCAGAAGTTCAGTGGACTTCTGGTAACGTCTAATTTCGCGGAGTGCCACGGTACCAGGCCTTAACACAAAACAAAACAACATTAAACAAATGGTTATCGGACATACACAAAAACATACGAGGATAAGCGGTTAGCTTTAACAAATCCAGTCATTTTCCAAAAAATAAACCACCCGTTTTCTGTTTTTTAGCTTGGGTATAAAATTTCCCTCATCAGTTTATGATCTGAATATTCAAAGCTGTCGAGAGTAACAGAACAATTCCTTGAAAGCAAAAAGCGTAACATGAAAGGAGATTCTGAGCAGGGCATTTATCCGAGTCCCATTCACTTTCTTCGTCTTAACCTGGGGCGTCAATAGCGTATCATTACTTGGGAGGGTGTGAGGCCACTAATAAAAAGTCAACATTCAGACTCTTGTCAATTTGGTATTACTAGCTTTGCTTCTTCTAAAAGACACACCAACACCACTCAATGGGCTTCATTTAAAAACACACTCAGGTATATTCAAGGCCCATTTCCCAGAACACGTTTACTTTGACTACGGCTCATCCGTCAGGAATGATGAAGTCTGGATACTCCTGATGGCGTGGTGTGCCTTCCAAAGGGCAGAGTGTTCGTGCATCTTTTTTTTTTTTTACCAAGTGTCAACAAAAACGTACCTCAAGTCTGACTTATTTCTTCCACTCTATGAGCTTTTATTTTAGAGTAACTATAAAATCATTTGCAGAGGCTAAGTACAGACAGCTTCTGCCCTCTAACGGCGGATGCCCTTAACAACACTGCTGAGGGCAGCTCAACACCAGACTGCTAACAAGGAAACACACCAATTGAAGTAAATGAAGGAGAACTTTACTCAAACAAAACACCCCACCTTGAGTATTATTAAAATAGAATTGGTATCAAAATGTATTATTTTGCCAAAAACGAGTGTCCATCCTCACATATGTACTTAAAAAGCACTTTATTATTTTAAGAACACACGTTACTAACATAACAACTAAATAAAACGAGAACCTATCTCATTAACATCATCGGTGATTCAGTAGGTCTCCTTTGGGCTCTGGGCAGCTTCAAATGAAATAAAACATTCCGACAAAACCCAACACTATGTTTTGGGACACACACGCGCATACGTTTTTAAAGTATTAGCAAATATTCAAAAGAGGAAAAACATCGGTTTCCCTAGATCAAAAAGTCTGCTGGTTATACATCTTTTCATATTTTACAACTGCTGCTTCCGTAGACGGACTCTATCCCACTATTTCCTCTTTAAAAAAAAAAAAAAAAAAAAAATACCTGTAACGATGAGGTTTCTTCACCCCTCCAGTAGAGGGCGCACTCTTGCGAGCGGCTTTTGTAGCCAGTTGCTTCCTCGGTGCTTTACCCCCGGTCGATTTGCGGGCAGTCTGCTTTGTACGAGCCATGGTACTGAGACCTCCTCACTTACCTGCCAGCATCAAAAACAAAAATCATACACACGACCCCACAGACGTTCAAGTTTTCCTGCCACTGCCGGCCCCCGCCCCCGCCAGGCTGGAAATTAGGCCCAGCACAAAACAAAACAAAACAAAAAAAAACCCCAACAATGTCCGTCATGTTATATAATTCGCCAGGGTGCAGATCACGCCTGCCACCCAGACAGGACTTCTCGAAACAAACTGTGGGACTCGGAAATCGGGACCTCTAACGCCGACCATCCCTCAAAAGACCGACGGCAAAACAAAAAGACCCCCCTAACGGCCTCGGCCTCCCTCTCTTTAATTAAAGTAGAAATCAGAAACGTCTGCAAACATCCGACCCGCAAACAAGTCCAAAGAACGAAGCCACAAAACACAGAAAGGTCGAATCAAATTTCGGCAAAAAGCCTCCGGTTCCCCCCCCCCCCCGGCCCCGCGCCCCCCACCGCCGGGCGCCCGGCCGCGGACCGACCCGGGCGAAGCTCTGAAAACACGCCTGGGGTCGCGTTTCCACAGCGTGTTGACAACACGGCGCCCGGGGACGCGGGAGGGGACAGCGGCGCCCGGCGGCCGGCTCTCCACAAAGCCCGGTCCCGCGGCCGGCCGTCGTGGGCTCCGCCGCAGCCGAGCGCCCCGCAGCCGGGCTGTGATCGCCGCCCGCGCCGGCCCGCGGAAACTTTTGGGCCCGGCCCCCCGCGCCCCCGCCGCGGCCCCCAG
>NW_024412436.1:13597805-13665332 GCF_014898765.1 Herpailurus yagouaroundi
GTACTCCTACATGAGGGTTAGGGAAGAAGCTTAAGGAAGAGGTAGACACGTTACTCGAAGCCCCACAATGTGCCTCAGTCTCTGCGGCAGGATGGTGATTGCAGGAACAGGAGGGAGGGAGGAAGATCCTTCTGTGCCAGGTCCACAGGAGCGTTAACATCTCCCTGGGAGAAAGAGAGAGAGAGAGAGAGAGACTGAATCCACCTGGGCCATCTTTGGGCCTGCGAGGGCTGTCCTTCCCCGGATACTCGGCAAGGACACCCCAGTGCTACTCAGCATCAACGGGAAAAGTCCATTATTCCATGGAGAAGGGTTCCCCCCCCCACTTTATATAAGACTCAGTTATTCCGGATAATACTTTTGCACTCCCTCCAAGGGTGATCAGCGTTTCCTGGCTCTTCTGGGCTATCCTGGACACCAAAGTGGCTTATTCACTACCAGGAGTCAATGGGGCATCTCTTGTCATCATAGAGGCAAGGTTCTCTCCCTGTGTCCCTTAACCTTAGCAGGAAACAAAGAAACTCCAACACTAAGAGATAGCCAAGGGGCTCCTGGGGGGCTCAGTCAGTTAAGCATCTGACTCTTGATTGGCTCAGGTCAAGATCTCACGGTCGTGACATTGAGCCCTGCGGAAGGCTCTGTGCTGACTATGGAGCCTGCTTGAGATTCTCTCTCTGCCCCCCGAGGGTGCGAGCTCTCTCTTAAATTAAAAAGAGAGAGAGAGAGAGAGACCACTAAAAGTTTATCTGTTGCACTAAGGGCCCCTACAAATTTTCATTTGCGGGCATAGAATCCCTCTTCCTAATCGGCCCAGTGCTTGGAAAATTTAGAAGTCAGTATATGTGCTAGCAAATGGGAAAAGAAAATGAAAAAACATCGATCCAAATAATTCCGGTTAAAACGTAGTGGGTATTTGGATGGGTTAGATTTTTGTTTCTTACTTTATTGTAGTCTATGCTTCCCAGATTTTAATTTCTTTTTCTTTTTTAATCTTTATTTTTGAGAGCAAGCGAGCAGGGGAGGGGCAGAGAGAGAGGGAGAGAGAGGATCCCAAGCAGGGTCCACGCTGCCAGCACGGAGCCCGACTCGGGGCTCGATCCCGTGAACCACGAGATCACGACCCGAGCTAAAAATCAAGAATCTGCTGCTTAACCGACTGAGCCGCTCAGGCGCCCTCAGATTTTAATTTTTTTGCAGTAAGATTGTATTCTCTCATCAGCAAAAATTGAAGTATAAAAACTGGGAGAGGGGCGCCTGGGTGGCGCAGTCGGTTAAGCGTCCAACTTCAGCCAGGTCACGATCTCGCGGTCTGGGAGTTCAAGCCCCGCGTCAGGCTCTGGGATGATGGCTCGGAGCCCGGAGCCTGTTTCCGATTCTGTGTCTCCCTCTCTCTCTGCCCCTCCCCTGTTCATGCTCTGTCTCTCTCTGTCCCAAAAATAAATAAACGTTGAAAAAAAAAAAAAACTGGGAGAAGGTGACCCCGGCTCCTGACAAAGTGGGAACAGCAAAGTCGCCTTTTACAGATGTGAGGCCAGGGTCTGCCCACAGGTCTTTCCCGGGCCTTCTAGTGGCTCACGAGGGGTGACGAGGGCAGTTTGACAGCATCTATTGAGTGCCTACTGTGTACCTTCTCCATGTGAGGCATTTGCTACAAAGGGAAAAATGTGGCTCCTGCCCCATTGAGAAAGGGGTGACCCTCAGCCTGGGGTGACGCATCGTCGGGAGGCACTCAGGGTTCTGTGGAAGCCTCGGGGGCAGGGAGCGTTGGGGAGGGGATGAGTCCTAACCTTTCTCTACAATGTTTGTTTTTTTTTTTTTAATTTTTTAAATCTTTATTTATTTTTGAGAGAGAGACAGATTGCGAGCAGGGGAGGAGCAGAGAAAGAGGGAGACAGAGAATCCCAAGCAGGCTCCACACTGTCAGCACAGAGCCCGACTTGGGGCTCGAACTCACAAACTGTGAGATCGTGACCTGAGCCAAAGTTGGATGCTTAACCGGCTGAGCCACCACCCCTCAGAGAGGTTAGTATCTAAATGCAAAAATCTTCCTGTAAGGAGGGTAAGTTATCAATCATTTGCCATGTGAGCAGTGAAATTTACCAAACTCCTTCCTCCTCCTCCTTCTTCTTCTTCTTCTTCGTGTTTATTTATTTTTGAGAGAGAGAGAGAGAGAGAGCATGAGCAGGGGACGGGCCGGAAGCGAGGGAGACACAGAATTGGAAGCAGGCTCCAGGCTCCGAGCTGTCAGCACAGAGCCCGACACAGGGCTCGATCTCACGAATCGTGAGACCGTGACCTGAGCCAAAGGCAGACGCTCAACCCACTGAGCCGCCCAGGCGCCCTGATCCCGGCTTATCAGGGGAGAAACCCCGTGGGAAGGACCTGACTCCACAGGTGCCCTCGAGTGCTGATGTCCCCGTCCCTGGGTCAGAGCCTAGCTGGTTGGTCTGTGTCTGGCCCCCGTTTACGACCACGTTGCAAAACGAGAGTCGTTCCCACGTAGCGCATCTATGAGCAGAGCTCGAAAGACGACGCAGGGCAACGGTGCCTTCCAAGGGATCCGCAGAGAAGGAAGACTTTTCCTACGAGGCGGTGTGTGCGTTATCTTTTTTTCCTCCTGCTCACCTGGCTTAAAGACACCCCCGGCCAGTTTTTACTATCTTTAGCATCTCTTCTGTTTCTTGTCCATTTTGTACCTGTACTTTCCCTTCTACATTAGGGTTTTGGGGGCTCCTGGGTGGCTCAGTTGGCTGAGTGCCCGACTCTTGATTTCGGCTCAGGTCATGATCCCAGGGTTGCTAGTTCGAGCCCCGCGTGGGGCTCAGAGCCTGGAGCCTGTTTCGGATTCTGTGTCTCCCTCTTTCTCTCTGCACCCCCCCCCCCAGGCTCTCTGTCTCTCAACAATGAATGAAACGTTAAAAAAAATAATTTACAAAAGGGTAATTTGGTTGGAGAAAGTGGGATATAAAATTGTGTGTTTATTTTGGTAACGTGCTGGGAAAATTATACACTTGTGTGTGCCTACCTACACGCCAGGCTAGTGGTATTATGGGTGGGATCTTTTTCTTCCTAATATTCCAAAATGTTAGTAATATGATTATATGGCTTTTATCGTGGAAAGATTTTTCATGCGAAAATTCTTCTAAGTACAATTAGAACCATACGATATTGTGATGCGCATTTTCACAACCAACGACACCAGGACACGTGGCCTGACGTCACAGTCTGGCAACTGGACCCCTGGTTTGAAATTGGAACTATTTTCCTGGCTCCCACACATACATACATGTGAACGGACAATGACAAATCGTGCCAATGGCTTTATTTGAGGGCCCCGCTCTGGCCACTGTGGTGTCAGTGACTTAAGGCCACCCACGGTGCCATCGTCTCAGGGCAGCGTTAGATATCGGGGCACCAAATAAAATCGATGCCCTGCCCTCCTGTGGCTAAAACAATGGGTCTTTTGAGTTACTATCAGACCCAGGAAGCGTCTCTGTTGGCAGGTGTCGTCATTCTGTACAAAGGCAGGTCCGTCAGTCCTGACCGACAGAAACACCGTACGAAAGTTTACAACTTCTTAGCCATGATTTAGGGGCTTTTGAGGGGGGAGTTCAGATGACCGCTTTGCCTGTCCTGGGAGAAGAGCCTCATTGCAGCGCCCGGTCCAGGGTGGAGGCCGGAGGAAAAAACCAGATGCTCCTTTCTATGGTGGTTTTCTGGTTTCTGTGCCCCCCTGCCTCCCCCACCCCCCCCCCCGGCCGCTATTACATAAACTCCAAATTTAGTTTTAATACAAAGGTATTGATGAAAGCCCTGAAGATTCATTCAGTCATTTGTTCATTCTATTAAAGGGTTAATTAAAACAGGCATCGTGTATTGTGTGCTGGAATTGAAAGGGCATAGAAATCATCCCTTCCCCTGCCCCCCGTTTACAGGCGATGAGGTCAGAGTCACAGAAATTGCTGGGGAGGGGGAGTCCGGTCTGTGTGTTTAGGACCTGGGGGCTCCGTGAGATGGGCCACCTGTTCTGGGGGAGCAGGGCTCCCAGGGCAGGAGGGGAGGGGCTTTGGGAGGGCAGGTGACCCCCCCACCCCCACCCCAGGCATGCCACCAGCTGGGAACTTGGAGGGAGATGCAGAAAGCGGAGGGGAGGACATACTGGGGACGAACGTCACCTACTAGACCATTTTGCCTACGTCTGTCTCTTGAGTGAGGGCCAGCAGGACAGCGGCGTCCCCCTGTGGCATTCGGTACCCTTGGGTCCTTCTGCTGGTAGGAGAGGGTCACGGCCACCTGCCCAGGAGGCTCCCTAGGAATTTACTGAGCCAATGTCTCTCATGCCTGAGGTTTGACGCATGACAACAGTGGGCAGGCAGGGCCGACACTCAGGGAGACAGGCTACTTCTGCACCTGCCAGGGCTGTGTGGAGTGAGCGCGAGAGGCGGTGGGGTGGGGGTGGGGGGGCGGAGGGGGCTGGCCTTCGTGTTCTTTGAAAGGATTTCTGGAGAGGGCCAAGCCAGAATCTTCTGGGCCTAGGAGGTGGGAGGGCAAGGTGGACAGGTCTGACCAAGCACGAAAAGCCTCAACCCAAAGGCCCCGAATTTCTGTCTTCACACTGACATTGCGACGCGAGAAGAGAAACGCAAAGCGATCCTGCAGGGAAACTCAAGGGGCGATGCGCTTGCTGAGGCGGACGGACCACCCTGCCCGCTGCTGACGGAGTCTGGCCCCCGGTCCCCCAGCTGGCGGGCTACACTGTGAATCAGCTGCCGGCATCTGATGGACGAGAGTGGCCGTGGGAGAGAAAATTAAGCAGAGGGCACTGGTCGAGACAGAGATGAGCAGAGCAGCCCCGGGAGAGGTGGGGCAAAGGGACCAGAACCCTCGGGAGAGCAGAGGGGAGCCTCCCCTTGCGTCCATCGGTCCCCTGAGGCTCCACCCACGCGCCCCCCTGCCCCCCTTCCCTGCTCTTGGATCCAAGAAGTGAGATTTCCTATAGGGCCCTGCCCTCCACACCGTCTTTGGACCCGGCGAGCTCCAGTGGCTTCCTGTTCCTCCAGCCCCAATTACCTGCCTGGATCAGCACACTGTCCTCGTGGGGCCACCCCGCCGTCCCCTGCCCTGGGTGGCCGGAAGACGGAGCCCAGACATCCCTGTCCTAGCCCTGCCTGGCCCAGCGCATTTCTTGTTAGACAGCGAACACCCCACACCAGTCTTGGCGTGGACGGACAACCTCAGACGGGCCCCAGCTTTCCTCTCGGGGACTCGTCGCCTGTCCTCGGTCCTCTCTCCTCCTCCACCTCTTCCGGGCGGCCCCTTCCGCCGCTCCCTCTGGACTGATTCCAGCCGATGTGTCCTCGGTGCCTGCCGAGGGCCAGGCGTTATTCTAGGTGCTTTCCTCGTGTAAGTCTTTTATTCTCCTGAAACTTCAGAGCAAATCCCCCCATTTTATGGCCGAGAGAGCCGAGGCGTGGGGCGAGTTTCCCCGTCCAGCCTCACAGAACAGGGATGATAGGACCGGACCAGCCCCGGGGGTGGCGTCCCTAAGCCCTTGTTAGTTTTGTGGTCACCAAACCAGCAGCGCCCGGCAGCCTAAATAAGAGAGCAGAGCAAGGGCCTTAGTCCTCAGGGGGGGCCAAGGCGACCACATCTTCAGGCAGCCCGGTCTGGTTCTCCGTGGCTCAACCGTGGCCTCCTGGTTCACCAAGAACATCCAGGGAATCGGGCACCAGGTCCTGCTCCCCTGCAGACGTCCCCACCGGGCCACCCTCCCCGGCGTTCCTGGGGCTCAGAGACCTGGGTGTCCCCTCACTTTCCTGCTCTGGGTCCCCGTACCGGCCAGGGGAGACAGTGGTCCCGGGGCGCTGGGAGGGGTGCCTGGGAGAATGGGGTACAGTTGTGCTGGAGAGCAGGAAGCCTCGCCTCTCCCTCCTCCTGCCTCTCAGTTGTATAGAGGATTCTGGAAGCAGGAGGGAGAGGGCCGCAGAGTAGGGCAGAGGAGGGAGGGTCTTGGCCAAACAGGGAAGAGCTAGCTCTCAGACATTCCCTCCGTCCAGAACTATCAGCCTCTCCCCTTTCTGTTGGTTTCTTTTCTGGGCTCCATCAGAGAGAACGTTCCCTCGAGGCTAACTTCCCCTCTACCGCCCACCTCTCCCTTCCTCTGCGGGCAAGCTCTTCCCCAGACTAGTTTATAATACTTTACTTTTTCCCTGTTACCTCTTTAAAAATCCTCGCTAGGTTTTAGATTTCAAACACTCACTGGGTTATGCAAAAAAAGAAATTTTTTTTAAAGTTTATTTCTTTTGAGAGAGAGCGAGAGCGCGAGAGAGAGCAGGGGAGGGGCAGAGAGAGAGGGAGAGAGGGAATCCCAAGCTGCCAGCGCAGAGCCCCGTGCAGGGCTCGAACTCGCGAACCGTGAGATCACGACCTGAGCTGAAACCAAGAGTCAGACACTGAGCCGACTGAGCCCCCCCAGGTGACCCACAAAAGACATCATTTTCAGTAGACTCCCTGTCCGATGTGGGGCTCAAACTCACGACCTCGAGATCGAGAGTCAAACGCTTCACCCGCTGAGCCGGCCGGGCTCAGTTACGCAAAATTGCCCCGAGTTAGGCAAAATCTGAACACTGTAAAAATATACAACATAGAAAGTAAAAAATCCTCCATCGTGTTAAGCACTTCCCTCCACACACACACACACACACACACACACACACACACCCCAGAAATAACCACTCTGCCAAAAGTCTGATGCATGTTTGTTCAACTTTAAAAATATATATGTATAATCAGAATGGCTAAAAGAAACACCGATGACAACAGTAAATGCCAGCGAGGACACAGAGAAATCGGACCACGTGGATGTCGCCGGAGAGCGTGTGACACGGAACAGTCCATCTCCGAAGGACCGTGGTTGGGTCTTTCATCATTAAGTCAGCAGGCCCCACGTGACCCCGCCGTGAGCGTCCGGGGAACCCGTCCCAGGGAAACGGAGACTTACGTCCACGCCAAAACCTGCGCACGGATGTTCGTCGTGGCTCTCTTCGCATTGGCCCCAGACCGGAAACAACCCCCCCCCCCCAGTGCCCAAACCGATGACCTCCATTGAGGTGGCCTCCACCGTGGTCCATCCGTACCGTGGCATATGACTCCGCATCTAAACCGAAGGAGGTGCGGGTACCCGGGCACCTGGATGGGTGGCTGAGGAAGCCCTCTCGGTGGAGACGGTCAGCCTGGAAGGCGAGAGCGTGTCGTCCTGTTCGTGTAACCGTCGTGAAACGACGAAATTGTAGAGATGGCAAGCGGGGACCAGGTGCACGGGAGGAGGGATGGCTGGGCAGAAGGGCCACGCACCAGCGAGACGGGTGACAGGGGGCTCTCGACGGTGGTGGCCGTCACACCTGTTTTGTGGTCACAAACCAGCAGCGCCCGGCAGCCTAAATAAAAGGGAAATGGAGACGTACACGGAACTAAACACACACACACACACACACACACAGATGCACACAGACGGGTGTAGAACTGGCGAAACCTGGCCCCAATGACCCGCCCTGACAGAGGCGCGGGCTGCAGGTTCGCGGCAATGTCCCCAGCTTCCCCGCTGTCACCCGCTGAACCGTCACGCAGATCGGTGTCTTCGGTAGAGAGGCAAACAGGCAATTGTCATTAGCTCCCCGACGTGGGGAGACTGAACCTCGACACGGTGGGAACAGTGGGGAGCGGCCATCCGTGTGCTGAGTAAACACCTCCGGGCTCCTGACAGCGTGTGTCGTTCAGCGTGTGTGACTCCTCTGTGTGTTCAGGTGAGTGACGCTGTAGGGTGTCCATCCCGACGGGCAGCCTCGGGGCGCGTGGAGAGCCTTGCTCTCAGAGGTCAAGATCCAGGAGAAGGGAATACGGCTCATAGGCGCTCTTAGGCCGCGATGGCCGGCCGTGTGGCGGGGAGGCACTTAGAGACGAGAGTTTGGTCACCTTGGTCAGCGCCGGAAAGTCCCATAATCGCTGGAGCCTCGGCTATGAGGTCCTTCTGCACGAGACACTAAACGGGTGCCAGCAAAGGGACGAGATACGCTCGTTCAACAAAAGATGAACTTTCGTGCATTGGCAAGTCGAAGCGAAAGTGGCACCAGGGATATTTCTTCAACACAAAGGACAGGGTGGGCTTGACGGGAGAGAAGGCGTCTCGGAACGCTGAGAGAGGAGGCTACACCACCCGGTGGCCTCAGGGTGAGGGGGACGGGCCTCTTTTTCCAAAGAGCAAGCGGCGGCTGCAGGATGCAGGGTCAGCGGCCCGAGTCCCGTCCGGAGACCCCAGGGCGCGCGCGTCTCTTCCACCTGTTCGCAGAAGCGCGCATCTTGCACCAAGGGACGAGTGAATTGGAACGCGCTCAGAACGCGGTGACTGAAGATCAAACTAAGCCGGCAGAGGAACGTGCCTCTGCCCCGGAGCTTCCCGTAATTTAAACGCGAGTGGTAAATGAAAAATAAACGTTTCCGTGTAACCCTTAAAAAAACGACAAGACAGGGGCACCTGGGTGTCTCGGTCGGCTCTTGACTCCTGCTGGGGTCATGATCTCGCGGTTAGTGGGTTCAAGCCCCGCGTGGGACTCTTTGCTGGCGGTGCAGAGCCTGCTTGGGATTCCCTCTCTCTGCCCCTCCCCCAGTCGTGCTCACGCTCAATCTCTCAAAATCAATAAACTAAAACAATTAAAAAAAAACACCCAAAGATAAACAAACAAAAAACCACAACTGCAGGATATTCTGATATATTGATATTCAGTTGTTTACAAAAAAATGTTTGATTGAGCTATGATTCGCCTCCCAAAAGGTTCACCCTTTTAATGCGTGCAGCTCAGGGGTCTTAGTATACTTACAGAGCTGTGCCCACAACCACATGCTTCGAGAACGTTTTCATCACCCCAGAAAGAAAGCCTGACCTCGTCAGTAACCACGCCCATCCGTGGCCCCAGACCCACCAATCTGCTTTCAGTCTCCAAGCATTTGTCTGGCCCAGAGATTTCGTGGAAATGGAATCATAAAATGAGTGGCCTCTGATGTCTGGGTTCTTTCACTCGGCATAACGGTTTTCAAGGTTCATCCACATCGTAGCAAGTATCAGGACTGCGTTTCTTTTCTTTCTTTTTTTTTTTTTTAATTTTTAATGTTTATTTATTTATTTTTTAAACGTTTATTTATTTTTGAGACAGAGAGAGACAGAGCATGAACGGGGGAGGGGCAGAGAGAGGGGGAGACACAGAATCGGAAGCAGGTTCCAGGCTCCGAGCCGTCCGCACAGAGCCCGACGCGGGGCTCGAACTCACGGACCGCGAGATCCTGACCTGAGCCGAAGTCGGACGCTCAACCGGCTGAGCCCCCCAGGAGCCCCGGGACTGTGATTTGTTTTTTGTTTTTTGTTTTTTTAATGGTCAAATCAGTTTCACTGAGTGGGATACGCTTCTCCATTTTCAGCAGTTGACGGACATTTGGGTTGTTTCCATTTCTGGGCTGTTATGCACGAGGCTGCTGGGCGCATTCGTGTCCGTGTGACTTTTGTCAACAGACGCTTCGGTGTTACCTAGCAGTGGCATTGCTGAGTCGTGCGGTAGCTCTGGGGGGGACTCCGGACGAACCCCCAGGCTGCTCTCCGAAGGGCTGCACCGTTTTGCGTTCCCGCCAGCGGTACAGGGATTTCTCCACACCCTCCCCGACGTTTGTCGCTGTCTTTATTATTACGACCACCCTAGCGGGCGTGCCGTGCCGTGCCGTGGCGGCTGAGCTCCTGGCTTCCCCCTTGGCCCCTCTCCAGCCTCACATCCTCTCCTCGGCGGCGCTGGGGACACAGAGAGCGCCCAGAGCGACGACGACACGGTACGTCACGGTGAGCGCACGGGGCTTCGCCTCTAGGTCTAAGCTCTTGGAGCTTCACTGATGGGCCGGTGGCCTCACGGAGGCCACATCCCGGTAGAATTGAAACCGCTTTGTGAGCGGCAGAAAGAGGGACAGCTGGGGAGGAAGAGAGAAAAGAGGAAATGCCTTAGAGCCGCCACCTGGAGACTCGGAGCCGGAGCCCGCGAGAGAGTGTGCCGTCCCCTGCCGGGGGTGAAGACGGAAGACAAAAGGGAAGGGAGGGTACAAAACAACGCTGTCCCTGCTGCCCCGCCTTTGCTACATTCCGCCCCTGAATTCCCAGCTCAGGAGACTTTTATTTACCGAAAGCACGTTCAGGATCCACGGCCTTAGACACTTGGTTCGTGTGTCCTCTTGAGAGCATCCTGAGACCCCCTCGGAGCAAATGTTGACCGATGGCTCTGCTGTCCCTCGGGAGCTCTTCTCTCCGGGAATACCCTCTCCTTCCAAGTAGGTGGGTGTTTGGAGTGAGCTCCTCTTCGGGAAAGCCCAGGAACAATCCACGTGCATGCGATCGTTTCTAACTAGAAACTTATATTTGGGCAAAGATTCGTCCAGAGCAGGGGTGAAAAGGAATAAATGCACGTGGGACTCACAGGGAAAGCCCCGTGCGAGCATCTGAACTTACCTCCGAAAAGGTTGAGTGAATTTTGCCAGTTTCTTTTGGCTTACACCGATTTTTTTAATTTTTTTTTTCAACGTTTATTTATTTTTGGGACAGAAAGAGACAGAGCATGAACGGGGGAGGGGCAGAGAGAGAGGGAGACCCAGAATCCGAAGCAGCTCCAGGCTCCGAGCTGCCGGCACAGAACCCGACGCGGGGCTCGAACTCACGCACCGGGAGATCGTGACCCGAGCCGAAGCCGGGGACGCTCAACCGACTGAGCCCCCCACCAGGCGCCCTGCTTATAGAGATTTTATAAACGTTGTAGGATACACATGTATTCGTTCTGTAACAAGAAAAAAAAAAAAGCGAGACGTTGGTTTCAAGGAAAACAGTTGCTGGCGGTGGACGCGGAGGAAAGGCCCCAGGAGAAGGCCGGAGGCGCAGGGGACGAGGAAGCGCGTTTGGCTCCCGTGATGTGCAGCGAATGACCAGAAACCCCGAGCCTCAAAGCCACCTTGCTCGCTATCTCACACCCCGGGGGGGGTCGGGAGGCCCGGCAGGTGCGGTCAGGCCCGGGTCCCGCAAGACGCCGTGGTCCCAGTGTCCGCGGGCTGCGCTTTTCTGGAGGCTTGACCGGCAACGGACCCGCGTCCGGGCTCAGCGGTTGGCAGGACTCCGCGCCTCGCCGCCGTGACCCCCGGGGCCCAGCCGGAGGCCACGCTCCTCCCCAACGAGCGGCTTGCCGCCTGGGTCCGTCCACAGGCCGTCTTGCGGTGTGGCAGCTTGTTCTGCGAGGCCATCGAGGACGGGAAGCTTTATAACGCAACCTCGTCCCCTTTGCCACATTCTGCCGGTGATCGCGGGTCACGGCGCGTCCCGCCCCCCCTCGTGGAAAGTGGATTACATCAGGGGGTGGGTTCTGGGACGTGGGGCTTGCGGGGGCCACCTCAGAGTCTGTTTGTCACCCGGGGTGTGAGAGTCCTCGTGGGAGGCGCATCTCCTCCCCATATGGCATTCCAGGACGTTCTCAAGGCTGCCCTACCCCAGGCACCTGTATGTAATTCTCCACCCACGTGTAATTCTCTCCCTCCACGTGACGGACAGACATGCCTGGACTTGACCCCCGTGGACTTGATGGGACGTGGCGGGGGGTGGGGTCCCTCACTTCCTCACCCCTCGGCAGGAAAATTCGGAGGTGTGTCCGAGGTTGTCTTCCAGGGTCCCCCGCAGGGCCGGGCCCCAGCCGCAGCCCCCACCGAGGTGGTTTTTGTGTCTGATGGAGACGCGCTTCCACCAGGTGGAAGGGGTGGGGGGCTCTCCGGGGCCTCTTTTATGGGGGGGGGCACTAATCCCATTCATGAGGGCTCCGCCCTTGGGACCTAATCGCCCCCCCCAGAGCCCCACCTCCTTGGGCGTTAGGTTTGCAACAGAAGAATTTGGGAGGGGGACACAGACGTTCAGACCACAGCGGAGTCCAGCTGAAAGGGACCTGAAAGGGACCCGCAAGGATTCGAGAGAGAGCCTAGCGGGCCTGGTGGTGGACAGGAGGAAAACAGAAATCCAGACAGACTCCTCAACACCTTAGTCAAGCGGAACTAAGCTGGGAAGGGTTACGCTGCCCGGGTGTAGAGGGGTAATACCCCAGGAATCCTCACGGTGTAATGAAGCGGGTTTTTGCACGCTCAGCCGCCGACCCGAGAGTGGCCGTGTGGACGCGTCACAGAGGAGAGGCCGGGCCTGGGCGCGTCTGACAATCAGTCAAGCGGTGTCGCTGGCTTTGGGGTGGCCCCTATCTGTCTCCACTTCCTTCTCACTCATACCCCGATTTTTCCGTGCATGTCTTACGGGCACCTCAAAATCGGTAAGTCCCAAACCCAATCCACGGCGCTCCTCGCTGAACTTGGCCTTGTTTCGGCATTCCATAGCTCAAGGGGCGCCGGCACCCGCAGGAGGGCGAGAGCTGAACACGAAGGCCCCTGTCTGGCTCCCTCTTCTCCCTTCCCCTGCAGTCCCCGCCCAGGTCCGGCCATTTGACCTCCTCAGTTTCTGTTGAGTTCATCCGTTCCCCTGCATACCCATCACTGACTGCCCCGTCCACGTCCCTGCCATCTGGATTTCCAGAATCGTCTCCCGTGTCACTCTAGAACTCCTGAGGTTGGGGGGAGACCCTCCCGACTCCCACAGGCTCTACTCCTTCCTTGGGAAGAGTTCCTGGCCATGCCTCCAACCCACCCCAAGACCCCCATAGCCTCCCACAGTGCCCTTTCAGCAGTCAATCGTGGCTGTGACGTACAACATTTGTAAACGTATTTTAAATTTTTTTTTTTTAAACGTTTATTATTTTTGGGACAGAGAGAGACAGAGCATGAACGGGGGAGGGGCAGAGAGAGAGGGAGACACAGAATCGGAAACAGGCTCCAGGCTCCGAGCCATCAGCCCAGAGCCCGACGCGGGGCTCGAACTCATGGACCGCGAGATCGTGACCTGGCTGAAGTCAGACGCTCAACCGACTGCGCCACCCAGGCGCCCCTAAATTATTATTTTAGAGAGAGAGAGAGTGTGTGTGCATGGGGAAGAGGGACAGAGGGAGAGAGAGAATCTTAAGCAGGCTCCACACTCAGCGTGGAGTTCGACATGGGGCTCGATCCCACGACCCGGGGATCATGAGCCAAAATCAAGAGTTGAACACTCAGCCGACTGAGCCACCCAGGCGCCCCCAACGTGTGTTTATAAAAATGAGCGGTGATGTTCCTGTTGGGTTTTTAGATTATGTGAATGACACTCTATCATCAACGTAGAATCTCACACCTACTTGTATTCCTATTTGCTGAATAGTAATACTTACTCGTAAACCCCATGAGAACAGAGTGGGTTTTCTCACTGTCAAGTCTGTAAACCTGCCACAGTGCCTTAGCACACTCTCCAGGCACCTAAGCGGCTCGGTCGGCCAGGGGTCTGACTTCGGCTCAGGCCATGATCCCACGCTTCGTGGGTTGGGATTAAAAATCCTGCTGAAAGTTGGGCCCTCCATCCCCAGCGGCCCAAACCGAACTGGACGCGTTTTTCTAGCAACCGCTTCGATTTCGTTCGGGCCAAGGCCATGCTGGTTCTTGCGGTGGGTGCAGGGGGAAAGCATGGTGGGGGGGGGGCTGGTTTCAGCCCGTGTTGCCGTGGAGAAAGCGGAACGCGAGGAACCAGCTCCTCTTCCCACCTGCTGCTGCTGTGTTCCTCCAGATACCGGAGCAGACCTGAGCAGAGCGTGGGATTCTTGGGGGCTGGCGTCCCCACTGCTGGTCTACTCCCGCCAGAGTTGGGGGGGGGGGGATGGAAATGAGGAAGTGGTAAGAGTGTCACCTTTGGAGTCAGATGGGCGTGGGTTCTTTCCTGGCGCCGTCTCTTCCCCGCGGTCTGTCCCCTGAGCGTCAGTTTCTTCTCTGTAACGCGAGGAGAAAGATCCCGTTTCACGAAGCAGCATGGAGCGCGGCGTCCGGAACGTGATCGGGCCCCTTCATCTGAAGGTGGAAAGAGTAAAAGCTGAGACTGGGGGCTCTGCCCCGGGGGACTTAGGATGCGGCGTATGACATGCAGGGGACACGCAGGCGGCCGCAGGGGTCAGCGTGGGCGCCCCGCGTCTGCCCGCATCTGGTGGCCCCCAGAGGCCTGCCACGGTGACCCTATTCAGTAACCAGCAGGATGGTTCGGTGTTTGGGAGTGGCTCCCGTGGTTACTCACCGTGTCCCCGCGCCGGCCTCGTGTCCGTCCCACGCGCTGTTACTCACGCGTGGCAGGAGAGAGCGCGGTCTGCACTTTCAGAGAAACGTGCGGGCCGTGGCCTCCGGGAGCACACGGAGCTCCAAAGCTCCCAGTGTGGCTGGTTAGACCCTGTGCTGAGTGGAGAGGGCTGCTGCCGTCGGGCCCCTCGGGGATTTGTTTTCCCACGTTTGCGAGACTAGCAGCGGAGAGAGCAGCGCTACGAGCTGACTCCACCTCTAGCTCCGCCTCCACCTCCACCCCCACGGTGTGTAACTTTAGGCTGGATAAACACCGCCAAAGGAAGCATACATTATTCAGGGAATGTGAGCATGTAGGTCCCACGCCCACAGCAAGTATCGGCCCGCTCCAAAGAGGCTGTTGTGCACGGAGACTTGTGTCTTGCTCCAGATGCTACGAAGCTAGCAGCGATCGGAGCAAGAGGCTCAAGCGACACATCTGGGGGTTCTCCTCCCAGGGCGGCAGGAAAGAATTTCGGTGGGCAGAGTTCAAGCCGATGACTTCTCCACCCAACCTCCCCTTCTAGCCCTTTCAAGCTGGTTTCACAAGGTCTTAAATAAGTCACCCCGTTGTGGGTGGGGCAGTACCTTCTGGGAACTACTCCCAGGTAGCTGAGATACCATTCGAGAGTGAGCACACGATCTGTTTCCGAGGCCAAGGGTCCTTCGGGGCTATAATTACTCTTCGTTGTACGCTGATCACGCACAGGCTTTCTGTTGGACTCCTAGGCTCGAACAGGTTGTTGGTTAGTGATTAAAAGATAAGCGGAATCATAAAATATGTGATATGTATCCTTCCTTCCTTGGTTATGACACGATTGCCCTGGAGCTAAGGCGCCAGGTATCAGAAAGTTTTACGTATACAGTCCGTGTCTTGGGTTGTGCGCTGCTTCTCAGATTCGGGCTTTGGCACAGATGCTGAACGCACGGATGCCAATTAGGAAACTAAAATCCAGTCATTACTCTGAGATTAAATATTTCAACACAGTGTCTCAAACTATAATTAAAGGCAGCGAGCTTCATTACTGGCATGAAAAAAAAAAAAAAAAAAAAACCCTGAGAGGCAGACAACTATTTTTGGAATGGCTCTTCTCTTCGATACGGTCTACTCTGCTTGAGGTTTTAGCCACTTGCTTACCTCGTACCCAAACGTACAAAAGCAATCCCGATGAGACGCCGCGAAGCGACATGTTTGTGAAATGGCCGAGGGAGACACAGGGGGGAAGGAGGCAGGTGAGGAGGTGGGGGGAACAGGGCAGAGGGATGGAGGGGTCCTTCCCCAAAAAGGTTGAGGAAAGACAGTGAAACAATTAAACTCTGAAGTCTGTATTGAATTTCCTGGGGGTGGTTCACTTCAGTTGGGACCCAGATTTATCCTCTGTATTTTGTGACATCATCTGGCTCAAACTACAGTTGCAAGAATATAAAGTCCGTATGCACACGGTATGTCCGTGTCTCAAATATACACTAATGAGATTCATCGATTTGTAAGTATCAGGGTTTCTGTTGGGGTTTCTTTTAAGGTTTTTTTTTTTTTTTTAATCATTTATTTTTGAAAGAGAGAGAGGGTGACGGACAGAGCGTGAGCGAGGGAGGAGCAGAGGGAGAGGGAGACACAGAATCCAAAGCAGGCTCCAGGCTCTAAATGGGTCAATATAGGTAAAGTGCTTAAAAGGACCATACAACTGTGTACGATTATTATTATTACTTCTGACTCTAGAAATTTACTGAGCTAAGGATATTTGACTATTTAGAAGGTATTAGAATATTTGACTGTATTTTTATTTTTTATTTTCGTTTTTGAGTTTATTTATTTTGAGAGGGAAAGAGAGAGGCACGCACAAAAGACCAGGGGATGGGCAGAGAGAGAGAGGGAGAGAGAACCTCAAGCAGGCTCCGAGCCCAGCTCAGAGCCTGATGTGGAGCTCAGTCCCATGAACTGTGAGATCGTGACCTGAACCGAAGTCGGATGCTTAACCAACTGAGCCACCCAGGCACCCCAATATAAGAGTCAAGAACTTGAGAATTTTTTTAAGTAGTCACCACACCCAACATGGGGCTCAAACTCACGACCCTGAGATTAAGAGTCAGAGGCTCAACCGACTGACCCACCCAGGTGCCCCCAGATCTTGAGAATTTGTTATCAAGGCTCTTCACCATTTGGTCCTGGGCCCCCTGGGTCTGTCACCTTATTGTTCACTGTTCTTCTAGCTGTGACAATATCAAGCCGTCTGGCATCTAAAGGAGTCAGGCACGTTCCTACCTCAGTCCCTTTGTCTCTGCTCTCATCCCCTGCTGGAATGCACGTGTTCACTTACACACACACACACACACACACACACACACACACACACGGAGTATCCAAGGTCCAGTCCAAATCCTCCTCCGTGAAGCTCTCCTGGACTACCAGCAACCATGATGCTCTTTCCCACGGAAAACCTCTCGTTTTGCACTAATCGTGTCCTGCCTTAAAATAATTTTTATGTTATTATTCATTGTATGTTCTTATCTTATCTCTTTAATAGGCTGTGAGCTCCCTGAGGGCGGGGGAATTCTTTGTACAGCCCAGAGACTTTGGCCCACGGCTACGTACTTAATAGGCAAGTTCGTTTTCCCTACAAATTGGGGAAAAATAGTTACTTTTTCGTGAAGCGAATAATAGGATGGGAACTGACGTCTGCAGGTGTAGACGAAGCATCGGTGAGAGGCTCATGGGATCGTAAGATCTGTTTACCTCCAACCAGTCCTGTGAGAATAATTAATGTTTACGTGGGTCTTTGAGATCTTCAGATGAAAGGGATTTTAGAAGATTCCAGAATGACGGCAACGGCTCCCGTGACTCCTTCAAAGCCTCAGACCACATACCCCGGCGCGCCTCAGGTTTCCTCAGACCGGGAGGAGGGTCCAGAGCCACCGAGGGGGCACCTCTCGACGCCACTGGGGACGTGCTGGAAAATCGAATTTAAGGCTGGAGGGAACTCCACATCCCGGTGATGAACGCTTGGCTTCTGGAGCAAGACTGAAACCCGGATGCCCCTTTACATGCTCCGGCCGGGAGACAGTGGACTCGGGGCCAGCTGTCCCCTTGCTGCTGGGGTCACCCTGGTCAGTCTTACGCCCTGGCTCTCCCGCGTCAGATCCTCTGTGCTCAGGGTATCGAAGCCCAGAGGCACTTTGGAAGTAGAGATTTTGGCCTGACTTCTGCTCTCCAGGAAGTATGTATTTGTCTCTGTCTCTCTGTCTCTGTCCCCCCTCCCCACTCCTGCACCCCATCGTGGGACAGCTCCAGGGGTCTCTTGATCCCGATCGAAAACCCGTCCGTGGCCCAGGTTGGAGAATGTTGCATCACGCCGAAGCTCAGGGCCTCTCCAGCCTCCGTTTTCTTGTTTGTTTGTTTTTTAATTTGAGTTTTTTAATGTTTATTTATTTTTGAGAGAGAGAGAGAGACAGAGCGTGAGCAGGGGAGGGGCAGAGAGAGAGGGAGACCCAGAATCCGAAGCAGGCTCCAGGCTCCGAGCTGTCGGCACAGAGCCCGACGAGGGGCTCGAACCCCCGAACCGTGAGATCGTGACCTGAGCCGAAGTCAGAGGCTTAACCCACTGAGCCCCCCAGGCGCCCTGCCAGCCTCCATTTCCTTTGGCAACAACCTGCCTCTCTCTTCTCTTTGCTTTATTCCCGCATCCTTGTTTTGGTTGACTTGGCTGGGTACCTCTTTAGAAATAACTCGTGAACCGTAAACGACGGTCATCTCAGAAGCTGCCACTGTGACTGCCTCGTGCTGGATGACAGGGAAAGACGTCCCCAGCTGGTACAGGCCCGGGCAGACGTGGGTACGGTTATAATTAAGCAGTAAATCACCACAAGATGCTGTTCGAGCTTGCCTCGCAGGTGTTGGAAAACGTCGAGTGTCCTCACCTCGGGCCACCTGGCTTCTCGGCAGCGAGGCTGGCTCCAGCCACCTCCCGGTTGGCAAGGGGGCGACTTCGGTTAGCCTAGCGCGTGAGATCAGAAGTCCTCGGCCTGCCAGGGCCCGTGGGCTGGAAAGCCTGTCGTTCGGTTGCAGCGGCGGCAGTGACGAGGCCCACGGTGAAAATGTCGCTCCAGACCCTCGGGGAGAAGGTGCCGGCCCTGACCCCGAGTCTGGCGTCGGTGAACCAGGGTCGTGCTCTGGCCTCAAGGGCTCGCTGTTGGGTTCATCCCTGTGCGTCGGTGCGCGTGGCCCTTGGCTCCTGACTCAGACTTTAGGAAAACAGACAGGCCGCAGAGGAGGCCCGGACTCGACGCTCAGTCTCTGGGTGCCCTTTGAGCCCAATTCAGGCCATGCTTCCGTGAGAGGACGTCTCTTCTGGGCAAATGTGAGCTGCTGATAACTCAGGCATGCCTCCTCCCTGCGTTACTCGGACGGGAAAATGCCTCCTGAGCTATCACGGCTGGCCTATCACCTCTGGACCCCAATCCCTCCGTGGATAGCTGACTGTGCGTCCCGATCGCAGGCCCAGAGACGGTGTGCAAGCAGGGGAGGGGCAGAGACAGAAAGGGAGGGAGAGAGTCCCGAGAAGGCGACACACTGTCCGCGCAGAGGCCGACGCGGGGCTCGAACTCACGACCTGAGCTGACGTCAGCGGTCGGACACTCAACCGACCGAGCCCCCCGGGGAGCCCCGGACTCCACACTTTCTAATGGCTTCTCGTAGAAGGCCCGAGGTCCAGGGATCCCAGGGTCTGTCACGACCCAAGCGCCTCGATCTGGGACTCTGGAACGTGGTCTCGGGCAGCCCCGGGAGCTTGTTAGGAATGCAAATTCTCAGGCCTGCGGAATCGGAAGCCCTGGGGATGGGGCCCAGCACTCCGTTCGAACACCTCCTCTGGATGGCGTGGAGGTTCGAGAACCGCCGGTCCGTAGAAAGAGCACGCATGGATGGAGGGAGACAGGTGGGGAAGGATGTGCTATGGTCTACCTCGAGTGGACCCCACGCTCGCACGAACAACCCTCCCAACTCCGTGTCTTCACGGGGAAACTAGAAATTCTTTCCCCTGCTAACTGGGGCCGTAGGGAGAGGAAGCGATAGACAGGGACGCCGGGCAGAGAACCCTGTATTACCCACCAGGAGCGTGCTGTCTACGCACGCAGGACAGCGTGATGTTTTTGTATTGTTTTTAAATCGCACGGGTCTGCCAGTTTTCATGACATCTTTGTCAGGCCGTTTCCGAGCAGGTATTTAGGTCCTTGTTTATCTGTTTGTTTATTTATTTGTTTTTAAAATGTATTCATTTTGAGAGAGAGACAGTGAGACAGAGAGAACGCGCGGGGGAGGGGCAGAGAGAGAGAGAGAGAGAAAGAACCCCAAGCAGGCTCCACGCCCTTGTTGCAGAGCCCGACGCGGGGCTCGATCCCAGGAACCGTGAGATCATGACCTGAGCCGAAACGGAGAGTCGGATGCTTAACCGACCGAGCCCCCCAGGCGCCCCCTATCAGTTATTTATTGTAAAAGAAGCCCTACGTCCGATGCGGAGCTTGAACTCACGACCCCGCGATCGAGAGCCACACGCTGTACCGACCAGGCCCGCGGGGTGCCCCCGGTCCCGGCACATTGAGAACGCAACATACATTCGCAAAGCCCATTTCTACAGCTTTTATTTTATTTAATCTTTCTGCCCTCAGCATTGGGCTAAACACATCCTCCTCATTCATGCATGTGTTTATTGAGTTCTTTGTAACCACGCGACAGGCACCCCCAAACCCAGCCCCTGCGGACACCGGGGACTCCACCTGAAGGAACCTTTCGTCACGAATCCTCTGCTCTCAGGCCCTTGCTTTTTTTCTTTTTACACCATTTTAGTCCATGCCGGTGTATTCCGGAAAAGTACGTTTCTATTTCGGTCATCTTTAACTTGACGCAAAGGGTATGTTGGGTTGAATGCAATCTTGCGGAATTTAATTTCTCACTTAATGGATTGCTGAGGTTCAGCCGTATCGTCACGGGTGGCTGTAGTTCATTCTCGTAACTGCCGAATCATTTTGTACCGTGGGGATAAAACACGGCTGCTCCAAGGGGGCGCCCGGGGGGGCTCAATCGGTCGAGCGGTCGACTCCTGATTTCGGCTCAGGGCGCGATCTCGTGGTTGGGGAGGTCGAGCCCCGCGTCGGACTCGGAGCCCACGGCACGGAGCCTGCTTGGGATTCCCTCTCCCTCTCTCTCTCTCTGCCCGTCCCCTGCTCACGCTCCCTCGGCCTCAAAGCAAATAAATAAACTCAAAACAGAAACCCACAGCTTGTCTAGCTACTCTTGTCCTGAGGGGCATTTGGGTTGTTTTGGGTTTTTGCTCCTGTGAACAGGAGACGCGATGCTTGTAAAAGTTCTGCCAGACGCCTCTGTCCCTGTAGACACCGAGGCCTATTTTGAATGATAGTAATCAGAGCTCTGCAGTCGTGGTGGCCGGGGCACCAACCGACCGGCGGAATAGAGCGGGCCGGTACGAAGCTGCCGGACGTCAGAGGTGACATTTAAGACAGTGAGGAAAGGAGAGACTGCTCAATAAATGGAGTTGGATGAAATTATTATCCGCATGAAAAAGGATGAAACAGAATCCCTCCCTCGGTCTATAATAAAACTCAACACCAAATAAAGAATTTTCATAGCAAAACAAAACATAAGAAACTCCGACTGGGAAACCCACGTGAATCTTTCTGACCTCGGAGTTGGAAACCTTTCTTAAGACAGGAAAACCCGCTCAACTCAAAAGGAAACACGGATACATCTGACTCTATTGAAACTAAGAACATTTGTGTACCTCTAGGTTTTCCGCACTCTCCAGGACTCAAGATTATGCTGCTGCTTTTGAGTAACTTTTTTTAAACATTTTTTTTTTAAGTTTACTTATTTTTGAGAGAGAGCACGAGCCGGGGAAGGGCAGAGAGAGAGGGAGACACAGAACCCCAAGCGGGATCCAGGCTCCGAGCTGTCAGCACAGAGCCCGGCGCGGGGCTCGAACCCACGAGCTGCGAGATCATGACCCGAGCCGAAGTCAGACCCTCAACAGACTGAGCCACCCCGGCGCCCCTGTCCTGCTGCTTTTAGCTCTACCCCCACGTTAAACCTTTCGTAATTTGAGACTAGATTTGGGTATAAACAGAGTTTCAGCTGCCTCCGTAGTCCTAGAGAGCACCCCTCTGTTTCCCACTTGGAATAACGAAGGTCAGAGGCTTGTTTTATTTTTAGGGAATCTCCACACCCAGCGTGGGGCTCGAACTCACGACCCCAAGATCCAGAGTCCCACGCTCTTCTGACTCAGCCAGCCAGGCGCCCCCAAAGGTCAGAGCCTTTCTAGGCTGGGAACGGCGATGGGAGAAAAAGCTTAAACTCTGCTGTTTTGAAGCAAATAGGACGCGATCCCCACCCGAAAATGAGAACTTGAAGTTAGGAAAAAATAAAGCTTCCACCGCAGCTAGTGACAATGAGTAAACGTTCCCTGGCCGAATCCGTATCGAGCACCGACTCTCTGGAGGCTAGAAGCACGGAGGGCTGGTGGAGGGCGAGGGATGCTGGGGCAAGGCAGGCAGGGGTGGGTAAGGAGGTGGACACAGGAGCAGAAGAAGCCAGCAGGGCTGAGTCCGGTGGGGGAAGGGGCGGGGGTCGGCAGGGCCAGTCTGGGGACCTGACTGTCCCCTATCCGACGTCACTAAGTCGGTTTCAGGGAGGTCCCTGGCAGCTGTGGAGTACAGGTGGGGGTTGCGGAGGGGGCCAGGTGGGGAGGGCTGAAACCAGGCGTTAGCCCTGGGGGCAGAAAGGCTGGGAGAGAGGTGTAAAGGCCTTGGACAGCCATCAGATTTGGGGCATGACAAAGTACGGGGATCTGTGATGACCCTCGGCTTTACAAATTGAGGCCACGGGTAGACAGAGGTGAGGCGGTCACTGGGTTAGGGAATCCAGCAGGTTAAACAAGCTTTGGGGGGAGGGGGGTGGGACCTGAGAGCAACTGGGACACCCTGAGGGCAGGCAGCTTGGCCGTCTCACAGGTCTTGACGGTCTTGTGAGCGTTGAGCTTTCATAGAAAAGGTAATGGCGTTTCCAGGAAGCCACTGAAGAAAGCCCTGAAGGAAGTCCTAGATGGCGTGCAAATGACCACACAGGGCCCCTGCTTCGGGGACAGCAAATGACCATTTCAACGTGCAAACAAGGTACGAAGACCCGTCATGGGATTCTGGGCCCGGCGCGGACCTCACGTGTTCGCCTGCACGTGCATTCCGTAAAGTCCGTGGCAGCAGCTGGCCTTTTCCTGGGGTTTTTCTCTTTGCAGGGGTCTGTGACGCAAACACACAAGCGTCTTCCAGATTCGTGCAGATAACAGCAGAATATCACGAACACGAACTCACGGCGCGGCCTGTGGCGGGGGGGGGGAGGGGGGGGCAGACAGACCCGCGGAAAGGCGGCGAAAAGGCATCTGGCAAGAAGGTCCTTGATGATAAAGACACGACCGAAGGGAGCCCCGGACACGCCCCGCTCAGTACTTGGCAGTGACCTTGGGGGTTTCTGGCGGGAAGAAGTCGCCAGGCTGGAGGTTGGCCAAACGTCTCCTTTCTCGCTCCGTGACCTACTCTCTTCCAGGCGGTGATTTCTCTGGCCGGCCGCCTGTCCATTCTGCTTCCTCGGCGCCCCAAACCTGTTCTCTGACCCCCGCCAGTGCCCCATTCCCTGGGAACAGCAGACTCACTGTAGGTCTCCGTGCTGCAGAATCAGAGCCGGAGCTGAAATCCTGGCTCTGACCGCCCCCCCCCCCTTGCTGTGTGACTTGGGTGAAGCCACTCAACCTCTCTGAGCCTGTTTCCATACTAGTCAAAGAGGAGTCCAGGGTCCAGGAGTCTCCAGGGTCATTGCTCTAAAGTACGCGTCTGATCGTGTCTCTTCTCTGTTTGAAAACTGCTCTGCTCACGGGGACAGAAGGCACAGGCAGGGAAAAGACTCGGGGGTATTGTAATCGCTGCAGGGTGACAGGTGGCAGCCTGTCACAGCATGACAGGGACACAGTGTAGACTTGTCCAGTCCCTATGTTGTACGCCTGAAAGGAGTGCAACGTTGTGCGGCGGCTGTATTTCAACAGAAACGCAAACAGAAACAGAAAGAGCCTTCTGTGGTCTCTCCTGTGCAGATTGAGGTCTGGATGCCTCCGCCTGGCATTAAAAAGCCCAACGACTCCCCAGCCGTTATCTTCTGCGGCTTCCACCCCTTCCCCCCACCCCAGGCTGGGTGTGTGTGTGTGTGTGTGTGTGTGTGTGTGTTTAACGTTTATTTATTTAGAGACAGAGAGTGCAAACGGGTGACAGAAAGAGAGACACAGGATCCGAAGCAGGCTCCAGGCTCCGAGCTGTCGGCACAGCGCTCCACGCGGGGCTCGAACCCACAAACCGCGAGATCATGCCCTGAGCCGAAGTTGGGCGATTAACCGACTGAGCCACCCAGGCGCCCCCTGGCTGCACACGCGTTTAACAGTAACGTCGGATGGACTTCGCGCTGTTTCCTGAACCCCGAGCTCTGCTCCTCGGGGCCTTTCTAGAAAGTAGCGCGTCTGCGCGAACGTGTGTTCCCAATCAGCTTATCCACGCACACCCCTCCCAAACCCGGCGTCTCCGCTCCGGTCTCTCCTACGTGCCTACGGGATGCCGTGCGTGTGCGTGTGCGCGTGTGCGTGTGCGTGTGCGTGTGCGCACCGCCACAACCGGTGTTGGTCTGAGATGCTTTAAGATGCTTGTATTTGCTAGCGATTTGGAGCGTCTGGCGCACAGACCCTCGCCTGTTTATGTCGCTGTCTCTGCGTCCGGTCCCTTGCCGCCCACCTCTCCTCTCCAGCACTTAGGAGGTGAGAAATGGATGGCGGTGGAATTGAATTGAGCGACCAACTCACACGGCGGGCCACTAAATCTTCGGTGGGAGCTGGGACCATACAGAAGCTCTCTCGACACCGTAAGTTCCTCTGCGCGCTGGCCTCTGCGCCCGAGCAGGAGGAGGGCAAGTAATGCCGTTGTGTTCTGTTATTACCTTGTCCCCCCCAGAGGCAGAAAGAACGAGATAGCTCACCAGCACCGATGCTAAAAGCCAGAAAAAACACATATGGTAAAGTAGGTTTTGCGGGTATATGGAGAACAGAGTGTGCTTTTATGTATTACAATGAACCGAGCTCCCTAAATGCCCTGAGGAATTGCCCGGTTTCTCTCTCTCTCTCTCTCTCTCTCTCTCTCTCTTTTTTTAAACACCCCATTGGTTAATATTCAACACGTAGATAAAGGACTCCCACAACTCAATACCAAAAATGCAAATGATCCAATTAAAAACGGCAGAGGACCGGAACAGACACTTTTTCCAAAGAACATTTTCCAAAATACATGACAAGGGGTTCAGCCTCATTAGTCATCAGGGAAATGCAAATCCAAACCACAGTGAGGTATCACTTCACGCCTGTCGGAATGGCCTGGGTGGCTCAGTTGGTTAAGCGTCTGACCTCGGCTCAGGTCGTGATATCCCAGTGCGTGGTTCAGGTTCGTGGGTTCAAGCCCCACTTACGGCTCGGAGCCTGGAGCCTGCTCGGGATTCTGTGTCTCCCTCTCTCTGCCCCTTCCCTGCTCTCGCTCTGTCTCTTTCTCTTTCAAAAATAAGTAAACATTAAAAAATTAAAAATTTTTTTTTCTTTTCTTTTTTTAATGTTTATTTTTGAGAGAGAGAGAGAGAGACAGCTTGAGCAGGGGAGAGGCAGAGAGAGAGAGGGAGACACAGAATCCCAAGCAGGCTCCAGGCTCCGAGCCGTCAGCACAGAGCCCTATGCGGGGCTCGATCCCACAAGCCGCGAGATCGTGACCTGAGCCGAAGTCAGATGCTCAACCGAGCTCCCCAGGCGCCCCAAGATTTTACTTTCAAGTAATCTCTACACCCAACGTGGGGCTCGAACTCACAATTCTGAGATCAAGAGTCAACACGCTCCACCCACTGAGCCAGCCAGGGGCCCTCTCCTTTAATTGAATATTAATATCAGCTGGAGGCTGTGTATGACTTTCTTGTGTCTTCAAATTGCAGCAGCTAATGTGTGTTGTTTCGAACCTTCTGCCAGCGCCCAGAGGCTTTCCACGGTGATTACAGGATATCATGCATTCTGTTTCCTTTATGACTCCTTCCGAGAGCCCAGATACATGCATTGCAGATTCTTAGTAAATATTCAAAGGAGAGCCCTCTACGAATTTACAGAAAATCGGAGAATCTCTATCTTCTCATCCAGAGGGGCACAAGGCTCTGGGTAATTAAAAGAGAAATTATGGGGCGCCTGGGTGGCGCAGTCGGTTAAGCGTCCGACTTCAGCCAGGTCACGATCTCGCGGTCCGTGAGTTCGAGCCCCGCGTCAGGCTCTGGGCTGATGGCTCAGAGCCTGGAGCCTGTTTCTGATTCTGTGTCTCCCTCTCTCTCTCTGCCCCTCCCCCGTTCATGCTCTGTCTCTCTCTGTCCCAAAAATAAATAAACGTTGAAAAAAAAAATTTAAAAAAACAAAAAACAAATCACAGTCCCGTGACTCCTGGGGGGCTCAGCCGGTTGAGCATCCGACTTCGGCTCAGGTCACGATCTCGCGGTCCGTGAGTTCGAGCCCCACGTCGGGCTCTGTGCGGACGGCTCGGAGCCTGGAGCCTGTTTCAGATTCTGTGTCTCCCTCTTTCTCTGCCCCTCCCCTGTTCATGCTATGTCTCTCTCTGTCCCAAAAATAAATAAACGTTGAAAAAAAAATTAAAAAAAAATAAAAAAAAAATAAAAGAGAAATTATGTGTTGAAATCACTGTCATCTTATAGTAACTGGAGAAAATTGGTTATTTGTACACAAAACAGTTTGTCTGACCCTCTATTTGAACTGCCTTAAAGTACAATAGGTGTTTAGGAGAGGGGACCGGAGCGGCTACGACTCTTGGTATCCAGTGCTTTGGGGACACATGCCGCCATATTGGACAGCTGAGTTTTCTTCGTTAGCGTTTAACCCGTGTGTTCATGAATGTTCAAAATTCTACCCTGTTTGGTGGGCTTCTAAAATGTGTATCAGAGGGTGCCTGGGGGCTCAGTTGGTTAAGCGTCCAAAGTATGGGTTAGGCTCAGGTCATGGTCTCTTGGTCTGTGAGATCGAGCCCCGCGTCGGCCTCTGTGCTGACAGCTCAGAGCATGGAGCCTGCTTTGGAGTCCGTCTGTCTCTCTCTGCAAAATAAATAAACATTAAACAAAAATTTTAAAGATAGTAAAAAAAAGGAAGAGTCCATCGATGAGGCAGGCTTCACTGTCTTATTTTAAGAAATTGCCACAGCCCCCCAATCTTCAGCACCGACCACCCTGACCAACCAGCAGCCCCCAATATGGAGACCCTTCCAGACACAAAAGGATTACGACTCACTGAAAGCTCAGATGGTGGTTGGGGTGTTTTAGCAATGAGATATTTTTTCATTAAGGTGTGTGCATTGTTTTAGATGTAATGCTAATGCACACTTAATAGACTATAATATAGTGTAAACCTAACCTTTATATTCACTGGGAAACCAAGAAATTCCTTTGACTTGCTTTATTGCGATATTGGCTTTCTTGTGGTGGTCTGGAACTGAGCCCACAATGTCTCTGAGGTATGTCTGTACCCTCCCCCCCTCTCTATCCACCCTATTGGCTCTGTTTCTCTAGAAAACCCTAATACAGTCAACACATTCTAACGTCAGATCATTAAAAAATATTCCTACAGACCTATGAGTTTTCCAGGAGAAAAATCCCCTTTTCAATGGCTTGGCCATGCAGAATTCATAAAGAACTATGGGTCTTTATTGCCAAGAGAGAAATTGAATTTCAATGTTGAAAGAATTCCAGTGCTCAGATACTCCATTTATGGAAGATGTGTGCTACGCCAGTTTGCTTTATAATTCTAATACAGTGACCGAAATTAAATTTTTTTTTTTATCGTAACAGCATTATTTGATGGCGACTTATGAATGAGGATAACCAAGAGGCCTTTGGAAACGAGTGTTGTGATAAATCAAACAAGGTAATATCCAGGGCGATCGGGAGTGACTGAATTTATTGATGAAAGTCCACCCCGAAGGAAGATCCTTCCTTCTTGCGGACACTGCAGAGAGGTGGGCTTCTGTACCCAGCGCTGGCTGTGGGTCCAGATTTTTCTCCCGGCCGGGCACCGCCACCCTACTCCTCCGGCACCTCTGTCCTCTCCGGCTCCTGCCCAGCACCAGTGCTAAATGCACACCTTTTCTACCCTCAACTCCACCTCGCCCTTGACGCGTCCTGTTTCCTTCTGTCCAATAGAGGCGGCAGGGTGGGGCTGTGCCTTCTCTGGCTGCCACACGTCTTGGGTCCCTGTGTCAGGCTCCGCCTCCCACGCCATCCACCCCCCCAGTGTGGACTCCACAGCTCCTACCCAGAAGCTGTTTTCCATCCTAGGAGCTGACCTCATTGTTCCCGGGGCTGGAACCATCCAGAAGGCAACACTTGGCCAGTTTAGGAGTTTATGCACTTTTGTGTTCGTGGCACAGGAGGAACCAAGCCGTACCGTTGTCTTTTGTCATAGCGATGGCACTAACAACTTCCTCTTCTTGCCCCTGAGCATGAACATGGCTGAAAACACATCAGTGTGCCCTGAATGTCACACAGGGACGTAGTCTGCAAATTCGCTGGTTTCGGAGCCCTGCTGTCGTTGGTAAAAATTGCCAGAATGTTCAGACTCGCTTCCTGTACTTGCGGCCCAGCGTGACATTTTGGCTCAGTTGAGCCCGTCATGGGTTGCCACACAAACATTGTCGGGAGCTGTCATTTCCTGGCAGGGGACAGTTATCCCACATCGCCCCGGGACGCTCTCACAGTGTCCTCCCGGCCCCAGCCAGTCCTCAAAGAGCAAAGGTGGAGCCAGAGTCAACCTTCTGGAGAACGCGGGCAGGAACAAAGTGTGGCTTATTGGAAGGAACACCGAATATGTCCCCGGAGCAGGGCTACCCTATTTTGCTAATAGAGGAACTGACCTCCACCCACTCACCACCTACTGGTCCCAACCCTACATGCATCTTCCCGTGCCTCCCCTGACACCATGAGGTGGGGAAGGTGACAGCAATTCTGTTTCCGTAATCGCCGACCGGCCTGGCCACACAACAGTGCCCATTAGACACCACTGTATACTCTCAGCTGCCCAGCTAATCAGCTATCTGCCTAGAATTTTTTCTACTCCTATGTCCTTGGCCAGAGCTCTAGCTTTAGGTAACTCAGTTTCCTCGTTATTGTTATTCATTTGTTTATTTCAGAGAGCTAGACCATTGTGTGGGGGAGGGGCGGAGGGAGAGAGAAGGTTCCAGGCTTAGTGTGACTGCAGGCTCCATCCACCAAAGTCTGGGATCATGACCTGAGCCGAAATCAAGAGTCAGACACTGAGCCCCCCAGGTGCCCCTCGAGTTGTTTTTTTTAATAATAGGAATTTAAGTGTAAGAATGAGATAAAGAGTGAACAGTTTCATTCAGACTTGGTTTTAGAAAGATGAGATTTAATGCCAGTAAATAAATGATGTGGACTTTCCTTACTAAAAAGGACTAATTGATCTTTACATATTTGAATCATTGCCCTGAAACAAAAATGTTATATAAAGCGAGGCTGGTCTTTTGTCTGCTTCCTTGTGGGAGAGGAGGACCTTTGAGATAGCCATTTTTTTTTTTTTTTTTTTTTTTTAATCCCAAGGAAGAAGAAGAAATGAATGAACAAAGAGGCTTGGGGCTTGGCTTGGCTCCCTCGAGGTTGCATGTTCAGGGGGCACTGAGGGTGGACAGTGGGGAGGCTCAAGTTTTCCAAAGTTTGGACTGTGTTCTTTGTTTTTTAATGTTTATTTATTTTTGAGAGAGACAGCGTGCAAGCAGGGGAGGGGCAGAGAGAGGGAGACTGAATCCAAAGCGAGCTCGGCGCCGAGCTCAAACTCACAAATGGCAAGATCATGACCTGAGCTGGTCTGCCGCTCAACCACCTTAGCCACCCAGGTGCCCCCCCTTTTTTTTTTTAATTTCTTTTTTAATGTCCGTTTATTTTGAGAGAGAATCCCAAGCAGGCTCCATGCTGTCAGTGCAGAGCCCCACGTGGGCCTCGATCCCACGAAGCAGGAGACCATGACCTGAGTAGAAACGCAGTCAGAGGCTTAACTGACTGAGCCGCTCAAGCGCCCCTCCCCACCCCGACTGTGTTTTCATACTTGGTGGGGCCCCCATGGACTCCAACCAGGGTCACCACCAGAGCCACTCTCGGAAGCACTGCTCTCGAGACACGACATCCTCACCATTTGGTGTAACTCTTCGGTCCCTGGGCCCTTTCTTTGCGTCCATTTCCCTCTGGTGTCAGGGAAATAAACACACCAGTTAGAGCCTGTAACTTCAGGGGCCTTGACCTTACGAGTTCGCTCCTACGGCCACCCTTCAGTGACTTCCGAGTCTCTGCGAGGTGTCCTCTGCCTAGTGTCTTCAACCGCATAGGGTGGCCACCTCGGGTCAGCCCTGTGGAGTCCCCGCGCCGGGCGGTCTGCCTGCCTCGCCCTCTGCACCTCGGGGGACTTGGCTGTGCGGGCGGCCAGCCGCGGTCCCCATCGCCCCCGGGTCCCCGCACCGCGGGCCGCTGGGCTCTCCACCCCGCCCCACCCCAGCCCTCGCGCGGCCCGCTCCAGGGGCAGAGGGGAGGCGGTGTGCAAACGGCGCCGACAGCAGGAAGCAACAAGGCCCTGCGCGCGGCCGGCAGCGGCTGCCGAGGAGGTGGGCGCTGGGCCACCGGGGAGCCCCCGCGGCCGCTCCCTGGCCCTTGGGCGGGGCGGCTCCGAGGCCGGAGGAGGCCGCCCCAACCGCTTCCGGGACTGCAGGGCCGCGCCTCCCGCCCCGGGGGAGCGCGCCTCCTCCGGCCCCGGCTCGCCGAGACCCAAAAATAACCGCGCGGCGTCACCGAAGGGGCCGAGGCCCGCGAGCGGCGCCCCGCACCCGCCTTATCGCGCGCCGCCAGAGCGCTGGAAACCCGGCCCCGCGCGGCCTTTTATACGGGGTCCCCCGAGCCCCGCCCCAGCAACGTCTCCTAGCAACGCCTCGCCCGCGCGCTCCGGCGCCTTATCGGCCTCCTCCAGGCCCTTCCCGTTCCCCTCCCCCGCCGGCGCGGCGCGGCGCGGGGGCCCGGCCCACGTGACTGGCCCCAGGGGAGGGGCGGGGCGAGCGGCCGCTGTGGGGGCGGGGCGCTGAAGGCCCCGTGACGCCATCGAGGCGCGCCGGCGAGTCGTGGCTCCTTCTCCCCCGGCGGTCGCTCGCTGAGATGGCGGAGGCTGCGGCGCTGGTGTGGGTTCGCGGCCCCGGCCTCGGGTGCCAGGCGGTGCGCTGTGCCTCGGCCTCGTGCTCCGTACGCGATGTGATCCGCCGACACTGCCAGGATCAGGTGGGGTTCGCGCTCCCCGGGAGGAGGGAGACAGCGGCGGGCGGAGCGGGGCGGGGAGGGCAGGGCTGGGTGACCAGGGTCTGGCGGGGGCGCGTCTCTTCCCTGGGGTTGTGTTTCTGGGGCTGAAGGCCCCCCAGTGTGAAGGTGCTTCGAGCTGCTGCTGAGGCCTCGTTTTGCTTTTGTGTTGGGGTGGTGGCGGTTCTGTCTCCCTCCAGAGCGGGGAGCAGCCCCTCCGCTCTCAGGCGCTCAGTCCAGCCCTCGGTCTGGACTCTCAGCGCCCCGGGGCATTGTTCCTCCGTGCGTTCAGGAGGCCGTGGGACCCGCTGGCTTCTGAGGCTCATTTCCTTACATTTCCCCTGCATGCACCCTATGCGTTTTGTCCCCTGATCACCCAGCCCGGTTAGCTCCAACCCCGGACAGAGTTCCCTGTCCAAACCCGGGCCACAGGATGGTGGCGGAGGGAGACGGGAAGTGGGTTGTTAAGGTCGCTGGTCGAGGCCCCGCCCTCCCACTCGTGTCCTGGTGAGGGCGTGGGTTCGTGCGGTCTGTCGTTTAGATCTCTTCATTTGGCCGTCACATTTGTCCGTGCATATTTTTGAACACCTGTCACGGACTTGTGAAGTTCTGTGTGCGGTTTACTTAATAGTCAAGCAAGCAGCTTTTACCAGCCGTAAACTGGTAAACCTTGAACCTGTTTGGTTCTTCAGTGGTCTCCCTGAATCTCATTTTAATTTTGGCACTTGATGGAGTCGTCTGTTTTTCTTTATAACTTCACGAAGTCCCTCTTTTCCTAGGCTGTTTCTTCTGCTTTGTTACTTAACGGGCTTAACACATGTTAACACTGCAGTCTAAACCGAATTTGTATTTGGACCGGTTCCATGAGGAAGCAACACGTCTTTCCAAATAATGTGGTTTTTCAGCTTCCCCATTTGTTTTTCTACACTGCAGTCCAGTGTGAAAGCTGTCAGAGGTGTGTTTGGCCATCCAGGTGGGAAACTGTTTTACAAAATAGGTTTTAGTATCTCTGAAAATCTTATTTCATGAATAAGTGAAATATTAGTTTAGTGATTTTAATATCTCTGAAAATCTTATTTCATGAATGTAGTACGAAATACATGGGATTTTAATATCTCTGAAAATATTTCTTATCTCATGGCAGTTGATCCAAAATGACCAGAAAGAATAGGATCTTAATCATGAGAAGTATTGGAAAAAATAATTCTAAGTAAGAGGGGAGAAATATAAATGAAGGATTCAGTCGGGTATTCAAGAAATATAACCGTGGCATGTGTGAACAGAAACAAGAAATTTATAAAAGGGCATTTGATGAGATACTGGAACGAATAAAAATAGCTCAAGTTCACGTCTGTGCTTTTTATTTTTATTTATTTACTTATTAAAAAAAATTTTTTTTAAACATTTATTTATCTTTGAGAGACGGAGTGAGACAGAACATGAGCAGGGGAGGGGCAGAGACACAGGGAGACACAGAATAGGAAGCAGCTCCAGGCTCCCAGCTGACAGCACACAGCCTGATGCGGGGGCTCAAACTCAGGAACTGCGAGATCGTGACCTGAGCCCCCCAGGTGCCCCACATCTGTGCTTTTTAAAGCCAAATTATTGGGACGCAGGATGAAGTCAGTGTTAGTTCCCACCGAGAGAGTAAAAATCTGTTGGCTGGTCTGCAGCCTAGGATAGCACAGATGAAGCTGGCTGCAGAATTAATAGGAAATTTATTTCTCCCGGGGACCTGGTGCGGTTGTAAAATGTCATCCTGACTCCCTCGGCAGTCTCCTGCTTTCTGATTCACCGAGAAGCCTCGATCTAGAAAATTACAGACTACGAGACACTTTCCTGTTTGAAACGTTATCAGTAAGAATGAAGCATCCCACTCTTGCCTGGAGATTCTAAGTCCCTTTGATCCAGAGCAGCACTCTCTCTGGATTTCCAGCCCGGGCGCAGAACTTCAGATTCGGAGTTCTGAACACGACATTCCACGTTTATCTTAACTTTGTGGTTTCCAAGGAGACAGGAGCCTGGATCTAATCTACTTCGTAGTCTGGACCTGATGTTGCCCCTTTTAGACACAGCTCAGCTCATTTTGAGTTTCTCAAAACACTTTCATTTAAATTTCACCCAAATTCCACCCTTGCCCATAAACTTGGCTTTGTTGAACTACTGGTCTGTCTCTGGTAGCCTCAGGCTTTGTGTTCGAAGAACTTGATAATGTGCAAAGGTTAAAGGCGCTTGAATTGATTCTAAATTTCCTTTACTCTTGGTTTCTACTGGTGATTGTTGACAAGAATGTGACAAGTAGAAAATGCAATTTTGTTGATCAGTTGTCTTAACAAGCAGTTCTTGTTTGGAAATGGAGTGTGGTGTATATAATTTTTCTGCTTTCGCATGAATGTCTTTTAAAGTTATTTAGAATTTTGGGGGCACCTGGGTGGCCCAGTCGGCTAAGCATCCAACTTCGGCTCAGGTCATGATCTCACGGTTTGTGGGTTCAAACCCCACGTAGTCTCTGTGCTGATAGCTCAGAGCCTGGAGCCTGTTTTGGATTCTGTGTCTCCCTCTCTCTCTCTGCCCGTGCCCCGCTTGTGTTCTCTCTCTCTTGAAAATAAATGAGTAAACATTAAAAATTAAAAAAAAAAAAGTAATTACCCTCGCTTTGCCCAGTGTCCTGTCCCGTCTTCCCTACTGAATGGCTTACTTAGCGTTAGTTCTCCCCTGCATTTCCCAGTGTTTTCCCTTTTTCCTGGATCAGTCCTCCCAGTGCGCATACTTGAGCCCACATCCCTTCCAGCTGTCCCCTCGTCTTCCCTGGTTTTCTTTATAGAAAATACCCTTGAACGTAAACCTCTCTCCTTCGGTACGTCCTCCAGTTGGGCTTCCGTGCCCATCACTCCAGCAGACCAACTCGCGCCTCGCGGGTCACGGTCTTATGCGTTGCCGTATCTGGTGATCAGTTTCCAGTCTTCCTCTCTCGTGGCCTCTCAGCATCCGTGGGCACAGGCGACCGTTCCCTCCTTGGCATGCTTTGCTTACCGGTCCAGACGTCACCCTCATTCTCTTCCACCTCACTAGCCTCCCTTCCAGTGTCTCTTGCCGCTTCCTCCTTATCTCCCTGGTCTCTAAACCTTAGAGTGGCCGGGCCAAGTTTTCTGATCCTTGTTCTGACGCTTCCTCCTCCCCCACGTGGGCAACTTCGTCCATTCTCAGGGCGGTAAGTACCATCGGTGTGTTGACGTCTCCCAGATGTAAGGCTCCAGCCCAGCCCTCTGCCCCAGACTCCAGACTTGGGTCCCCACCGGGTTACCCCACATCTCGCATGGCTATTAGGCCTCTCAAAGAAGCACACCCAGCATGAGACCAGTACTCTCCCCAAATACGTGCCATCTCACTCTTCCCCTTAGACCAGATTTTTGGGCTCCTCTGTATTCCTCTGTTGATCTCACTGCCCTCACTCAGGGCACTAGGGCCCCTCACGGTCCTCCTCACCTTTCGTCTACCACCCCTGGTGCAGATGGCCCTTGCGTCTCACCTGGATTGTCATGATATGACGTCTCTGCTTCTGTAGTCTCATTTCCAGTTCACCAGCTTGAGTGATCCTTTTTTTTTTTTTTTAATTTATTTAAAAAAAAATTTTTTTTTTCAACGTTTTTTATTTATTTTTGGGACAGAGAGAGACAGAGCGTGATCAGGGGAGGGGCAGAGAGAGAGGGAGACACAGAATCGGAAACAGGCTCCAGGCTCCCAGCCATCAGCCCAGAGCCTGACGCGGGGCTTGAACTCACGGACTGCGAGATCGTGACCTGGCTGAAGTCGGACGCTTAACCGACTGCGCCACCCAGGCGCCCCGATCCTTTTTTTTTTTTAATTGTTTTAATGTGTTATTTATTTTTGAGACAGAGACAGAGCGTGATCAGGGGAGGGGCAGAGAGAGAGAGGGAGACACAGAATCCGAGGCAGGCTCCAGGCTCCGAGCTGTCAGCACAGAGCCCAACACGGGACTCGAACCCATGAATCTCAAGATCATGACCTGAGCCGAAGTCGGATGCTTAACTGACTGAGCCACCCAGGCGCCCCATAGAGTGATCCTTAAAGACTATAACTCAGCTCTCAATTTGTTCAAAACCCTGCAGTGGCTTCATTCAGAGTAAAACCAAGGTCCTTACAGTGGTTTCTAAGGCCTTCCCCTTCCCCTTCCCCTTCTGTAGATTTCTTCCAGCCACATCGGTGGGGTTGCTGTCGCATGCGTATCTAGGCTTATCCCTCCTGCCCGCCTTTGCATTTGGGCTCTCTGGAGTGCTGTCCCCCACGTGGCCTGTTCTCTCCCTTTGCTTAATTCTCTGCTCAAATGTCCCTTGGCCCGAGAGGCTCCTCTTGACCACCTGTATGTAAAACGTCTTACCACCATGCCCGTCTGCGTCTGCTGCCCCTTCACTCTGCTCGTCGCCATTTGACATAGTATGTACTTCGTGTGTTCATCATCTGGGTTTCCCCGCTGGAGTGTAAGCTCCGTGAGGGAGGGTCTGTGTTCACTGTACTATTCACTACAGCATCCCAGCGCTTAGAAAGTACCTGGCAAACAGTAGGGACTTAATATTTGTTGAATGAACAGGTAGTTCCTGTTGAAATAGCTGTGTGGTGTGGTTCAGAGTGAGTGTTCGTTGTGTCTATTTTGGGAAGATTCCAATCATGCATTTAAAAAAAAATTCTTAGAGCTTGTGTGCGCAAGCTGGGAAGGGGCAGAGGGAGGGGGGGAGAGAATCCCAAGCAGGCCCCACACTCAGCGAGGAGCCCAACACGGTACTTGATCTCCCGACCATGAGATCCCGACCTGAGCCGAAATCAAGAGTCCGACGCCCAATGGACGGAGTCACCCAGGCACCCCACTGGTCATGCATTTTTCCTTTTGTTGGGGTTAGGTCTCTTAGCACTTGATGTTACACATTTAATTGTGTACTTCGGAGGGTACTCCTCTGTTGTCTCACTTTATGGCATCACAGACTTGGTTAGAAAGACTTAACAGTTTATATATTTTTTACCTACCACTTGTTCTGAGAATTTTTGAAATACACGGAGCGGGCTTAGGGCTATGCCGGCTTCTGCTGTGAGTCGGGGACAGGAGCAGAGATCACCGCCGCCAGCTGGCCCAGAATACTTACGGTCACTTCCAAACCTGTTCGGCTTGACATTCCCCGTTTACAAAAGTCAGGACAGAATGGGACTTGCAGAGTTACTGGGTCTGAGCCCCATACAGCTCCCTACCTTGGCTCTGGTTTCCTGCCAGAGAAGAAGGCAGTGGTTTTTATTTTCACCCGAAAGACAAACAGTTCTCGTACGTGTCATGGTGAGGTGTCAGGAAAAAATTGTGCGAAATGACTTTTTTCTTTCAGTAGTTTCGACTTTCAGTTCAGCAAATGCTCGTTGACCACTCGCTCTCTGCGTGTAACTGGAGTAATGAAAAGATAACGGGCCAGGCCCCTTCCTGCAGGAAACTCGTATTGTCTCGTAAACAGCATTTAAAAACCCCAAACTTGTCTCTAGGATGTTCCAGTGGAATGCTTCTTTGTGAAGTGCGACGGATCGCTCACGGACACCAGTGACAGGGTGCGGCATGGCGCCGTCTATAGTCTGGAACCCAGGCTCCGCGGTGGCAAAGGAGGTAGGACAGGAGCGGCGGCTGCTCACCGTGGAGCCCCCACCTTGAGCCCCGTGCGTTAAATTCACCAGCTCCTTGGCCTCTGTAGTTTCCGGTTTTGTTTGCCTTCTGAAATCCTTTAGTTACTTACCTAGTTTTGAATATTTTCTCTTTTATTCCTTTTTTTTTTTTTTTTTTAAGTTTATTTGAGAGAGATCTCAAGCAGGGGAGGGGCAGAGCGGGGGGGGGAGAGAGAATCCCACACAGGCTCTGCACTGTCAGCACAGAGCCTGATGCGGGGCTTGATCTCATGAGCCCTGAGGTCATCACCTAGTCAGGATCAAGGGTTGGACGCTTAATTGACCGAGCCACCCAGGCACCCGTTTCTTTTATTCTTTTTGAGGACTATATTGTCTGATTAGTTTCTACCTTCGTCAGCAGGATAGCACTCGGGCAACCTGGGTTCTAAAACTTCGGGGAAGATTTGATGAGAGATGATCATTACTCTGTCCAGTTTGCTGAAAGAGGAACGTTAAAACAACTAAATCGGCTGCTTTGATCAAGATTTTGTCTGGTTATTGTAGCTCCAAGGGAGGACTGACGTCGGCTTGTGAAATAACAGTCATTTCCAGGTCGGGGTAGATTAAGAGGGAAAAGAAACTAAACGAGCAAACACTGAGAATAACAGGGGTTCTGGGTATTTCTCCTGATGTACTGGCCTGTAATCCCGAAGCTTTCTCAACACCTACCGTGCTTTGGTGTGGTTTTCAGAGAGCTGGCGTCGAATTACAATCATCCTGCTGATGTTTGAAACTGTGTCCGGGAGGATGAAGCTGATCATATGAGCCAGTGACAACTTAAAATTGCTTTTCCTTTGAAACTCGCTGCAAAATCTCACCATAAATTACTTCTTAATTTTTTTATTAAAATTTTTTCTAAGTGTATTTAAGACAGAGAGAGAGTTGGGGCACCTGGGTGGCTCAGTCGGTGAAGCGTTCGACTTCGACTCAGGTCATGATCTCGCCGTTTCTGGGTTCGAGCCCCGTGTCAGGGTCTGTGCTGACAGCTCAGAGCCCGGAGCCTGCTTTAGATTCTGTGTCTCCCTTTCTCTCTCTGCCCCTCCCCCCCACTCGCGTGCGTGCTCCCTCTCGCTCAAAAACAAAAAAAATTTTTTTTGAAAAATTAAAGAGACAGTGGACACGTGAATGCGAACGGGGGAGGGGGCGGGGGCAGAGAGAAGGGAGAGGGAGAACCCCAAGCAGGCTCCACGTTGTCTGCACAGAGCCCAATGTGGGCTCTGAACTCACGAACTGTGAGATCTTGACCTGAGCTGAAACCAGATGCTTGCTTAGCTGACTGAGCCACCCCATGGGCCCCTCACCATGAAGTTTTGTTTAAGTTCTTCATCCGGGAATCTTGGGATCTGTGGCACTGGGCAAAGCCCTCCGAAGAGCCCCAGTGGTGAGGATGCAGTGTTGCGGAGATCCAAAGGAAGGGCGAAGGTGTGAGGCTGAATCGAGTTTATCGGTACTTTTACCTGGGTGGGGTCCTGACATCCCTTTCTTAAAAAAAAAAAAAAAAAAAAAAAAAAAAAAAAAAGAATGAAAGAGATCCTTTTTACTCTTGTGGCCCGGACACTGTTTTCGCGAATTGGCCTTTACCCACCCCCTCGAACCCCCTCACCTGCTCTCTCCAAATGTGTGTATCTGCTCAGGGTTCGGATCTATGCTCCGCGCGCTTGGTGCTCAGATCGAGAAGACGACCAACCGAGAGGCTTGCCGGGACCTCAGCGGGCGGAGGCTGCGAGATGTCAACCACGAGAAGGCGTAAGACGCCCCCTGTTTTGGTTGTTTCGAAGAGAGCGGTGTTTTCTGTCGGTGGTGGTCGTGCGCGTGCCGTGCGTACGGATACGTAGACTTGAAATGTTAGCGCCCTCATCCATCGCTCTCGACTCTCATCTCTCCCTGTCCAAGGGAAAGTCACAGCATGCGCGGGACAGGGCGAATTTGTCGCCGGGGAGGGGCTCTTTCTGCGTAAAGGGGCGGGCGCGTGATCGTCTCTTGCGTCCCAGGATGGCCGAGTGGGTGAAACAGCAGGCCGAGCGAGAGGCTGAAAAGGAGCAGAAGCGTCTGGAGCGGCTGCAGCGGAAGCTGGCGGAGCCCAGACCCTGCTCGGCCAACCCCGCCTACCAGCGGCAGTGCCACGAGATGGCCGAGCGCCTGGAGGACTCGGTCCTCAAAGGTGAGAAGGAGTCACGCCGTCCCCCGAGGACCGGATGGAGGCCGGGGGGTGGGGGTCTCCACTCAGTGACAACCCACGCTCCTTACACCCCAGCACAGATGGCACACTCACACGGTGTTTGTACTTGACTCCCGCGGGCCCCAGGTAAGAACCTCCTCGTGCTCGGTGGGGCTGTCCTGTGTCTTCAGGAGGAGTTGAGACCTCAGCACGTTTGTTTCTAGTTTTAGGTCAGTGTTTTTAATGGTATTTTAAGGAGAACGAACGATGGTCCTCGGCTTCTGTGTGTGTTTTTTGTATCTGGAGCGTTAATGCTGGGGCCGTTGGGGGTTCGGCTGAATAAGAAGGAATCTTTTCAGTCAGGAGGTTATGACAAAGTGATACCCAAGTAAAGTGTACAAGGGGGCAGACGAGCAGGCGTGGGGAGGCCGGACACGAGCCTGTCCGTGTCAGGGCTGCAGACTGGATGCCGGTGTTTTCCAACCTGCTTCCAGAGCCGGAATGCTCGGTGCTTAGCTCTATGTAAATTTGAGGTGACTCTCACAGTAACGGTAGCAAATCTTGGTCCGCTAAGAGACTAAATCCAGAGCTTTGGATGACAACGCAGTTGTCTTGTAGTCCGTACTGGGTATGACTTCTTTAATTGTCCTTACTCCTGATGGCGTAACTGAGTTGTTAACACTTGTGGTTAGGTATGCAGGCTGCTTCCAGCAAGATGGTGTCGGCGGAAATTGGGGAGAGTCGGAAACGACCCAACAAATCAAAAACGGACAGAGGAGCCAGTTCAGGGAAGAGGAAATGCTTTTGGTAAGCATATGCTTCGTTTTCATCGCGAAGAGATCTGTGCGGACTGACGCATTTCCTTCTTGTCTCTCTGGCATAAACGCTTTTAGTTTTTCATTTTTATTTATTTTTTAAGTTCACTTATCTATTTTGAGGGGAGGGGAGAGGGAGGGAAAGAGGGAGGGAGAGGAGAGAGCATGCCAAGCAGCCTCTGCACTGGCCCTGCAGAGCCCGACGTGGGGCTTGAACCCGTGAACTGTGAGATCACGACCTGAGCTGAAATCAAGGGTCGGACACTTATCCGACTGAGCCACCCAGGCGCCCCTGGCATAAACACTTTTTAAAGTAATGTTTGAAGGGAGCTCAGAAATTTCCAGAATGCTTCGGTCTTCAAGTCTGCACGGTTGTCACACTGGACACACCGCTCGTGGCTTCTGCCTCGAGTACCAGGCATGCCGTCTAAAGGAGCAGGGTTTTTTTACAGTGAAAGATCACCCGAAAGTAAGTTTATACTTGAATTACTGTTTGGCGTGGAAAGAGTTCACTTTCAGACATTCTTGGTGGAAGCTGTGCTTTCTAGATTGTTCTGTCTTCTCTGTGGTTTTTCACGGTCGTTACTGACGTGTTTGGCCGCTGCCCGACCTCTCCTGGCCGCTTGTGCACTTGCCGCTGGAAAGCACAGTGGTGCCTTTTCTTGTCCGTCCCCGGGAGCTCTCCGCCCTTCCCACTTGGTCCTCCGGTTACTAGTTCTAGAAAACCCCTTGGGCCGAGTTCTAGAAAATCCGTCCAGATGGATCTTGCTTCCTTGTTGGCTTCCGCCTTGGGGATAGAAAGAAAATTATTAACCGAAGACCACGTAACTCTGCGAGTCCAGCATAGAATCTGGGGTGTTCTTTGTGAAATAGGAATCAAGCGTTCTTGAGAGAAAAGGTAGCGGTGTTGTGTGTTGGGGCAACGGCTAGCGAGACAGAGACAGTGTGAGCAGGGAGGGGGCAGAAGGAGAGGGAGACAGAGAGAGGATCCCAAGCAGGCTCTTCGATGTGGGGCTTGAACTCACGAACCGCAAGATCATGACCTGAGCCACAATCAGGAATCGGATGCTTAACCGACTGAGCCACCCAGGCGCCCCGAGATATGATTTATATACGCCAAAGTTCACACGTTCTGATTGAATAGTCGTGTGAGTGTTGAAAAATCGTGTAACCGCTACCAAAATCAAGACACAGAATATCGCATTTCCCTAAAAATTGCCGGTGTGCCCCTTCACAGTTAGTGCCCGCGCCCCCAACCCCAAACCCCGCTGATCTGTGATGGTTTTGTCTTTCTGGGGGTGTCCCACAGCCCTGCGTGTCTGGCTTTTCTCACTTAGCGCGATGCTTTGCAGCCTGTGGCTGGGATTGTATGCGTCATTCGTTCCTTCTTAGTGCCAAGTATTATCTTTTCTATCTCTCCGTTCTCCTGTCGATAGTTTGGGAAGTTTCCAGTTTGGGGCAATTACAGACTTTTCTTTTAACTGCTTGTTATCTTATCTAGTTTCTAACAGTTGAGATTCATAGGCGATAGGAAAAATAGCTTTAGACAAAAATCAGTTTTGCTCTAAGAGATTCACGCCTTTAAAGAGGAGTCCTTCTCGGATCTTTAGGACAGTGGGTTCCAGGCGGGTTCCGGTCATAACTGAATCTCGCCGTCCGCTTATCCCCGGGAGTATCTTCTGGAACTTACCTGCCCTCCATCTCCAGCGAGCAGATACTTGGATCCGACAGGGCCCGCTCCCTGGACAGGCAGGGGCTCTGCCCACATAGAAGCTGGGGGTGGTGTCACGCCTTTCTGTCCCCTGCAGGTTGGGCACGGAAGGACTAGAGACCGCGGAGGAGTCTAGCTCAGAGACCTCGGATGGCGACGGGGAAGAAGCTCCCGGCACTTCAGGAGTGAGCTTCCACACTCCCAGAAACGGCGATGGCGCTGAGGCGGCAGCCGAATCTGCCGGCAGCTGTCCGAGGGCGGGCGTGCGGGCTGCGGACTCTAGGCCCCCGGAGCCGCCGCAGGCGCCCGGGCCAGGCTCTGGGTGTGCGGTCTCCGCAGACGCCGGGCCGGGCCGGACCTCCGCCTGGGGGCGCGAGCAGGGGACCATGGCCGTGGAAACAGAGAAGAGCCTGGAGCAGGGAGGGGCCGGGGGCGAGGAGCCCGCAGAAGAGGGGGCGGCCGGGGCAGGACCAACCGAAGAGTCACAGGCACAGGCACGGGAGGCGACTGACACGGCTGCCGAGGTAGCGCCCGGAGAGTGCGGGGGAAGCGCGCCCGTGACCAAACCGGAGGACGGCCGGTCAGGAAACTCGGTAAGTGACTTGGGGCCCCGTCTCCGGCCACGTCAGCCTTATGGCCTCAGTAAGTCCTTGAAATGAAAACGTGCTTCCCCCCCTGGGCTGCTTGGGGGAAGGTCCGTTAAATGACCAGCGGTGCGATGCATGAAGCTTGCCTAACCCCTTCAAAAATCCTAGATTGGTTTCTTTTCAAGTCTCGGGTGTGTATCATTTTGCCACGGGGCGGTGTCCCTGGTTCCCTAGTTTATCGGTTCTAAGCTGCGCATTTACCATTTTAGTAATCTGTGAATTTGGACACACGTCACATATCATAGTTTAGTTGGTATCGGTTATCCTTTTTTTTTTTTTTATGTTTATTTTTGAGAGAGTGCAGGCGCCCACGCGCGAGTGGGGCAGGGGCTGGGAGGGGGACACAGAGGGTCCGAAGCGGGTTCCACGCTGACAGCAGCGAGCCCGACGCGGGGCTCGAACTCACGAGCCGCGAAATCACGACCGGAGCCAACTGCTGACGCCCAACGGACGCAGCCCCCCAGGCGCCCCCGTTTATTGTTTGTCGATAACATAGACGATAACGAGGCATGATGCGGCAGATGGCATTTTAGAGGGGCTGAAACGTGCTCATTTTCTAGCACCGAATCCCTGGTTGCTTTGTTTCTTTCTCGCGTGCGAGACTGTTGGGACAGTTGGCGTCAGCGGGATGTGACGCTCTCTCTGCAGGGAGAGGGGCAGCTGCCTTCTAATTTGTCTTCGCATCTTAAGCTCTGCATCCCGCCATCAAAGGATGGTTTTCGCTGAGCACAGTGTCCCTCCGGTTGTTCAGGACTCATGGCCTTCAGTGGACCAGCTTCCAGGAAGACTCTTCAACATTTACCGTTTGATCTAATAATGATTTGCTTTTTAGACTAGATGCACCCGGAACTACCTGCTGTCCTTTGGTAAACACGAAGCCTATCGTTACTTGTTTAACCAGCACCTTCCCTACCCTCAATTACAAAGCAGGAAGGCATCGATTGCATTCTGTAGGGAGGACAGTGGAATTGTTTATGCAAAGGGCTTTAGTTTGGCTCTCACGCCGTTTCTGCAAGGGGTCAGCCTGTAGCTTTTGTGTTACTCTTTTTTTATGTTTACTTTTGAGACAGACGGAGTGTGAGCGGGGAAAGGGCAGAGAAAGAGAGGGAGACAGAATCCCAAGCAGGCTCCAGGCTCCGACAGCTTGGAGCCCAACATGGGGCTTGAACTCATGAACTTTGAGACGATGACCTGAGCCGAAGTCGGCCGCTCACCTGACTGAGCCACCCGGGCGCCCCTATAGTATTCTTATACATTAGAAGCTTTTTCCTGTCTGAAGTCATAGAAACGTGAGTAAAGGGATATTTTAGGCATAGGATAAGGAGTAAGACCCAGTTGACTTCTTTGAGCCTTCAGTCATGGAAACTGTTCTTGGTGGGGAGGTACGGATGTGTTCCTCACCACCGTGTGCAGCCGTAGGTGGTGATTTAGGATTTGGCCAGAAATAATGAAACCAAGATTTACTCCTGAGAGCTACCAAAATGGTTCTTTTTAAAAAATAAAGTTCAGGGGCGCCTGGGTGGCGCAGTCGGTTAAGCGTCCGACTTCAGCCAGGTCACGATCTCGCGGTCCGTGAGTTCGAGCCCCACGTCGGGCTCTGGGCTGATGGCTCGGAGCCTGGAGCCTGTTTCCGATTCTGTGTCTCCGTCTCTCTCTGCCCCTCCCCCGTTCATGCTCTGTCTCTCTCTGTCCCAAAACTAAATTAAAAAAAAAAAAACGTTGAAAAAAAAAAAATAAAGTTCAACAAGAAGGATTAAGATTCTGTCCCTAGAACTCTTTAACGATTGAAAAATAACTTACTGTGATGGAAAATTACTCTTCTTGAATATATATTTTTTATAATCTTTTTAATGTTGATTTATTTTTGAGAGAGAGACACACAGTGTGAGCAGGGGAGGGCCCGAGAGAGAGGGAGACACAGAATCGGAAGCAGGCTCCAGGCTCCGAGCTGTCAGCACACAGCCCGACGCGGGGCTCGAACCCACGGACTGCGAGATCGTGACCTGAGCCGAAGTCAGACGCTTCACCGACTGAGCCACCCAGGCGCCCCATTGAATATATTTTTTAAAAACTCCCATATGTGAACATTTTTGTCCTTTGCAGAGCGTCCCTGGCTAGAAGTATTTCCTTGCGTCTGAGAGTCTGGAAAGGCTGCCGGACGGCTCGAACGATTACAAGGCTGTTGAACCGTGTTTGGATTTGTTGAGTTATAAACGTGGGAACTCGGGGCGCCTGGGTGGCGCAGTCGGTTAGGCATCCGACTTCAGCCAGGTCGCGGTCTCGCGGTCTGTGGGTTCGAGCCCCGCGTCGGACTCTGGGCTGATGGCTCGGAGCCTGGAGCCTGTTTCCGATTCTGTGTCTCCCTCTCTCTCTGCCCCTCCCCCGTTCATGCTCTGTCTCTCTCTGTCCCAAAAATAAATAAACGTTGAAAAAAAAATTATAAAAAAAAAGATAAACGTGGGAACTCAAACAGTCTTAATCATTAAGTTACAGAGCGTCAGGGTGATGGAATCAGAAGATGTGCAGGCCTGGAATCTCATGAATGTTAAACTTTACGAGGGTGCCACTCTTGGTTGTAACAGTGTGGGGCTGGGCTGGATGTGTCTTGCTGTTTGACCTACTGGAAAATCCAAAAAAGAGGAAAAGTCATATTAAGAATCTGGGGGGGGGGGTGCCTGGGTGGCGCAGTCGGTGAAGCGTCCGACTCTCGGTTTCAGCTCAGGTCATTATCTTGCAGTTTGAGAGTTCAAGCTCCCATTTGGGCCGACAGCATGGAGCCTGCTTGGGATTCTCTCTCCCTCTCTCTCCGCCCCTTCCCCTCCCGCTCAGTTTGTCTCTCTTGAAATGAATACACTTAAAAAAGGGATCTGGGCATCTTGTAACTTCTGTGACTGTTCTGAATGCTTGTTTCTAAATGTACAGATAAATTCATGGTCGTCAGTGTTCGTAATGAGAATCTGTGTGGAATGACACGTAGACGATTATTAAAATTCAGTAGCGAGATACGGCTAATTAAATGAGAATTCCTTGATCAGCAGAGCACCGTGGACAGTTAAGGAGAGTCCTCAGGGAGAGGAGCTGGTTTTAAATACTTTCTTTTCTTTCCTCTCAGGATACTGGTCTGGCAACTCTAGACTTGCTGGCATTCACCTCCGTGGCGGAAATGGAGGCGCTGGGCTTGGACAGGCTCAAGAGTGAACTGACGGCCCGGGGGCTGAAATGTGGGGGCACCCTGCGGGAGCGGGCCGCCAGGCTCTTTTCTGTCCGCGGCCTGGCCAGGGAACAGATGGACCCCGCTCTGTTCGCCAGGCCGCCGAGGGGGAAGAAGAAATGAATGGCCGTGGCCGATTTCCTCCTCCTGTATCGTCTGGCGTTTCTAACGTGCATAGTGGTGGCTCTTGGCCATTCTTCCTGTTGATATTAAAGCTGACTTTTTAATAACCCAGTTCCAACTCTCCTTTTGTTCGCTCTTTATAGAATTAATGTGTGAGACCGTCTGGGCTGGAAGTTTTCTTTGCGGGATGGGTTTTTATAACAGGTTTCGTTTTCTTTAATACCTTAGGGCTGGTCGGCCTTTTGGTTTCCTCTTGTGTCGTTTAGGCAAGTCATACTGTTGACCCTTGAACATCACAGGTCTGGGAAGCACGGGTCCACAGGTATGTGGGTTTTTTTCAGTAAGTACAGCACAGCACTGGAAACGTATTTTAGGATTTTTCCCAGTAACGTTTTCTTCTCTCGAGTTCACTTTATTGTGAGAATGCCACCTGCAAAGTAGGTGTTCAGCCGCCGTGTATGTTCTCAGTCAGGCCTCCCGTCCACAGGAGGGTAGGGGTAGCCGGGGTATTTGGGGACCGTCAAAAGTTATACACGGCTTTTCGGCTGCCCGGGGGTCGATGCCTCTAACCCCTGCATTGTTTAAGGGTCAGCTGTGTTTTCGAGGAATTTATTCATTTGACCCAAGTTGTTAGTTTTTTGGACATAATTACTCATGGTGGTCCCTCCCTGTTTATTTATTTACTTTTTAATTTAAGTTTTCTTTAATTTTGAGAGGAAGGAAGGGAGAGAGAGTGCGCACAGGGGAGGGGCAGAGAGAGGGAAAGAGAGAGGATCCCAAGCAGGCTCCGCGTTGCCAGGGCAGAGCCTGACACGGGGCTTGAACCCATGAACCGTGAGATCACGACCTGAGCCGAAATCAAGAGTCGGATGCTCAACTGACTGAGCCACCCAGGCGCCCCTAGGCCTTTCTCTGATACAAGTATTTAAAGTTACACGCTTTTCTTTAAGCACCGCTTTAGATTGGTGTTAGATTTATTTTGGGTTGATTATCTGGAAGTATATTGCCTACTTCACAGGGGTTTGATTTCTTTCCCCTAAATATCTTACTGATTTGTGCTTTCATTCCATCCAGGTTGGAGAATATGTTTATGGTTTCAATCTTTGTAGTCTTACTCATGATGTGACTCAGTATATGGCCTGTCTTGCTGAGCGTTCCACATGTACTTGAAAAAAAAATACGTTTTCCGAAACGGTGGGTGAATTTGTTCCGTAATACCAATTAGGTAATTAATACTATCGTTCACATTTCTGTGTCTTTACAGATTTTTTGTGTGTCATGTGTTGAGAGGTGTTCTAATCTATTGTGTTGTGCCATGGTCCCGTTCCTCTAATTGTATCGATTTACTCCATATCTGGAAGGTCTGTTACTAGGTTATGTTACATCCTACGAATGAATTGAGCATTTTGTTGTTACGAAACTTTCCTCTTTACCTCTGGTGACATCCTTTGTTTCCAACTCCGCTGTATCTGATGTGAATTAGAGCTTCTCCGGCCTTCTGATGCTGTTTGCATACCTTTTTCTGTTCATTCACTTCTTACCTCTCTGTGTTTCTATTTAAAAGAAGGGAAATTCCTGTAGACCCCATATACTTGGATCTCACACTTTTATCTGTTCTGGCCCTGCCACTTATTTATTTATGTCCTTATCACTTACAGTTTTTTTTTTAGTTTTTTATTTCATTTATTTGTTTTTTCATTTACGCCCAAATTCGTTCGCATATCGTGCAACAATGATTTCAGGAGTAGATTCCTTAGTGCCCCTGACACATGTAGCCCATCCCCCCCCCAACCCCTCCCGTAACCCTTGGTTTGTTCTCCATATTTATGAGTCTCATGTTTTGTCCCCCTCCCTGTTTTTATATTATTTTTGTTTCCCTTCCCTTATGTTCATCTGTTTTGTCTCAAAAGTCCTCACGTGAGTGAAGTCATACGATTTTTGTCTTTCTCTGACTAGTTTCACTTAGCATAATACCTTCCATTTCCATCCACGTAGTTGCAAATGGCAAGATTTCATTCTTTTTGATTGTCGAGTGATACTCCATTGTGTGTGTGTGTTTGTGTGTGTATGTGTCTGTGTGTATATATATATATATACACACACACACACACACACCACATCTTTATCCATTCATCCATCAGTGGATATTCGGGCTCTTTCCATACTTTGGCTCTTGTCGATAGTGCTGCTATAAACGTGGGGGTGCATGCATCCCTTCGAAACAGCACCCCTGTATCCCTTGGATAAATGCCTAGTAGTGCAATTGCTGGGTCATAGGGTAGTTCTCTTTTTAGTTTTTTGAGGAACCTCCATCCTGTCTTCCAGAGTGGCTGCGCCAGCCTGCATTCCCAGACAGATTTTTAAAAAATAATATCTATACCCCACATGAGGTTCAAACTCACGACCCCAAGATCAAAAGTTGCATGGTCCACTGACTGAACCAGCCCGGTGCCCCAGGCTGAGCCTTTTTTGTGTGTTTATTAACATTAGATGTGATTATTGGTATAGTTCGATTTGGGTGTATCATTTTATTCTATTTTTTAAAAATGTTTATTTACCTTTGAGTGAGAGAGCACAAGCTGGGAGGGGCAGAGAGGGGGGGGACAGAGGATCCTGATGGTGGAGCTCGAACCCATGCACTGCCAGATCATGACCTGAGCCGAAGTCTGATGCTCAACTGACTGAGCCCCCTGGGTGTCCCTCGGTTTATCATTTTCTTGTTTTCTGTTTGGCTTAGTTTTTTATTTTAGAATTGCATTTTAACTTATTGGCTTTTTAGCTGTACGGTCTTCGCATAATTTTTTTAGCGGAGGCTCTAGAAGTTACCATATACATTCTCAGGTTTTCAGTCTACCTAGAGTTAATGTACCACTTCCCATAAAATGTGGAAATCTTGAGAAGTGCCTGGGGGGCTCAGTCAGTTTGGGTGTCCGACTTTGGCTCAGGTCATGATCTCACAGTTCGTGGGTTTGAGCCCCGCGTCGGGCTCTGTGCTGACAGCTCGGAGCCTGGAGCCTCCTTTGGAATCTGTGTCTCCCTCTCTCTCTGCCCTTCCCCTGCTCACGCTCTGTCTCTGTCTCTCAAATATAAGTATTAAAAAAAATTTTTTTAATGTGGAGATCTTGCAACTGTATAGGTCTGTTTACCATCCCTGTCTTTTATGGTTTTGTTATGTATTTTATTTTATTTTTTTTTTTTTAAATTTTTTTTTTTCAACGTTTATTTATTTTTGGGACAGAGAGAGACAGAGCATGAACGGGGGAGGGGCACAGAGAGAGGGAGACACAGAATCGGAAACAGGCTCCAGGCTCTGAGCCATCAGCCCAGAGCCTGACGCGGGGCTCGAACTCACGGACCGCGAGATCGTGACCTGGCTGAAGTCGGACGCTTAACCGACTGCGCCACCCAGGCGCCCCGTTATGTATTTTAAATTAAGAGGAGGGGCGCCTGGGTGGCTCAGTCGGTTGGGCGACCGACTTCGGCTCAGGTCATGATCTCACACTCTGTGAGTTCGAGCCCCGTATCGGGCTCTGTGCTGACAGCTCGGAGCCTGGAGCCTGTTTCAGATTCTGTCTCTCCCTCTCTCTCTGACCCTACCCCGTTCATGCTCTGTCTCTCTATGTCTCAAAAATAAATAAACGTCAAATAAAAAAAAATTAAAAAAAAATAAATTAAGAGGAAAAGTCTTTTATATTTATGCACATATTTACCATTTCTGATGCTTTTCATTCCTACTTAGAGATCTGGTATCATTTCCCTTTGGCCTGCAGAAATTTTTTTTTTAATTTTTTCTAATGTTTGTTTATTTTTGAGAGAGACAGAGTGAGAGGGGCAGGGGCAGAGAGAGAGGGAGACCCAGAATCCAAAGCAGGCTCCGGGCTCTGAGCTGTCGGCACAGAGCCTGATGCGGGGCTCGAACTCACAGACCGTGAGAGCATGACCTGAGCCGAAGTCAGACGCTTAACCGACTGAGCCACCCAGGCGCCCCTTTGGATCTATAAACTTAAAAAAAATTTTTTTTTTCAACGTTTTTTATTTATTTTTGGGACAGAGAGAGACAGAGCATGAACGGGGGAGGGGCAGAGAGAGAGGGAGACACAGAATCGGAAACAGGCTCCAGGCTCTGAGCCATCAGCCCAGAGCCCGACGTGGGGCTCGAACTCACAGACCGCGAGATGGTGACCTGGCTGAAGTCGGACGCTTACCCGACTGCGCCACCCAGGCGCCCCTGGATCTGTAAACTTAATACCATTAATCAGATTTGGGAAAATTGTGGCCGTTGTTTTTTCAGATTGTTTTTCTGTCCTATGTTTTCTCTCCCCTCCTTCAGAGACCTTGCCTACAAGGGCACCAGCAGGCCTCTGTGTGGTCCCTTCCGTGCCTGAGTGTTCTGTACCGTTCCCACGCACACGTGTCTATCAACTTCTGCCGTGTAGAAGGTTCTCTGATGATCTCCTTTCCATTCTGCTAAGCCCGTATAAGGAACTGACTGGATTTTGTGATTTTATATTTTTCAGTTCTACAATTTCCATTTTATGGATTTTTTTTTTTTTTTTAAAGTTTCTGTCTCTCTGCTGGCACTTCCTGCCTTCACATTACCCGCATGATTTCCGGCACATCCCTGAGCACGGTTAGGACAGCTGAGTCCTCGCCTAACGATCGGGAACTCCCTTGTTTGCTCAGCCTGACAGTGGATTATCCCGGCGTCAGTCTTGGTGGCCTCTCTTGAGAAGGGGTCTCGTTCTCCCAATTCCTCACCCATGAGACGGCTTCAGATTCAATCTTGGACGCGGTAAATGATGCGGAGAATCGGTTCTGTCCTGTGCCTCCCAGATTTCCTCGGTGTGCGAGTCCCCGGGGACGGTGCCCAGGGGTGGGGCCAAAGCCGTAAGAGTAGGAGACTTCCCTAGAGGCCTTACCTCTTCTAAGTGTCAGCGCCCCTCCGGTCTCTGCCTGCTCCTGGTTGTTCGGCAGTGTATTCAGCTGGGTTTTTATATCCCGTCCAGGGTCTATAGTTCATAGTCACAGGAGGGCCGGTCGGCGTACCAGATGCCGACCCTCTGCAATCACACTACGGATGCGTGTGCGCCTGCATCGGTCTGCAAACTGCCAAGAGATGCGTAGATTTTGAGATCCGAAGGGGTCATTTGAACTTGGCGAAACCGTTCGGACACACCTGTTCTGAGTCTTAACTCGGTGGGATGAGACGGTGTGCCTGGTTTCGCACGGACGCGCTCTCGTCCCGGGCAGAGCGACGCCTCTTAAGTGTCGCGGTTGAGAGCGTGGATTCTGGAGACCCTGTGGTCCTGGCTCTCGTGCGGCTTCACTCGCCGTGTGGCTTTGGACACGTGAACTGGCCTCTCTTGGAATCAGGCCAGCCCCCTGTAAAAGGAGTAGGGGGTAGGGTTGTGGTGGAGGGTACACAAGGTATAAATGTCCAGCACTAAACCCTGCACAGCACTTAGAAGACACTCTCTTAGCTGTCGGTGTTACCTGATTTTTCTTTCTTTTTATTTATTTATTTATTTTTTTTTAACGTTTATTTATTTTTGAGACAGAGACAGAGCATGAATGGGGGCGGGGCAGAGAGAGAGGGAGACACAGAATCGGAAACAGGCTCCAGGCTCTGAGCCGTCAGCCCAGAGCCCGACGCGGGGCTCGAACTCGCGGACCGTGAGATCGTGACCTGAGCTGAAGTCGGACGCTTAACCAACTGAGCCACCCAGGCGCCCCAACTTTCTTTCTTTTTTAAATTTATTTTGAGAGAGAGACACAGAGTAGGGGACAGAGCAGGGGAGGGGCAGCGGGAGGGGGACAGAGGATTGCTAGCGGGCTCGGAGCCCGACGCCGGCCTCGAAATCACGAACCAGGATCATGACCCGAGCCACCCAGGCTCCCTACGTGATCTGATTTTGCAGACGATTTTACTGAACGAAAGTCACTGCCGCGATGTCCTGCGCAGAGCGGGCAGGATTTCTTGGTTGGTATTCCGCGACATGGTTGGGCAAAACGGGACAGCGGACGGCCCCGAATCAGATGACTTCGGAGGGATCACGGGGCTTCAAGTTTCAGAGAAAGAAAAACCCTTTTCTGCGATCCCCTGTGATCTGTAGATTCCCCCTGGGGCAGGTGAGAGTCTGCAAGGGGGAGTGAGGTGCGGACGTATGTCCAGCATCTGGCCCGACGTTTCCGAGGCCGAAACAAATCTTGGGATTGAGCTCAGGTGTCTACAGAGAGAATCGACCGAAGTTTTAAAAGGAAGGTGCGTTTGGGGGCGCCTGGGTGGCTCAGTCGGTGAAGCGTCCGACTTCGGCTCAGGTCATGATCTCGCGGTTCGTGAGTTCAAGCCTCGCGTCGGGTTCTGTGCTGACAGCTCAGAGCCTGAAGCCTGTTTCGGATTCTGTGTCTCCCTCCCTCTCTCTCTGACCCTCCCCCATTCATGCTCTGTCTCAAAAATAAATAAACGTTAAAAAAAAAAATTAAAAAAATAAATAAAAAAAAAACAAAACAAAAGGAGTGCGTTTTTTGGTATTTCCAAGCATGTCTTGAGTATTCGTTTCATGGTGATAGAAAACAACCTTGCAGAGGTTTTACTATGTTTTTCATGGTTTCCGTTAATTGCTTTTAATTAATTAATTAATTATTTTTACTATATCTGAACTCCCCTCCCTTCCCTTTTTTGTAACGGCTCAGGTTTTTATTTGGGCCCAAATGAGTGTTCATCGTTTGGCTGCCTGAAGTCTGGCCAGGTCTTTAATTCTTTATTTTTGTCTTTGGTCCTCTGGTATTCCTAATTTATTTTTCTTTTTTAATATCAAGAGTATGTGAGTGGTGCACTTTCTGAACCCTCACATGGCCGGCATTCTGTTGGTTCGCACAGGCAAGGCCTTGACTGGGGCATCCAAACCTTGGCTTTCAAACGCCCAGATATTTGCTATTATTTTTTGGTGTCAGGGAAGAGGAAGAAGCTTTATGCCTGTTTCTGAGTGTCATTTCTGTTTCATTACATACGGTGTGAGTTTTTCTCCTTAGACACCTCTATATTTTCTTTTTCCTTCAATCAAAAAAGGTCACCAGGGGGGGCCCCTGGGTGGCTCGGTCGGTTAAGCGTCAGACCAACTTCGGCTCAGGTCACCATTTCGCGGTTCGTGGGTTCGAGCCCCGCGTCGGGCTCTGTGCCGACAGCTCGGAGCCTGGAGCCTGCTTGGGATTCTGGGTCTCCCTCTCTGCCCCTCCCCTGCTCATGCTCTCTCTCTCTCTCTCTCTCTCTCTCAAAAATAAACAAGCATTAAAAAAAAATTAAATAAAAAAAGAAAACGAACATTTTATTGAACCCAATATATTCAAAATATCATTTCAACATGTCATCAATATAAGACAATAATAAGATAGTTCGCTTTTTTGTTTTGTTTTGTTTTGGTACTAAGTCTTTGAAATCTGGTGTGTTTCACTCAGTCCGGACTAGCTGCTGCCCTTTCCCATCTGCCAGTGCTCCTACTAGTTATTTTACTTATCAAATATCCCTCTCCCCCCATGGAGAATAAGCTCCATTCATGGCAGAGATTTTTGCCTGCTTCGTTCATGCCGGGTGATATTTACTGAATGAGGGCACGTACTGTTGGACTAATGTGATGTATCCTATAAGGCGATAATAGAATTCCAAATATCCTTCCCGTTCGTCAGTGGATCACCCGGCCCATCACGGGGTGTGTTTGAAACCTGCGCCTGCCGACACGGGATGCCTTGGACGGCTGTTGAGGCAAATGACCGGAACTGAATGGTTTACTGAAAGCAAATCCGAGAGCAGCCCAAGCGCCGGTGTGAGAGGCCGTCCTACATGCAGCAAGGGTTCTCCACCCGGCGAACACGCCGCCCAGCTCTGCGGGGAAGGCAGGCCCTTGTTGCCAGCAGGGGGAGCTGGGCGCCTACAAACGGGATCGGCAAGCGAGGAGGGGCTGGCGGCGGGGAGGGTCCCTCAGACCCTCAGACCCACCGTCCCCCACACAGAATAAGGGACAGCTTACGGTTAGGGGCGGCCGGCCTGGACTGGACCAGACTCAGTCCTTCCTGGCTCTTGGATTCTCCCAGTTCCCCTCTGCCTCCGCGCCGCAGCCGTGAACCCATCATTTCCAGGCGTGCCGAGGGTCCCCCCAAACCTCTGCTTCTCCATAAACGCTTCCTTCCTACTCACTTACTCTTGTTTTCTGCTGGAGGAATTTGCATATTCGACAACCGCTTCCTTTTTGTGTTATAAAACATATTGGGGGGCGGGGCGCCTGGGGGGGTGCTCAGTGGGTGAAGCTTCCGACTGCGGCTCAGGTCATGATCTCCCGGTTCGTGGGTTCGAGCCCCGCGTCGGGCGCTGTGCCGACCGCTCGGAGCCTGGGGCCTGCCTCGGATTCCGTGTCTCCCTCTCTCTCTGCCCCTCCCCACTGGTGCTCCCGCATGCACAGGCTTGCTCTCAGAAACAAAAGTAAAATATAAAGAAATAGGGTTTGTTGATAAAAACAATTTTGAAAGCATTTGGGCATTCATTCTTTATGGAAACGTGGTTTTTGGAAAAACGGAGAGTCCCAAACTGGGTAAAGGGGAAAGAACAGGTAAAAATGATGGCAAGATGTACGAACGGAATATCACACCTGGGGTACAGGTGAGAGCGGCCAGATATAAAAATCGTGCGTAGAGAACACAAGATCATTATGCGAAAACAAAGATTATACCTCGGGAAGACGTCCCAGGACATACAGGGGAAGGTTCGCCGGAGTTATCACAGGGGGTGTGAAACGGATTATCTCCCCTCCCCGCCCCAATCTCCCACGTTCCCTACCTAATCTGTGACTTGGGGGTCGAAAGCTACTGTCCCGCCCCCGACACAACATGGCTGTCAAGGGCGGGGGGGTCCACGTGCCACCCCGAGGTCTCCCGTACGCAGCTAGTGCCCGGGGCTGAGCGGGGAGGCTTGGCAGCCACCCTTGACCCTGAAGCCCCCAGCAGACCCCCTCCCCGCGGGCCTCCCCAGATAAACACAGCATCTGAGCGCCAGCGCTGTGCAAACACCTTCTATCTTGCTTCTCACAACCACCCTTCAAAGCAGACCCTGTTTCCACCCCGTTTTACAGACAGAACACCGAGGCTGACCACTACTGACCCAGGCACACGGCGCAGAGAGGCCGAGGACTTGGGGCTCTGAGGCCCTGCTGTTCCCATCACCTCCCGGCCTCCTCGCCCACCCAGCCTCCCCGAGCCCGGCCTGGTCGGCCGGCCTCTCCCTCCGCAGAATGGCCCCGGAGCACCCCTCGGGGAGGCCGGGCTCAGCCTCCAGCCCGCGGGGGCCCAGCCTGCGGCCCAGAGGGGAAGGTGCCAGAAAAGCCTCTGAGGACCTCTTCGTCGCCCTCTGCCCCTGTGGGACCCCGAGGGTTTCTGGGTGAGGGTCTGTCTCCCGAGGAGAATCCACCTCGTCCCCACCCCGGCCCGGCCGGCTGACCATTCGACCTCCGTGAGCCTTACGTCCTCACTTGTGAAATAGGGGCCACCGTCCCTGCCTCCTAGGTGGCCTCAGGATTCAACGAGGCACTTCCCTAAAGCACCCCTCTTGGGCCCGGTGCCTTCTAGTGCTGGGGGGCTGGAGTTACGACCCTGTGCCGTCAGACAAAGCCCAGGAGTCGCGAGTGAGTGGGGCTCTTGGACCAGACCCCGCTGGAATGAGAGCCCTTACGGATGCGAGTTCCAGGCCGGCGTCCTGTGCCCTGACACGTGCCGGGCTTGGAGACTTGCAGTGGCCCGACATGTGGGCTTTTATTGGTTGATTTAAAAAAAAATTTTTTAATGTTTATTTATTTTTGAGACAGAGACAGAGCATGAACGGGGGAGGGTCAGAGAGAGAGGGAGACACAGAATCCGAGACAGGCTCCAGGCTCTGAGCTGTCAGCCCAGAGCCCGACGCGGGGCTCGAACTCACGGACCGCGAGATCATGACCTGAGCCGAAGTCGGACGCTTAACCAACTGAGCCACCCAGGCGCCCCTTAATGTTTATTTTTGAGAGAGAGACAGAGCATGAGCAGGGCAGGGGCAGAGAGAGAGGGAGGCCCAGATTCCGAAGCCGGCCCCAGGCTCCGAGCCGTCAGCACAGAGCCTGACGCGGGGCTCGAACCCACGGGCTGTGAGATCGTGACCGGAGCCGAAGTCGGGCACCCAACCGACTGAGCCACCCAGGCGGCCCACGTGTGACTCTTGATCTCAGGGTCAAAAGTTTGACCCCACGGTGGGGGTAGAGATTACTTAACAGATAAAAGTTTAAAACATAAAACGCAAATCAGATCGTGTCACTTTTCTTGGCCTAGAACTCCGAGCGGCTTCCCAGGGCTCTGAGTCAGAGCCCTCCCATGGCCGGGGACCCCCTCCTCCTCCAGCCCCTGCCCCTTGCCTCTGTCTGCAGCCGCATGGGCCACTTCCTGGAACACACACCTCGCCTTTCCTGGGCCCCACACCCCTGCTGCCTCCCTGGATCGGCCCTCTCCGCCCCCCTTCATGCTGGCCCTTTCCATTCCAGACGACCCCCCCGCCCCTCGGGGAGGCCACCCCTGTCACTCTCTCTTTCATGACCCTGTTTACTTCCTCTCCCTTATCTGGTTTCTCTGGCGTCTTCTTTATTGTCTGTCTCCCCTCCTGGAAGGGGGGCCATCCAGGCCCAGGCTGCGTCTGGGTCACAGCTGCCGGGCTCGGGGAGGATGTGCTGATGGGCGCCTGGCTGAACCCGTGGCTTGTGACTGTCCTACAAGCTCATCTACAACAACAGCAGTACTGGAGGCGGCGGTCGGCCTGGGAAGGGGCCGACCTAGACCGATCGGGGTCCCGGCTCCCACCCGTCCCCGCGCCCATACCCCCGGATCACTCAGTGGGACAGGGTCAGGTCCCCCCACCTCACACCGAGGAAGGGGACCCCACCCCAGGCTCTTCCCCTTCCTTTCACAGGATGTAGGAGACAGAGACTCTGACAATATTGGGGAAAAATAAAGAGCTTGAGAAAAGAGCCTGTCGAATAATTTAACCACAGGGAAGAAAGAAACCCAGGGCAACATAAGAAACTTCTTTGAAAATTTTCCCCAGGGGCGCCTGGGTGGCTCAGTCGGTTGAGCGTCCGACTTCGGCTCAGGTCATGATCTCACAGTCCGTGAGTTCGAGCCCCGCATCGGGGTCTGTGCTGACGGCTCAGAGCCTGGAGCCTGTTTCAGATTCTGTGTCTCCCTCTCTCTCTGCCCCTCCCCCGTTCATGCTCTGTCTCTGTCTCAAAAATAAATAAACGTTAAAAAAAATTAAAAAAAAAAAAGAAAGAAAGAAAATTTTCCCCAGAGAAAGAGCACAAGTTCCACTCATCTGCATTCAGAAGTTCGTACTGGGGGGAAATCGATCCAATATACGCAAAAAGGAACTTAGTTTCCAATCACGCGTGTCTGCAGAAACACGTAAACTTACGTGGTGAGAGAAAGACGACCAGGCCCTGGTTTCGAGGGCAGGCAAGCCTCGGTGATGTTCTAGGGAAGTATTTCTTCCTGCTCTCAATTCGTCCTTCCATTAAGGGGCCTTGCTTTTCTTTTCTTTTCTTTTTTAACGTTTGTTTAGTTTTGAGACAGAGAGGATGAACCGGGGAGGGGTGGAGAGAGAGAGGGAGACACAGAATCCAAAGCAGGCTCCAGGCTCCGAGCTGTCAACACAGAGTCCAACGCGGGGCTCGAACCCACGGACCTCGAGATGGTGACCGGAGCCAAAGTCGGACGCTCAACCGACTGAGCCACCCTGGTGCCCCGAAAACAAATGGAAATGAACAAACCAACTGAGCCACCCAGGCGCCCTAATGGGGCCTTTCAACAAACGTACCGCTGAATGTCACTTACAGAGAACCCGTGACTAAGCTGTAGTGCACAGGGTGGCTTGTTTACAATGCAACTGTGTGACCAGCACGCGCAGCGAGAATCTGATTGTCACCAGCACCGGCAAAGCCCCTTGAGGCCTGCTCCTGGGCCGCGGCTCCCAAGGGCACATGCCATCCTGGCTTCCGGAAACTGAACGCGAAGTCAGTTCTGTTGTGCGCATGTCCGTGTGGGATTCTGCATACCGCTCGGGCTAGTTGTCCATTCACATTTGTTGCCCTGCCGCGTCCGTTCTACGACCGACAGACTTTTGCATGGTTTCCGGTGTGGGAGCATCACCGACGGCCGGCTATGAACGTCCTAGCACATGCTTTTGACGAACGCGTGACCCTTTTCTGTCGGGTACACGCCTACGCCCGTCATAGGAACGGATGCGCTCGGCTTTGGGAGACACAGAGGAATGTCAACCCTTTCTGTCCTTCCTGACAGCGGATTGTGGCCCGATGACCAGCGAGGCTGGGGTTTGTCGGCCACGTGGACGTCCCCCTCCAGTCTGGAAGACCATTTCGCAAATGCTCTACATCTGAGGGCTTGGAAGGAAGTTCCTTTGACTTTGTGGGTTAAGGAGCGTAGCTCAGCTTGTGCGGCCAAGAAGCACTTGAACGTTTTCCCAAAGTGTAAGGGCGGCAAACAGCCAATCCGTAAACAGCCTGGTTGAGTCCGACGTCCCTGGGGTGGGCACGACTCTTTCCCCGCGGCATCCCCTCTGGCACAAAGCGTGGCGAAGGGACGAGTCAGGGAATGGGCGCTTTCTGCCAGGCCGTCGGATCTGGCATTCTTTTCGCCCCTCGTTGTGCCTAACCAGACCCAGTGTCAGTGGTTACGTCACTCACCCAAGGTTCTGAGCGGGCAGGTTATTGTAACGCCGTCTGTTGTGACGAGTTATCTGTTGTAACACCAGCATCGGTGCATTCAAAACAGCCACGCCAAAAAAACAAAAAAAAAAACCCAAACCAAAAAAACCCCTCATTTTTCTGATTCTGGAACAAAAGCTTGCAAGAATTCTGGAAAACACAGAGAGTATAAAGATGACATTAAGGGGCGCCTGGGTGGCTCCGTCGGTGAAGCGCCCGACCTCGGCCCAGGTCATGGTCTCGAGGTTTGTGGGTTCGAGCCCCGCATCGGGCTCTGCGCTGACAATGTGGAGTCTGCTTGGGATTCTCTCTCTGCCCCTCCCCCACTTACACGTTCTCTCTCAAAATAAATAAACTTGAAGAAAAAAAAAAAGGCGGCTCCTGTAAACACACCTGCTGACCGCCGCCTCTTCACCAGGGGTCCTCACTGACCACCTGCCTGCGTGATGCTCCCTTCCCGCCGCCCAGGGCTGTGCTGTTCCTCCCTGCTCCGTGGATGGGTCCTGCCCGAGGGCCCTGGGGTGAGTTAAACAGCCTCTGGGATCCTTTCTTTTCCTTTTTTTATCTTATAAAGCACTTACCTGGGGCTTTCCGTCTTCTGGCAACCGTTTTTTTTTTTTTTTTTTTAAGTGAAATGATCACTTTTATTTATTAAAAAAAAATTTTTTTTTTCAACGTTTATTTATTTTTGGGACAGAAAGAGACAGAGCATGAACGGGGGAGGGGCAGAGAGAGAGGGAGACACAGAATCGGAAACAGGCTCCAGGCTCTGAGCCATCAGCCCAGAGCCCGACGCGGGGCTCGAACTCACGGACCGCGAGATCGTGACCTGGCTGAAGTCGGACGCTTAACCGACTGCGCCACCCGGGCGCCCCAACCGTTTTAAGTGCTTCATAAGTACTGATTTAACAACCCTGCAAAGGCTGGGCCTTCTCCTTGTTCTGAGGATGGGGACGATGGCTCAGGGGCCAGCTGGGTCTGACCAGAGGGTGACACTGCCTGGCAGGAGGCGCTGGGGCCACTCAGAAGCAGGGAGGGGGGGCCTCTGCTGGGGGAAGAGGCCAGCCGGTCTGGCCTGGGTCTCAGGCACACATTTCCTGATTCATCGCTCTATTCCTTCCCTTCCCTTCCCTTCCCTTCCCTTTTTCCTTTCCTTTTTCCTTTTCTTTAATGTTTAGTTTTGAGAGAGAGAGAGAGAGAGACAGAGAGAGAGGGAGCCACAGAACCCAAGCAGGCTCCAGGCTCCGAGCTGTCAGCAAAGAGCCTGACGCGGGGCTCGAACTCGCGAACCGCGAGATCATGACCTGAGCCGAAGTCGGACACTCAACCGACTGAGCCCCCCCACCCTGAAGTGGCCCATCCACTGGGATCAGGGGCTTGTTCCCCACGAGATAAAGGAGCAGTGGGGCAGCCTGGCTGCTCAGGGGCCCTGGGTTCAAATTCCAGTGGGGCCCCTGACAGGCTGCATGGCCTTGACACGGAATTAGTTTGGGCACTTTGGCCTCGGTTTCCCTTCCCAGCCTCCACTGTTTTGAGGGTAGAGACACGTAAGGGCCCGGAGCCCCGGACAGACACGCACCGTGGGCGCCACGCCGTGGGGGTAGGGGCAGGCAGCCACGGGGCCCCGGCCTGCCCCTGCTCTTGGTCCTGCTGAGGAAAGGGGACACGGGACACCATTTGGGGTTCCCTGGCTGGACTTACCTCCTCTCCTCACAAGGGGCTCTGCCCTTAGACGGGCTTCAGCCGCCTCCCCGGGAAGAAACTGACATGAGGGCAAAGGCCACTGGGGGGTCTGCCCAGAGACGTCCCACAGAGGCTGAGGCTGGGGTCTAGAAAGTTCTAAGATTTCCTCCCACCTTTCCCACATTCGGGAGCAAGCCTGGTGATGTGGCCACAGCGGAGGGGGGCACAGGGAGCCGGAGGGGCGAGGGCCTGTCTCCGCCGAGCCTCCTCCCCTCCTGCCCCCTCCTCATCCCCTCTCCCACGAGGGCTGGGACCAGAGTGGGGTCAGTGACGTACTCAGCTTGCACGCGACATTCAGGAGGCTCCAGAAACTCAGGAGTCAAGATAAATACTGTCGTAGTCGAGAATTTCAAAAAATCAAAATGAATGCCAAAGTGTCACATTTGAAACTAAAACCAGAATGGGTCTCAGACACTGGCTTCTGCGACATCCTGTTCTACTTCCATCTAGACAATTCCCAGGTTTCTACTTCCAGCTCCGACCTCCTCCCTCCAGCTGTGTCCTGGAGCTTCTGGAGAGTTCCACCTGGGGTCGCTGCCTTGGGTCCACGAGGGGTGAGCGAGCCCAGCTGGAGGCCGCCCTGCGGCCCTGACTGTGGTCCTGACCGCAACCCCCAGGGACCCTGGGCCAGAACCATCTAGCAAAGCCGCTCCTGGCCCCGTGGCCCGGCCTCTGTGAGATGGTACGTGTTTGGTGTTTCGGCCACGAGCCTTGACACCAGGCACCTGCCCCTGGAGAGACTTGGGCAGACCCCTTGTCTTCCCATGTGTCTTCCCGGGTGGCAGCTGTCCCCGGGGCTGACCCCTGCATTTATCTGGCGACACAACAGACCGTCTGCGGCCCCGGGGCCGAGACGCCAGGCTTGCGTGTGCTGTTTACACGTTTGCAAAGCGACAGAGGGACCAAGTCACCCACGGGATTGTTGAAACTCTGAGGGGAGGACGTCCTGCAGAGAGGGGGAGGGGCTGCACCTGGGGTTTCTGAGCAGGGCGTCCACCGGGTCGTGTAAGTTAACACACACACACACACACACACATCATACACACGCACCCCCCCCCACCCCCTGCACTCGTCTCTTTAGAAACCCCACCAGCTCCCACCAGGAACCTCTTGGAGCCAAATGCTCAAGGGGCAGCAAGAGCCGCGCAGGAAGCAACAGGTGTTCCCAGGAGGTGCGGGGGCTGCGCGGTGGCCCCGGGTGTCACACTCCCTAATGAAGAGCCGGGAGTGGGGGGAAGCAGGCCGGAGGGGACAAAAGGGCCAAAGCTCGTTTCCTTCCCCAGACAGCTCCTGACAAAAGGCTGCGGCCTCCCGGGGGCCCCCTGTGCCCTTAGCCCACCTGCCCCTGCCCCGTCCCCCCCGGAGAGCGCGCACATCCTTCCTCCCCGCTATCAGCCGCCCTGCAGAGAGAGTCTCCCTGCTGCTGCTCCCGGGCTCTGGCTCCATGTGACCGACTCGGTACCTGCCGCCTGGAAAGTGTGATTGCCCGTCTAGGGGCGCCTGGGGGGCTCAGTCCATTAAGCGTCCGACTTCAGCTCAGGTCACGATCTCGCGGTCTGTGGGTTCGAGCCCCCCGTCGGGCTCTGCGCTGACAGCACAGAAACTTCCTGGGATTCTCTCTCCCTCTCTCTGCCCCTCCCCTGCTCATGCTCTCCCTCTCTCTCCCAAAATAAACAAATAAAGATTTAAAAAAAAGAACTCGCCCACCCATGTATTCTCTCGTCCCTTCCTCCCTCCCCCTGCCCCCCATCCCCACCCCGCCAACCCTGAGTGCCAACTGTTTGCCGGGCACTGGGCTGGGCAGGATTACTGGTTCCAACCAGAGGCTGTCCGTCCCCGGCCAAGCTGATAACTCTGTCTGGCACCAGATTGCCAAGAGGGAGTGTCACCCGGTGTTCCCATGAGGGGTCAAGGGCATCCAGGGAACAGAGGGAGGACCGGGCAGGGAGAGAGGCGGTGGTCAGAGCACCAGCGAGGGGTTTTCATGAAGGAAGTGAACTTTATGTTACACCTGCCAGTGGAGACTGTCTCCAAGGCAAAGAAGAAACGGAGAGCCAGCCAGTAGCTGACCTTCCCCGGGCTGTTCTGTGAGAGGCCAGGGTGCTGCTGGTGGCAGGGGTGGGGGTGGGGGGGTGCGGGGAGCCGGGCTGGGCCTCGGGAGAGCCTCCAGGGGTGCTCGGGAGGAGGAACCTGGGTCTGTGCCACAGAAGTGACAGGCTGGGGGTCCCCCAGGCAGAGGGGCCGCGGTTCAGACTTAGCACTGGCCTCCTGCTCCTGGGCCAGGGCTCTGGAAAGTGAAGATATCCAGAAAGACAGAAAAGAGTTTTTTCGCAGGAGAGGGTGGTGGTGGAGAATACTTTTTTATTTATGTTCTAAATGTGTATTCGTTTTTGAGACGGGGGCGGGGGTAGGGGGGACAGAGAGAGGGAGACACAGAATCCGAAGCAGGCTCCAGGCTCCGAGCTGTCAGCCCAGAGCCCGACGTGGGGCTCGAACTCACGGACCGTGAGATCATGACCTGAGCTGAAGTCGGACACTTAACTGACTGAGCCCCCCGCCCCGGCGCCCCGAGAATTAACAGAGATTTAGAGGGAAATGTTGACCCACAGGGTGTGAACTCCAGAGTGTTGAATAGGAACCTCCGTTTGCATAGATCGTGATTGTGTCTGGAGTGTTTAGAGAGAGAAACCCCTTTCTGTCCCTCTCTTCTTACTCTCGAACGCTCAGGGAAAGCCCAGAAAAGACCTCACGACAAAAATTCTTTTCCTTTTTTTTTTTTTTTTTTTTTTTTTCCTGAGCCCTTTCTTTCCTCTCTCAGGCAATCAGGAAGCCAAGGAATTGTCTGGAACGGGCCAGGTTACCATGCCCTTAATGGCAGAACAGATGTCGTCTCCCTCACAGGCCGGCTCTCACAGTCCCAGCCAGCCTCCCCCCTGCATCTGTTGGGTTCCTGGACCGTGTAGCCCAGTGAGGCCCACTCAAGAGGCCTGGGGTCCAGCCGTCCGTGATTTTGCAGCTTCCTGGGTGATTTGGGGCAGAAATCACCGCACCCCGGGGCTCGCCCACGGAATAAACCTGGCCTGGGAGGGAAGGTGCCAGAATGGGGCAGGGGCAGGTGCGGGGCGGGAAGCCCTCCTGCAAAGCTCAGGGTGGCCCGCGCTGTGGCTCCACCACGGCCAAGCTGTGCAGAAAGACTGGGCCGGGCAGCACCGGGTCAGGGAGAGCCACCGCAGGAACCGAGGAGTCCCCGACGCAGAGGCCGGAGCCAGCCGGAAAGGCTGGGCTGTGCACGGGCCACCCGAGGAGGAGGGAGGGGACTTGGGTCGCGTGCTGAGCCCGAGTGCACATGCGTAGGGGTGCGGAGTACCGCCTACCCTTGAACGATGTGGGGGGTCAGGGCGCCAACCCCTGTGCAGTCAAAATCTGCGTGGAACTTTCAACGCCCCCCCACCCATAATTTAACCACCAGTAAACAGCCTGCTGTGGACCAGAGCTTACGGACAGCATAGCTGGTGAACGTGTAGGTTGCATGTTCTGTGTGTTCTATACGGTATTCTTTCAAGGAAGTAAGGTGGAGAAAGCAAAACGTCACCCAGAAAGTCACGAGGAAGGGGCACCGGGGTCCTCAGTTGGTTAAGCGTCTGTCGTCGGCTCAGGTCATGATCTCACGGTTCGTGGGTTCGAGCCCCGCGTCGGGCTCGGTGCTGACAGCTCGGAGCCTGGAGCCTGCTTCCGATTCTGTGCCTCCCTCTCTCTCTGCCCCTCCCCCGCTCAAGCTCGCGCGGGCACACTCTCTCTCTCACTCTTTCGTAAACAAACACACAAACCTGAAAAAAAAAAAAAAAAGGTCTTTGCAGAACTGGAAACCTACAGTACAGGGTGGTAAGTGGCTTGGCCTTCTGCCTTACAAAGCCCCGGGGAGCGAGGGCTGATTTCGACAGCTTTGTAAGTCTTCCTCTCGCGAGGTCAGAAGAGGTGATTTCGTGGTTCTCCCCCTTTTCGAGCCCACTCTGACCCCACAGGCTGCCAGACCAGACTGTCCACAGGTCACAGTGTTTGCAGGGTGGGCCTGCTTCCCGGCTCTGCATGACAAAGGCCACCACCCTCCCTCCTGCTGGCTGATGAGTCCCTCGGAAAAAGCATCCCAATCCACATTCGTGTTTTTTCTTTTTGGCCACTGGCTAATTGCCCAATTACTTTATTTCCCCAGCAGAACTTCAGTCGGCCTGGAATCCACATTCGGGACCAAAAGCCTGTGCCCAGGAAACCTCAGGAGTCAGGGGGGCTGCCTGTCTGTCTGCTTCTCCGTGGCCCCCGTCCAGTCCAAGCCCGACCCGGACTGACCGAGTCCCCAGCTCACTGGGGCCGCCGGGTGCGCCCTGCCGGCCTCAGCGTGAGGCAGGAGCTCAGCCTGGGAACTGGACGGCCTGGCTTCAACTGTCAGCCATCCGTGACTGTGCGAGTTTGGCCAAGTGGTCGCCTCTCTGAGCCTCGGTTTTCTTGGCTTTGAAAACGGGAGGTGGGGGTGGGGGGGAGGGGCGCCGGGGGGGGGGGCTGCGTCGGGTAAGCTTGATCTGGGCTCAGGCCAGGATCTCCGGTTCATGACATCGAACCCCGCGTCGGGCTCTGTGCTGACAGTGCGGAGCCTGCTTGGGATTCTCTCTCTCCGCCTCTCTCCGCCTCTCCCTCTCTCTCTTTCAAAATAATAAACAAGTAAACATAAAAAATAAATAAAGTAAAACCGGGGGGCGGGCAGAATGGCCTGGACGGTGCATTTCAGCTCTCAGATCCCTGAGGCTACAGAGTAAGGGGTGCGGGGGGAGAATTAGGGGCACCTTGCGGGGCAGTCCCTCTGGGGTGGGAGCTGAGGGCCCCCAGCCTCTCCCCCAGGCTACCCCTGAGGTCCCCACAATCCCGGAGAGCCACCTGCCCAGGTGCCCATGGCCCCCTGAGCACCCGGGCCCAGAAGCCTGTTCCTCAGTCAGAGGTGCTGGGTGTTGACTTGCGGTCCAGTTCGCACTCAGGACTCGGCTCTAGAGTCTTCTCCGTGCTGGGAGGCCAGGCCAGGAGCACGGTGACAGGCCTGGGGGAGGCAGAGATTCCAGCAGAGGAAGGTCTGCGGGTCTTTCTGCTTCACTTTCTTCTTGGGAAAGTGAAGTTTCAGGGTAACCGGTTGGTTACCCCGTGGTGCAAAAGGGGCTTGGGGCACGGGGGGCTCCCAGAGGTGTCGGGGGGGGGGGAGCGTCCTGTCCGCTCGCAGCAACCTGTGACACCTCGTCCTTGCTGGAACCAGCACAGGCGCCCACCGACCTCACCGCGAGGCTCCAGCCCCAGGGAGCTCCTGGGGCCGGGATGTTGGGGGCCCGGGGAGGGGGTCCCTGGCGTGCAAGAGGCAGCCCAGGTGTTACTTCCTTGGCACCTACTGGCCAGTGATAAGCCACCGGGCTTCCGCTCACCCCGAGGCAAGGGTGATGGACCGTTGCATATTTATGGGACACCAGCTCAGAAAAGCTGCCAGGACTAAGGGACACGGTCCCGCTTGCCTGGGAATGTGACACTTCTGCACCTTTTGGCCCAAATGTTTGCATCAAGTAAGTCCCTGCTAATCACTCGCCAAGAAAAGCGACAGCTTCCCTTCTGTGGGAGAACGCACTTGGCCCAGAGCGAGCGGGAGGCCTGTGGGGCCGCTGGAGGGGGCGGGGAGCGAGGGGCGGCGCCTCGCCGTGCAGGGGGGTTCAGACTATGGGAGACGTGAGCTCTGACATGGGCTCCTGCCTGTGAATTGCACTAATTCTGCAGATGCCAGGCGGGTGGGGCCGGGCGGGGGCGGTGGGGAAGGACCTGAGGCCCCGATTCTCCTCTGGTCCGGCTGCTGCCTGGTTTCTGTCTTCCCCTTCCACGTACCGGGAACATATGTGCCAAAACCCGTTTCCTTTCCTTCGGACGACCTCGGGCAAGCCAGGGAGCAGTGTCGTGGCTCAGTTTCTTTCCGAAACGGGGACAATAGGGCACCTGGGTGGCTCAGTCGCTTAAGGGTCCGACTTCAGCTCAGGTCACGATCTCGCAGTTCATGAGTCCAAGCCCTCTGTCGGGCTCTGTGCTGACAGCTCGGAGCCTGGAGCCTGCTTCGGATTCTGGGTCTCCTTCTCTCTCTGTCCCCTCCGTTCACGCTCTGTCTCTCTCTCTCTCAAAAGTGAATAATAACCATTAAAATTTTTTTCGGTACCGTCTTAAAGCTCTCGGCATAAGGAGAACAATTCTGTAACTACGTGTGGTGACCCATGTGAACCAGACTTACTGTGGGGAGCAGGTGGCCCAGTAAACAAATCAAGTCATTACTTTGTATACGTGAAACTAACATAATGTTACATGTCGATTACACTGGAGTGTAAACAAAAGAGTTAATGTGTGTAAAGCACTCAGAACCATGTGTAACCCGCAGGCACTGTTACCATGAGGTTCACGATCAGTGTTATTATTATTCCTCCAGTTCTAAACGCCACCCCCCCCCCACCGTTATTACAGGTTATTACATATTTCATATGCATACGCCCATGGTGGCGATTTGTGCATGATCTCCCTGGGTTCTGATCCAGAGTATATTCCGCCCTTGAGCACGAGAAGTTTCTCTCCTCCTCTGCCTGGGATGTGTGGGAGCACAGAGACAGGGGGGTGGCGTGGGAGACCTGTCAGTGATGCAGCGAACTGCGGAGGAGGCGGGGGGGGCTTCCTGGCTGCGGGGCCCCTTGGCACTCAGGCACAGGCCGTGTCAGAACACCAGGCTATGAGGCCCACATGTTTCCTGCACCCCCCCCCCCCAAATCTCCTGCGCCACGCGGGGGCTTCTGGGGACAGATTCGGGCACTGGCCTCCTGGCCTCCAACGGCTGAGTGAGCCGGGACACCTTCCTTCCCTGGGCAGAGCTCTGGCTGCGTGTCGGGAGGGTACGCCTGCCGCCTCGGGCTGCTGTGAATCGTGTTCAGAGCTTAGAAGGCTTCCTGGCACACAGGGGGCACTCGAGAAACGATTGTTCTCGTTACTGGCATTTTTAGGAAAGCCGTGCCCTGAAGGTGCACTGGGTGGACAGGTGATCAGGTGCACAGTCTCAACTGTGTGTTTTGTGGCACTGGGGGCTCCCACCCCCGTGGGCGCCATACCTGAGGCTGTGGGCAGGACGAGACTCTGGGCAGCTGTGGCCTCTGTTTTAGGGCATGGAGGGCCCCCAGAATGAAGTTCCTGCCTAAAGAGCTTCGAATCTGTCGTGTGACAGCAAACACTTGCAAACCTGCTCTTCCTGGGACCCCTGGAGAGCCGGTCCTGACCGCAGGGGCCTCCTCTGTCATGGACGGGACGCGGTCTTCCCAGGGCCTGTGGAGAGGAGCCGGGACGGGGGGTTGGGGGGCTGGCAAGGACAGAGAAAGGGGCAACATAAGTCCAGGGGCTTCTGGGGAAGCTCGCTGCAGGAACCCAGAGTCCTTCCTGCCTGATGACCAAACGGAGACCCACACTGGCCTCCAGGAGAGACTTAAACGGTCCCCTAATAGGACTCACGTTCTCCCAGAATAGGCCCCCTTTTTCGCAGACTAGGACTGGAGCAGGGCCAGGGAAGTTCAACAGACACTAAAGTTGTCACTGAGCTGCCCAGACAGCAATAGCCAGAGGCCCCGGGCTGGTGCGGCATCCAGACGGGCCTCTGTGCCCTTTCCAGACGGCCCCCTCCTCGAGGCCCAGGGACCGTCTGGCTGCTGAGCTCCCAGGAGGTCCGAGGGGTGTGACCTCCCCCCTCCGCCCGGGCCCAGCTCAGGGCTGCCTATAAAGCTGGCCCGGCCCGGCCCTCCGCACACCGGGCTGGGACCCTCGCCGAGCCTCCTCGGGGGACGCGTGCG
>NW_024412436.1:13670332-13681958 GCF_014898765.1 Herpailurus yagouaroundi
GGGGCGCCCGTGCCCAGGAGGCTGGGGCCTTAGGGCTGGCGGTGGCCACCGAGGTCTCCGATGGACGGGTGCACCGCCCGGGGCCTTGGTGCAGATCTTCCAACTTAGCACCATAGCCCTGGCCCCTGCGGTAACTTTCCTGCCTACGTGCCCCTCCCCCTGTCCTCCTGTCCCTCCGTCACCCCAAGCACTTACAGGAGTAACTAATGCAGCGGGATTGCCGAGTTCCAGAAGGAATCCCAGACTGCTCTGTAGAGGATGTAGCCAAGCACGGACAGATGGTCAGCCGGGACCTTCTCTGGCAAATTCGCAACGAAGCTTGGGGACAACGCACCCCAATGATGAGAATGGGAGAAACAGACTGGTTTACTCTATGGCAGGAGGGATTAAAACACAACCAAAAACTTCCTGTTTCCCCAACAACCGTTTCCCCAGCACGTTGACCCATTCTCGACTTTTGTAAACGCCCTTCGGTCCCCCGCTCCCTGGGAGATGGCTGGGAGGGAGAACGAGGGGTGTCCGGCTGGGGGCAGTGGGCAGGGACCCAGGACACCTGGTTTCTGGAGCCAGCAGGGCCACACCTGTGACCTCAGGCAGATGGGGCAGCCTTTGGGCCACCGGGTTCCTCTGAAAAAGGAGGAGGTGGGAATCAGCTGTAAGAGTCATTACCCTCGGGGGCAGAGAGCCCTGCCCTCACCCGCACCTCCCCAGGCCCGCTTTGCCTGTGCGGAGTTAGCTTCTTCCCCACCCCCCCCACCCCCGTTTTGGAGAATTTACCACCAGAACCCACACGTGTTTCCTTTTTTAAAACAAATGTAGCAAAAACAATGGATTGTCAATCATCCGCCCAAAGAAAATAAAGTGATGTTTCACTGGGTCTCTGCAGTTGTTTCTAGCACTCTTTTTTTTTTTTTTTCAACGTTTATTTATTTTTGGGACAGAGAGAGACACAGCATGAACGGGGGAGGGGCAGAGAGAGAGGGAGACACAGAATCGGAAACAGGCTCCAGGCTCTGAGCCATCAGCCCAGAGCCCGACGCGGGGCTCGAACTCACGGACCGCGAGATCGTGACCTGGCTGAAGTCGGACGCTTAACCGACTGCGCCACCCAGGCGCCCCTCGTTTCTAGCACTCTTTACACAAGACGAAGGGGGGGCAGTAACAGGGAACCGGGTCACGTGATGACGTGAAGAGAGGGGGTGACAGACCCCAACCTCTGGGGTGCCGAAGACCGAAATCGCCAAGTTTGGACTACATTTCGTTTGTGTGTCCTCCCCGGAGTCTCATTCCAATACTAGTAAACTAGATCCCTCACATGTGCTGCCGCTTTAGAAAGCACGTCTGGGGGGCTCAGTCGGTTAAGCGTCCGACTTCAGCTCAGGTCACGATCTCGTGGTTCGTGGGTTCGAGCCCCGCATCGGGCTTGCTGCTGTCAGAGCAGAGCCCGCTTGGGATCCTCTGTTCCCCTCGGTCTCTGCCCCTCCCCACTTGTGCTCTCTCTCTCTGAAAAATAAATAAACATAAAAAAAAAAAAAGAAAGAATTTAACTCTCATGGGGACAGGGCACGGGGTGACAGTGGTGGGGCAGGCACGCTAACATGTCCTGAGCATTCCCCATAAACCAGGCCACCTTGTATACGTGACAGCACTTAATTCCTGCAACGGATTCCTTGAGGTAGGTATTATTAGTCCCATTTTTCAGGTGAAGAGATCAAGATCGAGGCGATGCAGATCTGTGGAGAATGCGTTATAAAGCTCCTTCCCGCTGCAAGCCCCAGGAAGCGTGCCGGGCTGACGACACGGGCATTAGTCACCGGGTCATTTGGAAGCCGCCACATCGGGCAGTCCCCCTGCATTCACCTTTCCCAGTCAGCTGGAGTCCCTTCTGCATGGCTGTTGAAGATCTGGGACTCAGTTTACCCGCAGAGCTAACAAAGAACAACTGGACGGTGGAGGGGAAGGTGACATTAGTCTCTGGACAGCCAGGGTCTGAGGACGTGGCGGGCATACCGTTGGAGGCGGGGAGGGAGGCTGTGGCTCTGACCCAGAGATAGCTAGGTCACCTCCAGAAGGCAGCCTTCCGCGTGGGATGCTGTGGGCACCAGGCACAGCTGTTTTCTCTACAGGAAGGATATCATACCCTTCTAAAGAATCCTACCAGCTACTCTGTGACCTCTCCGTGGCTCTAAACGACCTGTGGACCCCCAGCCAGTCACACTCCATCAGGGGCAGGGACGAGTCTGTTCGCATCATCCGATGTGAGCTAAAAAACAAATCCAGGAGATTGACTCCGTTTCAAAATGTAAGGACGTGTTCATCGGCGCAGGGAGACAGTGCGGGAGACAGAATATTCTCCCCGAGTACATCCAACCCCCCCAGTCCTTGGAGCCCGTTAGGTTACAAGTCAAATGGGATTTTGAAGATGGGATTAAGGTTACAGACCTCACAATGAGGAGGTGATCTTGGATGACCCAAGTATATCCGATCTTATCACATGAGTCCTTCAAAGCAGAGAACTTTCTCCGGCTGGAGGCACAGAGATGAGGCTACTTGGGAAGGTCAATGAGAGGACGTGACTGCCAGTTGACCTGTGAGCTGGACCCGGGCAATGGAGGCGCCTTACCTCCTCTCCTGTCCTTGGAATGTGGCCCCGGGAGCCCTCTCCGGGAAGCTGCCCCAAGGATGGCCTTGAGACAGAGATGTGGCGCCGGGACCATCTGGAGGGTATGGGTGACCGAACCCCATTGCGGCCACTCTGTGAACTGTTAGGACGTGGCGGGCAGGTGCGGGGGTCCAGCATCCTGCAGCCTCGTAGGTCAGTTCCTTGTGTTCACTGCACCTGCCCCCTGCCCACCTGGAGCGGCCTCTTTCCTCCGTCCCTCCCTGTCCTCCGTGTTGGGGGGCCGGACTCAGATCGCAGCCGGGAGCTGCCATCAGGGTGGGAACCAACAGAGGCAGAAGAGGAAGTCCCAAAGACTCGAAGCGGGGAGCCTGGATGGCATCCGATTCCTAATTTCGGCTCGGGTCGCGATCCCACGTCTCACGGGATCAAGCCCTGCATCGGGGTCTGCGCAGACAGCACGGAGCCTGCCTGGGACTCTCTCTCTCTCTCTCTCTCTCTCTCTCTCTCTCTCTCTCTTTCTGTGCCCCTCTCCCGCTCACACCCCCACACTCTCTCAAAATAAATAAACACTAAAAAAATAAAGAAATCAGACGCAGATGTAACACGTGCCCGATTTGTAAGCCAAAGAGGCGTCGAGCTATATTCCGAAGAGTCACGTTGGATCCCTTTAGGTGGTGGGATTAAAAGCAATGATCGTTTTTCCCTTTGATCACACTACATTTTTCTTTCTACAGCCAACACGAATTGCTGGAAGAAGTGCACGTAAAGTGTGCTTTCCTGGAGAACCTCCTCAGTCAGGAAGGGTTGGGGGCAAGGGCTCTGCCACAGGGTTAGCGGGAAGCAGTTCAGAATCTTCCCTGGGTCGTGTGTGGGTCACGTCCGTTCCTAGAACATGTGAGCCTGCTCATGAGGCCAGGAAGGAGGGCCCCTGGGATAAGCACCTGGACAAGTGGGGGCACTTTGTCAGGGAAGGGGGGGCGGGCACTGTGGGGAGGGAGGAGGGGGGAGGGGCCTCAGCAGTTGAACCCCCCTGAGTGGAGGAGGAGGTAGGGGTGAGGGAGGGAGGGAGGAGGGGGAGGGTGGCCGTCATGGGGAGCCTTTAAAGCCACTACCATGTTAGGGCGCCTGGGTGGCTCAGTCGGTTAAGCGTCTGACTTGGGCTCAGGTCATGATCTTACGGTTCGTGGGTTCGAGCCCTGTGTCAGGTTCTGTGCTGACAGCTCGGAGGCTGGAGCCTGGAGCCTGCTTGGGATTCTGTGTCTGCCTCTCTCTGCCCCTCCCCTGCCCATGCTCTGTCTCTCTCTCAAAAGTAAATATTAAAAAAACATGGGGCGCCTGGGTGGCTCAGTCGGTTGAGCGTCCGACTTTGGCTCAGGTCATGATCTTGCAGCTTGTGAGTTCGAGCCCCGTGTCAGGCTCTGTGCTGGCAGCTCAGAGCCTGGAGCCTGTTTCAGATTCTGTATCTCCCTCTCTCTCTGCCCCTACCCTGCTCATGCTCTGTCTCTCTCTCGGTCTCAAAAATAAATAAATGTTAAAATAAAAAAATTTTTTAAAAATATTAAAAAACAAAAGCCACTAACCACATGTAACTAAGGAAATAACCAAAGAGTTAGGCAAAGGTTTTCTCACAGTAGTGTGAATAATTTTAAAAACTGATGTAAGTTTGTGAGGACAGGGACTTTGCTTTGCCAATGGCTGTTCCCCACAACCTGGCTTGGTAGGCATCTGTGCAATGAATGGACCTCACTCTGACCTTTGGGACAGCGGTTACATCTGTGTGGCGCGTCCACATAATGGAATGCCAAGTAGTCACTAAGATCTTGTTTCAAATAACTTTTCAGTGGCCTTGGGAAATGCTTACTACGTATCTAGTATAGAAATTTCAAGACTGTTACGTTTATCATTTATTTCCAAAGATGGAAAAGTCTATACGCCTGTAAAATAAAACGTTAAGGAAATACACCAACAATGTTTCCAAAAAACTATCCCTAGGAGGTGTGATTGTAGGTGATTTTGACCCTTTTTAACTTTTACTGTTTTTGTATTTCCCGTATTTTCCTCAATATGCATGTATTCCTGTCTTTATTTTTCGAGAGAGAGAGACAGAGAGAGAGAGAGAGAGAGAGAGAGCAAGCCGGAGCAGGAGAGGCACAGAAGGAGAGAGAGAAAATCTTGAGGTTTCAGGCCCAGCGAGGAGCTCCATCTCAAGAGGTGGTGAGATCATGACCAGAGCGGAAATCAAGAGTCTGATTGACCTGAACCCCCCAGGCATCCCTGCCTGTATTCCTTTTCTAATCAGAAAAACTTATGGGGCACCTAGTCTGGTTAAGCATCCGACATCACTCAGGTCATGATCTCACCGTTCTGGGTTCAAGCCCCAAGTTGGGCTCTGTGCGGACAACTCAGAGCCTGAAGCCTGCTTCAGATTCTGTGTCTCCCTCTCCCTCTGCCCCTCCCCTGCCCAGGCTCTGTCCCTCTCAACCTCAAAAATAAGTAAACATTAAAAAAAATAAAAACAAATAAAAACTTTTAATATAAAAAGTGAACATTTGGCCTGCACCTTGAAGGGTGCAAGAACTGAGAGGGTGGGGCCTGCTCAGGGGGAGCAGGTAGAGGAAGCTCGCAGCCCAGGGAGGGGTGCAGGGAGGGGGCAGAGGCGGGGCTGCAGAACCGTAGGCAGACAGGGGCTGGGGAGGCCACAGTCTCTCCCGCTCCTGCCAATCCTTCAGGGATGCTGCGTTCTTCCTCCGTATTTTTTGTCACCCGGTCCCCGAGGCCCCTTACTTACACCTTTACTGCGGATGGAAGTGGAAACCGCCCGTGTGTGGGGCGTATACACCGAGTGGTGGGGTGGCGAAGGCATAGACCTCCCGGTACTTGGCGGGGCCCTACCTGTGCCCGGGGCGCAGGGGGCGAGAGCACCCGGCCCTGGGGGTCCCAGACAGACCAGATTCGGCCGCTGGCCACGCACAAAATCAAAGGCAGAGAGACGGATGGTGGGGAAACAGGAAAGGAATTTATTTCGGTGAGACCACCACCCGGAGACCGCAGACTAGGGTCTCAAAGACCGTCTCCAAAGTGCCCAAAGCACGTCCAGGTTCATATAAAGAAAGTGTGGGACACAGGTCGTGGGTCCGAGCAGGTGGGCAGCGAAGGTCAGGTCACCACGGTCTTGGGGTCGGGCACCAGGCTCAGGGCGGTCCCTGCGCTCCAGGGGGAAGTCTCGGTTCCCACGGGGGACGCTCTGCCCGCAGGTGTGTGCCTGGGTGGAGAGATCAGCCGGGAAGGGCGAATTAGGAAGCACAGACGGCGGTCGACCGTCAGGGGGCTGGCCGCCTCCCTACTTCAGGAGTCCATCCTCCCAAGCACCGGAGAGGAGCCTATCCGCCACGCCTCGGGACCAGTTCCCGGGAGCCCTGCAGGTTCCAGCCGAGGACCGGCTGCTCGGCCACCACGCCCGCGGGCCGGGAGCGAGCGGGCAGCTGGGGCTTCCAGCGGCAGCCCCGCTCAGCCGGGGGCGCGCCGCCGCTAGCCGGCCCGATCCCCGCCCCGTTCATCCCTGCAACCCGGTGACGCCTCCTGCCCCCAGTCGGCGGCGGCCGGTCCGCCCCAGGCACAACTCTGGCCACACTTCCGCCTGACCCGCGCCCGGAACCCCCGGACGTCTGGAGGAGCCCCCAGACGAACACGCCAGCTGAGGACACGACTTCCGGCCTCCGCTCCGGAGGCTCCGACCGCCCAATCCCGGACGCAAGGGGCGGGCACACGGCCCGAGCTTCTGGCCGCGGATTGGTCCGTCGAGCTTCTGGCCGCGGATTGGCCGCCCTCGCGTGGCGCGCGGCGCCGTCTGCCGCGGAGGCAGTGGGGAGGGGTCCCGAAGCCGCCGGAAGCTCCGCGGGTCCGGCTTCCGGGGCGCGCGCGCGGGTCTCTGGGGGCTCTGTCGGCCCGGCCTCGTGCAGCTCCCGGGCGGCGCCGAGCCCCTTCCCGCGGTCATGAGCGTGGGCTTCATCGGCGCGGGCCAGCTGGCCTGTGCGCTGGCGCGGGGCTTCACGGCCGCAGGTGAGCGCGCGGGGGCGGACGGGCCGCAGCCGCGTCCGGGACTCCCGGGGGCGCCGGCTGACGGGTCCCGTCCTCCGCAGGCATCCTGTCGGCCCACAGGATCATAGCCAGCTCCCCGGAAATGGACCTGCCCACCGTGTCCTCGCTCCGGGTAGGCGGGGCCGGGGAGGCCGGGGGGCCGAGGGGCGGGCGAGGGGGCGGACGGCGCGGGGTGGGCCCGACACTGATGGAGGCCGAGGTGTGCTAAGCGCCCCGCACACTGATGCGCGGCGAACAACTGCCTAATTCACCTGCTGGCAGTGCGACCCTAAGGTGCTCAACCACGCTGAGCCTCAGTTTCCTCTTTTGCAAAGCGGAGCCCGCGGTAGCCCCTTTTCGGAGTTATTGTGAGGCACGAGTGATCGCTGGGAAAGCTGGCTGAGTTAGTTCTTCACCCTAAATCTGGGCAGCTCCCAGAACTGGAGGGCCCCGCTTTTCAGTTTGGAGTCCAAAGCGGAGGGGTGACCTCCGGGTCGCCCCTGGACCACGCGGAGACCGCGCGGCCCGGCGAACAGGTGTCCAGCCATGGTCCAAGGCTGGACCCAACTCCTCTGCCTCCCACTGGGCGCTCCCGGTTCACCTTTCCCTTTGCCTGCGCCTTTTTCTATGCGAACCCCTGGATGGGAGACAGCTGTTTCCTGGCTGCCTCGGAGAAGCTGGTCCGTGTCCGGCATTTAGCTCACCCGCCTAGTAGTGGGAACAGGGACTTTGGGCCCCTGGGGGGAGGGGCAGGCTCCCCAAGGGACAGGAATTCCAGGCTACAGGGGCAGAGTGGGTTTGGCAGGGGCTCGCTTGCTCCCCAAGAGGACCTGGGCCCAGCGAGGCCTCCCCGCGCCCTGAGCTGGACCATCTCCTCCTGCAGAAGATGGGCGTGAACCTGACCCGGAGCAACAAGGAGACGGTGAGGCACAGTGACGTCCTGTTCCTGGCCGTGAAGCCGCACATCATCCCCTTCATCCTGGACGAGATCGGGGCGGACGTGCAGGCCAGGCACATCGTGGTCTCCTGTGCTGCCGGTGTCACCATCAGCTCTGTGGAGAAGGTGCCCCTTTTCTTCCCCGGGTGCTCCTGTGGGAGGGGGCGGGGTGCCGGTGGAAGCTGCGCCGCAGGGACTCACTTGGGCCTCTTCCGCGTCCCAGAAGCTGATGGCGTTCCAGCCGGCCCCCAAGGTGATCCGCTGCATGACCAACACGCCCGTGGTGGTGCGGGAGGGCGCCACAGTATATGCCACGGGCACCCATGCCCTGGTGGAGGACGGGCAGCTTCTGGAACAGCTCATGAGCAGCGTGGGCTTCTGCACCGAGGTGGAGGAGGACCTGATCGACGCCGTCACCGGGCTCAGCGGCAGCGGGCCTGCCTACGTGAGGCCCTCTGGGGACCGAGGGCGGCAGGGGGGCTGTAGGCAGACTGGGGCTGGGGGCGTGGCCAGCCAGCGGAGGAGGTCAGCCTCTGCGGCCAGTTCCGATCACCGGGAGAGCGGGCCCTAGGGAATGCCCCGAGTGCCTGCTGCCCTGGGGCTCAGAGAGTGTCCCCGCAGGCATTCATGGCCCTGGACGCGCTGGCTGATGGCGGGGTGAAGATGGGCCTGCCCCGGCGCCTGGCCGTCCGACTGGGGGCCCAGGCCCTGCTGGTTGGTATCTACACGCTGCACCTTCTGGACCGGGGTGTGGGATGGGGGTTCCGTGGGTCCCTGAACTGGGGGTGGGGCATGGTGGGGAAGCCGGGGCAAGGCTGGGGAAGGGCGGGGCTGGCGTGGGGAAGGGCGCTGGGCGTGGGGAGGCCGGTAGAAGTTAGGAAGGCCCACCGGCCGCTCCCGCCTCCCCTCTTTGCCTCCCGCCCCAGGGCGCTGCCAAGATGCTGCTGGCGTCAGAGCAGCACCCCGGCCAGCTCAAGGACAACGTGTGCTCGCCCGGGGGTGCCACCATCCACGCCCTGCACTTCCTAGAGAGCGGGGGCTTCCGCTCCCTGCTCATCAACGCCGTGGAAGCCTCCTGTATCCGAACACGGTGGGTCACTCTCCCCGTGGCCTGTGGGCCAGCCCCGTTAGGCAGATCCTGCCGTCCCTGGTCCGTTAGCGGCGTCAGAGTCTGTGCTCCGCTCAGAGCCACGGTTCATTTGACTTTATTCAGCTGAGAGTTTGCAGGCCTTACTTCGCTAATGCCCACCGTGGCCATGGTGGCGGGGTGGCTGTGATCTATCGGGGTGAGGAAGGTGGGGCTCAGAGACGACGTCCCCAAGCTGAGGCGGCCAGTACGCGGTGGAGGCAGGGCCAGGGAAGCATTGATTCCAAACCCGGGGCTCTTCCATGCCGACTCCTGCGACCGCAGGCACCGTGGGGAGCTGCACACCCGGTGGTGACTCACACGTAGCTAAAGTGTGCTTCTGAGAAGCTTCTGGGGGCTCGTGGTTTGGGGCGGGGTCGGGTTCTCGGGGGCCCGGGGTCGTGCGCACCGGGCCGCCTCGTGAAGCTCAGGCTCCCGTAACCCCCACGGGGCCCTGTCCGCAGGGAGCTGCAGTCCGTGGCCGACCAGGAGAAGATCTCCCCGGCCGCACTCAAGAAGACCCTCCTGGACAGAGTGAAGCTGGAGTCCCCCACGGTGTCCACGTTGACCCATTCCAACTCCGGGAAGCTCCTGACGAGAAACCCGGCCCCCGGAGGCAAGAAGGAGTGAGGCCACCAGGCCTCCGATCCCCGAGGGGCTGTGCAGGGCCGGGTTCGGCTCCCTAGTGTGTAGGGCCTTGTGACGAATCCTCAGATGTGTTCAGGCCGGGCCACGCTGGTTTCCCATCCCGTCTGTGGGACGCTGCTCTGGGGGTTGATGCCGGCGGTGGGTGGGGGCGGTCCCGAGTCCCGCTCGGCAAGGTCTGCAGACCTGCAGCCGAAGGCTCCTTCGGTCACGTTCTCCAGCCGGAGCCCGAGGCAGGGTCGGCCTGCTGCCGGGTTGAGGACAGAGAGGTACAAACGTGAGCGGGGCTGTTCGCTTTGAGTTACAGACGGGAAAGGTACGAGCAACTTAAAATTGTTCCAATTAGAAAGGTGCGCAGGTAATTTAACTCGCCTGTCCTAGGTGTCCCACGGAACAAAGTGTTCTCTGGTTTGCTGTTTAGTTGCTTCAATAAAGTTTTATTTTGTATTTTCCCGCCTTTTTTTTTTTTTTTTTTTAACACGAGCTCTACCCTCCACGTGGGGCTTGAACTCTCGACCCCAAAGTCAGTAGTTGTGCACGTCCTAGCAGCTGGGCCAGCCAGGCGCCCCTATTCCCTTGCTTTTTTATGCTTAATCTTAATTTCTTCTAGAGAACTCCAGGACCTTACCGGGTGCCCCCCCCCTCTGTGGGGAGCACTGTCTAAAGACAAGAAATTGTGGGCTAGACCCTGAGAGCTGGAAAGATACTCTGCCTCGTCCCGCGGGAGCAGGTCAGGAGATTGTTCTAGAATGGACCAGAGCTCATGGCAGAGAAGAGCCTAGTGGCTGGGGTGCAGGAAGGGAGGGTAGCAGCCCGGACACAAAGGTGGAAGCTGCCAGCTCTGTCGGGCCCCTTACCTGCTGAACGCTGGGTCCAGACCAGCGCTCTCTGGTGGGGGAATGATTTTCCTCTCACTTTACACAAGATGCTGAGGCCCAGGGGCAGCTCTCCTCATGGAGCCGCTGGTCGCTGGTGGGGCCGAGGCTGGGTGTGCCGTCCACACGGCCGGACCGAGCTGCGGTCTCCCCGTGCAGGCCAGCGTCCCTCGCGCGTGTCCCCAGGGGCTGGCCGCCTGTGGCATTGGCATCAGCGTCGCTGGGTTCAAGTCTTGGTTTTTGCCAATCCCCCCCTCGCCCCACCAATTTGCTGGCAGTTTATTTTTACTTTAATTCCATCTAGTTGACCTACAGTCGTATTCGTTTCAAGTGTACGACATAGGGATTTGGCACGTCCATCCGTCGCCGGGTGCCCATCGCGACAAGGGCTTCGACTCCAGACCCGAGAGCCTGTGGGCCAGGTTCGTCCCTGTGGGGCCAGAGTGACAGGCTCAACCCTGCTAAAAACCTGGGGCACCTGGGGGGCTCAGTCGATAAAGTGTCCAACTTGGGCTCAGGTCACGATCTCACAGTTCGTAGGTTCGAGCCCCGCGTCGGGCTCTGTGCCGACCGCTCAGAGCCTGGAGCCTGTTTCACATCCTGTGTCGCCCTCTCTCTTTGCCCCTTCCCCCACTCACACTCTGTCTCTCTCTCTCTCTCTCTCTCTCTCTCAGAAATAAATGTTAGAAAAACTCTTTTTAAATTAAAAAAATGTGAAGTGAGTCGCCCAAGTGTAATTGGCTGGAGAGTAGGCCCAGGGCTCACACCCACGTCTGACCCTCGATCCCGTCCTCTGGGCGCTGTGCCCGCTGGCGAACTGGCCTAGGTGACGGGTGACCCTCATCTTTCCTTCACCCCCCCCCCCCCCCGGGGGCCCGCCCCCCCCGGGGGGGGGGGGGGTCACGGGGCCGCCCGAGAGTCAGGCCTGTGCAGGTTTCGAGCTCGGGCCCGAGTGCCCCCTGCAAGGCTTTCAGGAGTTAAGAGCTGGTGCTGGAGGCTCGCGCAGCCTCGCCAGAAAGTGCATGCCGAGGACTCCCCTGCCTGGCGCCTGTGCGGCCTGGCCGCGCCCGGTCCCCGGTCAGTAAGACCGTCCTTGTTCGGCGTGGCCCGGGGGCCAGGGACACGTGTGGACATGGGACGTGGAGAACGTGGCAGACAGAGGAAAAGGCGGTGCGGGGAGGGCTGGGGTGTAAGGAAGGCGTGTGTGTAACTGCCTGCCCTGCCCCCCTCCCCCCTCCCCACTGCCCCCTGACCTCTGTCACCTGCCCTCTGCTCTCTGCCCTCTGCCCCCTGCCTCCAGCACCCCCACCCCCCACCCCAGCCCCCGCCCCCTGCCCCCCCCC
>NW_024412436.1:13682058-13696045 GCF_014898765.1 Herpailurus yagouaroundi
CCCCCCCCCTCCATCAGGACCAGAGCAGGCCTCAATCCCCATTCCGCAGCTGGCTTCTCTCTGGACCCCCGAAACTCCCTTCTCTGCTGCCCCAGTCTTGCTCTCCTGGGAAACGGTACGAATCTCGGCCCCACTGTTACCAGTAGTTACTTCCGGAAAGTGGCATCGAGGCTGTCTTCTCACCTGATTTTCTTTCTCTCTTTCCCTTGAGGTCGTGGCGGCCAGCGTGCAGACCCAGCATCCCCAGTTAGAAGGGGGGAGGGGGGGGAGTGTCTGCGCCGCTCTCCGCCGGCCGCCTGGGGACACGTCCCTGTGCCCAGGTAGCCCTTACCAGGCGGCACACCCTGTCGCTGTTCCTGGTCAACAGCTCCTCCCGTGTGACCTAAAACGGGCGAAGTGCCTGAATCGACCGAGCGCCAGGCGAGATGTTACCTGTGCGAGATACACGGCCTCATTTCATCTTTAAGTTGAGAATTATTATTATTTTGAGAGAGAGAGAGAGAGAGAGAGAGAGAGAATGAGTGGGGGAGGGGCAGATAGAGAGGGAGACAGACCGAATCCCCAAGCAGGCTCCCCGCTGTCAGCGCAGAGCCCGACGTGGGACTCGAGTCCACAAACCGTGAGATCATGGCCTGAGCCGAAACCCAGAGTCGGACACTTACCCGACTGAGCCCCCAGGCGCCCCTAATTTGAGAATTATGGTGGAATTAGTATTTCCCCATTTTACTGATGGGAACACTGGAGCTGGGAGAAGCTAGGAACGCAGCCAGTGAGGAGGAAAGCCCGTGGCCTAAACCGAAGACCCGTTTTCTGAAGCCCTGAGCTGTCCTCGCCCCTCCGACGGGCCCTCCGCGGGAGGAAGGGCGGGAAGGCCCGGCTGGTGAGGAGCTGGGGTGGAGGCAGGGGTCCCTGGCAGGGGCCTGGGAAGGAGACCTAGAAAGCTGAGGGGGTCAGGACTGGCCTCCTCACAGCCTACTCTGGAGGGTGGGAACCTTGTTCTGACGGTATTAAGCCTCCGGGAAACGTGCTTCAGGAAGTAGACGTTTTAGTTTTTTCTGTTTCGTAGAAGCAAATATTCCTACTTCCCTTTTTTTTTTTTTAATGGGGAAAACTTCAAATTCCTAGTTGCTGACATTCTGAGTCAGTAAAGTCTTTTATTGATTTTTGAGAGAGAGAAAGACACAGCAGAAGCAGGGGAGGGGCAGAGAGGGAGGGAGACACAGAATCCGAAGTGGGCTCCAGGCTCCGAGCTGTCGGCACAGAGCCCGACGCGGGCTCGAACCCACGAACCGCGAGATCATGAGCTGAAGTCGGATACACAACCGACTGAGCCATCCCGGCGCCCTAAATTATACTTAAAAAAAAAAAAAAATACAAGTTATTCAATTCATTTATCTTTTTTTTTAATTTTTTTTTAACGTTTATTTATTTTTGAGACAGAGAGAGACAGAGCATGAACGGGGGAGGGTCAGAGAGAGGGAGACACAGAATCTGAAACAGGCTCCAGGCTCCGAGCCGTCAGCACAGAGCCCAACGCGGGGCTCGAACTCACGGACCGCGAGGTCATGACCTGGGCTGAAGTCGGCCGCTTAACCGACTGAGCCACCCAGGCGCCCCTCTTCAATTCATTTAAACTAAACAAGAAAAACACTTCACCCATCTCATCTACCCCACAGCCACTGCCTCTGGCAACTACCAATCTATCCTCTGTATCTAGGATCCTGGTTTTGGTTTTTGGTTTTTGGTTTTTTAAGATTCCACATGTAAGAGAGATCGTATCCTATAGTATTTGTCTTTCTCTATCTGACGAATTTCACTTAGGATAATGCCCTTGAGATGCGTCCTTGTTGCAAACGGCAAAGTTTCACTCCTTTTTATGGCCTAGTAATATTCCCTTATAGTTACGCCGCATTTTCTTCGTCCGTTCACCTGTCGATGGCTGGCTGTTCCCGTGTCTTGGCGATTGTAAATAACGCTGCAGCGAACGTGGGAGGACAGACACCCTTCCGAGTTAGCGTTTTCGTTTCCTTCAGATGAAAACCCAGAAGTGGAGTAATATTTGGTTTTCATTTTTGGGGGACCCCCCGCGCCGTTTTCTGCGGTGGCCGCACCAGTCTGCGTTCCCACCAACAGTGCCCGAGGGTTCCCCTTTCTCCACATCCTCACCTTCGTTTTCTTGTCCTTACGATTTCAGCCATTCTGACAGGCGTAAGGTGGTATCTCATTGTTTCGATTTGCATTTTCCTGATGGTGAGTGATGTTCAGCATCTTTCCACGTGTCTGTTGGCTGTCGTCTGTCTTCTTTGGAGAAACGCCTCGTCCGATCTTCTGCCCATTTTCTGATGAAATGATTGTTGCTGTTGTTGAGCTGTGTGGGTTCTTTATCTATTTCTGCTATAACCCCCTAATCGGATATGCTGTCTTCCCCTAGTCAGTAGGCCACCTTCTCATTTTGTTGATTGCTTCCTGAGCTGTGCAGAAGCTTTTTCGTACGATGTGGTCCTACTTGTCGATTTTCACTTCTGTGCCTTCTCCTTTTGGTGTCAAATTAAAAAAAATCCTTTGTCGTAATTACCTGCCCGTATGCGTGTGGGTTTATTTGGGGGCTCTCTGTTCTGTTCCCTCGATCAACGTGTCTGTCTTCCCGCGGACACGATACTGTTTGTGTTACCGTAACTTTGTAACATAGTTTGGTGCCTCCAGCTTTGCTTCGGCCGTGCAGGATCTTTTGGGGGTCCACACGAATTTCAGGATGGTTTGTTCTATTTCGGTGAAAAAATGCCCCTGGAATTTTGATAGGCAGAGCATCAAGTCTGTAGATCGGGTTGGGCAGTACGGACCTACCTGCCTTTTGGATTAAGAGAAAGGGTCGGGAAGTGAGCATTTCCAACCCCATGGCCTGGCTCTCCCCGGAGGCTCACTTTGCCCTGCACGGACGTGTCTGTCTCTGCTGATGCCCTTCCCCGCTGCCCTCCCCGGCCGCACTTACACCGTCGCCTCTGCGGGGGACGCCTTCTCCTCCTTGGCTCCCCTGCCCCAGCCCCTTCCCCCACACCAGCCCTCCATCCATCCTTGGCATCCGGGACCTGCGCTGTCACTTGTTTTCTCATGAGCGCAATAGTTTGCTCTTCAGCAATGTTTTTGACCTGGCGAGGAGCTGTCACCTGTCTCTCCAGGGTCCCCGAGGCAGGCGGGGGGCGGGGAGGGGGCGTGGGTATCCCTTCGCTCACATGAAGAATCCAAGGCACTTATTTAAGGCAGCTGGGGCCGGAATCCCAGCCTTCAGACCCCACTTCCTCTTTCCAGTGTCCCCCATTGTCCCCCAGAGAGTGCTCAGGGACAGCAGGTGGCTCCCATACGTGCCCCTGACAAAGGGACAGGCCCAGGAGGACGTTGTGCTCTGGCTGCCGGTGCCCCACTGCCCCGCTGCGCCACTAGAGGGCACCAGGCGCTAACCGCTGAGGCCCCAGGTCGCCGGACACGTGAGGAGACCCTGCAGGGACACAGGAGCCATCTCATTGCCTTTGCCAGCTGTGACAGGTGATTTCACGTATTCCCCGCGACACAGTGACAAAGCGGCTTAGTATCCCTTAGAAGGAAGCTTTTGAATCTTCCTCCTCCAAGCCTCTGCCCCTGCCCCCAGCATCACCGTCCCCGGTGTGCAGGCAGGTGACCTCTCGGCCGCCCGCACCCCTCGCTGCCTCCTGGGTGGCCCGGCTGAGTGAAGGCCTTGTGGAGCGCTCCCCCCCCCCGTGTCCAGGCTTCTCCTTGGTCTCAGCAAGAGGTCTGGAGAGTCACATCCCTTGGTAGCCACGTGACCTGAGGCAAGTTGCTTTGTCCTCCGGGAACTCACCTGCTGGGCTCGGTCCGACAGGACGCTGCTCCAATGATCAGGAGTTGCTCTTGTTCTCATGGGGATCGGAAAGGCATCTGGGGCTCAGGGAACATAACAGCTAGGAAGGCAGGTCCCAGATCCAGAGCTCTGGTCGGGGGTGGGGTGGGGGGGAGGGGGTGGCCACGGCCCCTGTTCCCGGCACCACCGGCTCCAGACTGGTTCTCAAACCAAGTGATCACCTGCCCTTATTTTTAAAGTCATCTCTACGCTCAGCGTGGGGCTCACCCTCACGACCCGGAGGTCAAGAGTCACGCTGCACCGAGCAAGCCAGCCGGTGCCCCCGGTCGCCTGCCTTTCTTTTTTCTTAAGTTTGTTTACTTATTTTGAGAGAAGGAGAGAGAGAGCAAGCGAGCAGGGGAGGGGCAGAGAGAGGGAGAGAGAATCCCAAGCAGGCTCCGTGCTGTCAGCACAAAGCCCGATGCGGGGGCTCGAACCCATGAACCGTGAGATCGTGACCTGAGCCGACACCGAGAGTCGGACGCTGAACCGGCCGAGCCCCCCGGGCGCCCCAATCACCTGCCTTTTTTCATGGAGGTCAGTGGAGGGGAAAGCAGCCTTGAGTCCCGTTTCCACTCTTACTGCCCTCTGCTCTCCAAGATGCTCCCTGAGCCCAGACCCCAGACCCAGCCTCGCCCGCACGCGCCCGGCCTCGTCTTGGTCGCCTGTCTGAATTGGCGGGTCCTCGTCTCCCACCCCAAACCTCAGAGTCCTCGGGTGGTCGGGGGGGGGGCGCCTCCTGGCACGTCCTGTGAGTCTGAGAGATGCTGTTGGACGGAGTCGAGCTGTGGCCACAGCCAACACGCCTGGGCCCCGGAGGAGACACGCCAGAAAGGAGCCGAAGACGGAGAAAAGACGTGGCCGTTACTGTCAGGAGGCGTTTATTTACGGCTTATCTGGAATGAGCTACCAAGTATTCGCTAACCGAGACCCTCACCGAGCTGCTGTCAGTATCCTGAGATGTCCAGGGCAGCCCTGGGGGTCGGACACCCCGGGGACCGCGGGGTCAGGGGACAGGAAAGGCAGAGACGGAAGGTGGCCTTGAAGCCACCTTGTCCTTCCCCGGCCGTGGGAGGTGACGCGGGCGGAGGCGGAGGCAGCGCCCGGTTCGGTGGGAGACTCGCGTGAGGTCACCGGTCAGTGATTTACTCGATCTGCACGCCCGGAGCCCCACAGTGTGCGGGACACCAGAGCGGCGGACGTGACCCAGTCTCTTCCTCCATGAAGGGCCTTCCGATCTGGTGGGGGAAGGAGATGTGGAAGGACGGCCGTAAGGCCGTCCCTCCGGGCGGTCAACGCTCAACAGGCGGTAAGAGTGCCGGGAGCGGACGGCAGGTGCTCGCGAGGAGCCCGCAGAGGCGGTGACGCTGCGGATTGGGCCTGAAAGATAAGGGGACCTTCCAGAGGGAAGAGGTGCCTGTGCCAGGCGGGGGCTGCCCGCCGGCACTCGGCGTCGGTAGCGTCTTCCACGTGGCAGGCGTCCAGAGCCGGCGTGGCACAGCTGTGGGACCCCACGATCGAAGGTGGGAGCACCCACGGGGATTTTAAGCAGGGGGTGGAGGGCGGGCCTATTTCCACTTAAGAAAGGAGACTGCAGGGGCACCTGGGGGACTCCGTCGGTTGGATGTCCGACTTCGGCTCAGGTCACGATCTCACGGTTCGTGGGTTCGGGCCCCGCGTCGGGCTGTGTGCTGACAGCTCGGAGCCTGGAGCCTGCTTCGGATTCTGTGTCTCCCTCTCTCTCTGCCCCTCCCCCACGCTCGCTCGCTCTCTCTCCCTCTCAAAAAATAAATAAGCATAAAAAAACTGTAAAAACTGAATTTAAGAGGCGCCTGGGTGGCTCAGTCGGCTATGCATCTGACTCTTGATCGCAGCCCGGGTCTTGATCTCGGGGTCATGAGTTCAAGCCCCGTGTCGGGCTCCGCACTGGACGTGAAACCTACTTAAAAAAAAAGAGTTTGTGTGATCACTGTGCACATAAGCTGCCCCCCCCCCACAGGCTTCACCCTGTGTGCTCGATAAACACCCTGGCACTCGCTGAGAAGGGGCTCGGTGGGCACCGGGGGCAGGTGAGGGAAAGCAGAGGCCGAGGCCCCAGGTGTGGGCGCACTAGCCTCAGCGTAACTTAGAGCCGGGTAGTTAGGGCTCTGCGCGTCCGAGTGAGGACACCAGAATATCCGTTTCCTCGGACTGTATAGAGAAGTCCCCCAGCCCGGGGGGTTTCAGCAACGAAAATCCCTTGTGGGCACCTACGCGACCTCGTTTTGCCTCAGTCACCTCCTTAGAGGCCGTACCTCTGAGTACAGTCACGTTCTGAGATCTGAGGCTTAGAGCTTCCGCCCATGAGTTCTGGGGACACCATTCAGCCCATAACACACAGAGTCTGGGGGACAGGGACGTCACAGGGAGAAGGGGAAGAGAAGGACCAGAGAGCAAAGGGCAGGCAGTCTGGGGAGGGGCGCGGGGGTGCGGGGAGCTCGCAGGACGAGGCGGAGGAGAGGCCTGGCCAGCGACAGAGGCCACAAGTGATCCGGGTGGAGGGGGCTGGGCTCCGGAACCAGAACCCAGGGGAGTGGGGAGGCGCGCGGCAGGTGAAGGTCGTGGCTGGAGCGGCTGCCTCCACCTTGCAGAGTCAGTCATCTGTCCCACCAGTGCGGTCATGGGGGTCACCTCCGGCCGCCGCCGGTCGGGGCTGTGGTGTCTCCCGTTCTGTTTCTTTGCTGTCCCCAGGCTCCCCGTGTCTGGAGTCTCCCTACAGCTGTCCCTGCTCCGGAGACACCAGAACATCTCCTGGGACCACCGCTAGCCTGCTCATGTCCCCTCGGTCCCCAGTGCTGCAGGGAAGGGATTGCACCATCACGCACACGCGCACACACACGCACATGCACGCACCCCAGCGGATGCTTCTGTTTCACTCAACTGCTGCTCACACAGAGCGGATGCTTCTCGCTGTAAAAATGGACTCAAAATGAAACAGAGACACGTCTTGGATGATCCCCGACCAGGGAAGACGGCCGTGGTCTCGAACCGGCGTCGCTGGAGGGACGTGAGCACGCGCGGTTCGAATCCCTCTTGTCCCGAGAGGGCCCCGGGCTGCCCAAGGTCACGCAGCTCACTGGTCCTGCCCGTGCCCCCGCGCAGGCTCCCTCAGCCACCCCGGGGGGCTGTGGTCACGCCGGCCCGCAGGTGCCGAGACTGCTCCCCCGGCCTCCCACCTCCCCCGCAGCCTCCTTCCCTTCCAGGGCTCAGGGCAGGACACTGGAGCCCCGCACGGGGAACACGGAGCCCTGGGGACCGGCCCTCCCTCACTTTCCGTGTTACTGCAGTTTTGACTTTAGGGCTGAGGCTTTCTAACTGGAGTTTTGTTCTCCCGCAAGAAAGCCCCGTGGGCCCACTGCACAGAGCATGGGGGGCGTGTGGGGCTCCGGGGGCCTGGGGTTGGAGACGTGGCGGGGGGGGGGGGGAGGAGGGCCCCTGTGGGCTCCCGGAGGGTGGGGGCAGAGCCTCTCCTGGGCCTGGGGAGACCGCACACCTCAGAGCTATTTTCCGGAGAAGGAAATGAAGTCGGGCTCACCTCCTCAGTAAGGCTCAGGGTCAGCCCCGCAGCACAGAACCAACTGGGCCCCTGTGCGGACCTGGGGCCCCAGGCGGGTGCAGAGACTTCCCGGTCCACAGCAGGGCTCGCTGCACGAGGAACGGCCCTGCCCGCATGAGCCTGGTGCTCCAGGGGCTCCGGGGCAGGTGGGCCACAGCTGGGGAGCTGACGACCCTTCCCGGTCCCCGGGAGGCCATCCTTGGTGGGAACCTGCAGCCTCTCAGGCGGACGAGGGTTTGTCCAGGGAGAAGCCCCCCATCCTTCGCTCTCTCCTAGTGCTTTGGAGCTGGATGGAAAATCGAGTTTGTGAAGAGACAGAGATCCTGAGACGTTCACCAAGTTCGCACAGAGTTAAGACTCCATCTTGCCATTCATTACTTCGTTTATGCAATCAACAAATATTGATCGACTATCCAGCACAGGGGGCTGGCGGCCATTCTCCCGCAGGGACACAGCCGTGAATGGGCCGGACAAAGTCACCGAGCCATGGTGTCTACATTCTAATGGGGAGTCGGTCCACAAGCAGTTAAACAAACAGATAAAGAAGGTGATTTCAGATAGCACCAAGCAGCAGGAAGAAAACAAAGCTGGATAAGAGAGACCTTGATGGGTGGGGGCAGGAAGGGACGCACAGATTTTATGCATGGGCAAGAGAGGGCTTTCTGAGGACGTGACGTCTGATCTGAGTTCTGGATGATAGGAATTAGCTAACCCTGCCAAGGTCAGGGCGCAGCACCTTGCAGGCAGAGGGGACGGCTAGTGCGAAGGCCCTGGGGTAGGACCGGCATGGCAGGTGTGCGGACGGTAAGAAGGCCCACGTGACCGGCTGTTGGGGAGCAAGTGAGGAACCGCGGGCTCGGAGGCAGGGAGTGAGCCTGGCCCAGGTCAGCCTGGGCTTTAAGATAGTTGAGTTCCATCCAAAAGTACAGCAGGAAGTCATTGGAGGGTTTTTGCTTGGTGGTTGTTGTGTTTTAATCGACTTGATTTTTTTTTTATTATTTTTTTTTAACGTCTATTTATTTTTGAGACAGAGAGAGACAGAGCATGAATGGGGGAGGGTCAGAGAGAGAGAAGGAAACACAGAATCCGAAACGGGCTCCAGGCTCTGAGCTGTCAGCACACAGCCCGATGGGGGGCTCGAACTCATGAACTGTGAGATCATGACCCGAGCCGAAATCAAGAGTCGGATGCTTGGACCTCCCAGGCGCCCGCATATATTTTTAAAAGTAAACTCTACCCCCGACGTGGGGCTCTTACTCACGACTCCCCAGATCAAGAATCACTTGCTCTACTGATGGAGCCAGCCAGGCACCTCTGCGGCTTTGCATTTTGGACTTAGATCTGTGATCCGTTTTGAGTTAATTCGGGAGGGTTTTAATTAATAGAGTACCTCTGATTAAAGTTTGTCTGGGATTCCTGTGGACTGTGGGGGCGGGGAAGGCAGGGAGGCAGCACTCACAGCCTCCAGGACGAGGGATGGATGGTTGGTCCCAGACGGTCACCCCTCAGTGTGGGGGGTGAGTTGCCTTCAATACAGCAGGCTGAGTGTGGACCCAGCGCGGGGACCAGTGGAGACAGACAGAGGGCCACCCTCCCAGACCTGTTAGCCCTCTGCAAACACAGCCCTTCTCCCGGATGTGGATTCCACTTGGGTTCAAGAGTTTTGCTGGGGACGTAAAACAACGGGGCAATCAAACAGAAGAAAGCCACTGTGGACAGGGGCATTTGGCCCGGGGGGGGGGGGTCGGCCCCCATGTTTGTCATACGCGGAGAGGGGCTCTGCCCCCCAGGCTGTGGGTCTGGGCAGAGCCGGGCCTTCTGTGGGGTCTGCTGGGCGGGGAAGTCATCTCAAAGCCAGACCTGCTGTCCCCGAGGGGAGGAGGGGGCATTGGGGTGGGGAGAACGAGGAGACCCTCGACAGCTCTGACCGAGGGCCTGCAGTTGAGGACATTTGGGGACTCGGCGCGGTGAAGGCTGGAGCCCAGGAGCAGCTTCACGTCGGCATCACCCTGTCCCCTCCTGTTCAGGGCCGGCACCGCTGTGGGTGCCCCAGAGATGGCCCGAGGCCCGGCCCCAGGTGCCCTGGGCTGTCCCAACCCTGCCACCCTCAGCCTCCCAGACCCCGGGCCTGGGGCCCACGTGGCCCCTTGGGGTCCTTCCAGGATGGCCGGGGTCCACGGGCCCGCCCTTGCCCGGGGCTCCCTCCGCAGGAATGGGGACCCACGTTTCAGTTCGTCCAGCCCCTTCATGGCAGGAGTGAGTCCTGGGCTCTCCTCACTGTGCCACCCACGAGCTGCATGTCGTCCGGCGAGTTTTCTACCCTCTTCAATATGTCTTCACCTGTAAACTAGGAATTATGTACTTTTTTTGGCAAGGAACGTCTTGGGGTTAATCGACATGTCACCAGAGTGCCCGCCATATACGTACAGTAGGTGCTTAATAAACAGGAGGAGTCTTTCACAGTGCTAATGTTTACAATGTTTTACTTTAAGAAAGTTAAGTTCGGGGCGCCTGGGTCGCTCAGCCAGATGAGATGAGAGAGGCAGAGCCCCACAACTATGGGGTGGGGTGGCCCCCCGAGTCTGGAGGCTTCCTCGGGCCAGAAGCTGTCTCGGAGGGGGCACCGCGATCTGGGGGGCACGTCTGGGGACAGGGGTGGGGTGGCCCCGGTCGTGCCCGAGAGCGGTGGCTGGAGGAAGGAGGCCTCCCGCAGCTGCGGAGCCCCCTTTGGCCCTTTTCTCTCCCTGGGGACAGTTTGGGACAGTGTCACTTAGTTGTCTGAGGCTGGAAGTACCTGAGGGGATGGGGGGGAGGAGGGACCGGACTGGAGGTGGGGGCCATCAGGTCAATGTGGGGCCCCCCATGTCCCCATATTCAGAGCCCACCAGAGTCCCAGGGAGGCTGGCTTTCCTGTCCCTGAGCTGTCCCACCCACACCGTCCTCCTGCCCGTGTGACCCAGGCAGGCTCGGGGCTCCCACGCCACCAATGCGGCCGGCGGCTGACCTCTGGCGGGTGACACGGGGCCTGCAGGGCTCCCGGTGCTCTGGACTGGGACTGCTGGTGTGTGGGGAGGACCCCCCCCCGGGGTGCTTGTCCTCTGTGCCTCCCCGGAGGGCCGCATGGGGACCCACACCAGCCTCTGCGCAGCGATGCATGGTGGGCGCGTGCGTGGTTGCACGGGGACCTCCCTCCCCACCCCTGCATATTCCTCTGGCGCTGGGGCAGGGGGAGCCGCTGGAGGGGGCAGGGCGGCTGGGCCCCAGAGGGCTTGGAGCTGGATCCCCGCCTGGTCTGCGGGGCCCTCTTCCCCGCAACTTCCACGATGTATCTGTCTTTTGCTCTCTGTGTCGCTGGTCTCACTCCGCCCAGCACAAAAGCACGGAAGCTCTGGTAGGACCTGGGATCGGTGACACAGGTAGGACAGTACGGTCACCAGCGAAGGAGCCCCGGGACAGGCAGCGATCCCGGCTGGTGGATGGGCTCCCTCTCCGTCGGTGAACCACGGCCCGGGTGGAGAAAACACCCAGATGTTCGTCTGGAGGACGAGCATCGGTTCCGGCCCATCTCCAGCCTGTGCTCCCCTTGGCAGCTGTCGCCTGCCGCCTGCTGGTCTCTGTCCTCAGCGCTCTGGCCCGCCCTCCTCCCCATCCACCCCTCCTCAGTCCAGATGCCGCCCTCCCTCTCCCTTCTAATGACCCAGAGGCCCAGCGCTCAGAAACTCCAAACAGAACAATCACTGTTAGGTGGTAAGCCAGCGCAGATGGCTCCCTCCCTCCCTCCCTCCCTCCCTCCCTGCCTCCCTCCCTCCTTCCTTCCTTCCTTCCTTCCTTTCCTTGTTTCCTTCCTTCCTTCTCTCGTTCTTTCTCTCTTGGGGAGAGTTGTCAGCAATAATACTCTCTTTTTTGACTACCCAGTAAAAAACGTTCAAAAACAAAAATGCCCACAGAAGCCAGTCTCTTTCCCCAAATCTTGCCCTGAAGAAGGATCTTCTGGAAGCCATGCATCTCCATAACCCCCGCTTCCTCCCTCCCTTTCTCTTCAGTTAATTAAGCAAATATTTATTGAGGACTTGGCTCCTTCCCGTGTCCTGGGGACACCTGTGGGCACAGAGAGGCAGCTGACAGGAAAGGAAGCCCAAGTACAGCGTGGGGGCCCAGGGGACGGGAGGCACTCCCTGCAAAGCTGTGTTTAGGAGCCGAAGGGTGCCCCACTGCCCATTTTGGGGGATGCACAGTGGGCACTCTCACCCCGGCACAGCCTGGTGCCTCCCTTCCCTTTGGGGACCTCACGGTTCTTCTTCGCCCTCCCCCCACCCTGGGTGGAAAACAATGTGGACATTTCACAGAGGCTCAGAGCAGTTGAGGCCCTTGCCCAAGGTCGAAGGCTGTTAATGAGAGCACTGAGGGGTGCCCGGCCTGGCCCCTGACCTTGGACAAGTTCATCACCTGCCTGTGTGTGCTCTCCTTATCTGTCAGATGGGGGCATTAACAATGTGTATCCTGTGAGCTCACGGGGAGGGGCTTAGGAGCCCGGATCCACATCAGCTCTCCTTGTCTGAATGCAAAGGCGTCCTTCCAGAAAGGCTCTACTGGCCTCACCCAGCTGACTAGCAGATAGCTGTCAGGAGGGAGGTTCAGTGACTCAAGAGGCCACACAGCTCGTGGGTGGCACAGTGAGGAGAGCCCAGGACTCACTCCTGCCGGGAAGGGGCTGGACGAACTGAAACGTGGGTCCCCATTCCTGCGGAGGGAGCCCCGGGCAAGGGCGGCCCCGTGGACCCCGGCCGTCCTGGGAGGGCCCCACGGGGCCACGTGGGCCCCAGGCCCGGGGTCTGGGAGGCTGAGGGTGGCAGGGTTGGGACAGCCCAGGGCACCTGGGGCCGGGCCTCGGGCCATCTCTGGGGCACCCACAGCGGTGCCGGCCCTGAACAGGAGGGGACAGGGTGATGCTGACATGAAGCTGATCCTGGGCTCCAGCCTTCACTGCCCCGAGTCCCCTCTGCTTCTGAGCCCAGGTCCGGTCAGGCTCGTCCCCCAGCATGGAGGCCGAAGGTGACCTCCGAGCCCACGTTTTCCCGTGGCCCTCACGTGGCAGCCTGGACTCTGGCTGGGGTCAAATCCTGGCCCGAAGGGGCAGAGGGAGGTGGTGGCTCCCACCGCCTGCCCAGCCCGGCCCCCATCACCCATCTCTCCGGGACGAGCTGGGTGCCAGGTTCGCTGCCCACACCTCAGGCCGGTCCGGTGTCCCCCACGGTGCCGTTGGCTGGGTCCAAACAGGCCCTCAGGCAGTGGCACTGATCCCTCATTCCCTCACCCCCCTCTCCTCCCTCAGGACACAGGATCTGGCCCCAGGGCTGTTGAGCATCTCTGGCCCAAGGGACCCTGTGCAGGTGGAAGCCAGACTCCCGCCTCCGCATCACCACGGATGGGGCTGCCACGGCCCATTGTAACAAACGTCCCAATCCACACTGGCTTTCTGGCTGCCAGATTTAGCAAATCAAAGTATAGGACTCCCACTGAAGTCCGGATTTCAGATAAACGGCAACTAATTAGTGAGTCTGAGTATGTCCCCCCTCGGTTTCTGGCTCAGAAGTCCGAAGGGGCCATGGATTGGTTTCCCCCCTCTAATGTCTGAATCCATGAACAGCCAAGAAGAGGGGGAGGGAAGGTCCTTATTGGACACCCACCCATCGGTGCTAAATTATCACAGGTTCCCTGGCCTGGGAAGGGTCCCCGGAGCAGGGGTTTCCCACCGGGGACAGCCCAGGATCTCAGCAGCCCCCACCGCCCTGCGAGCACCAGGCCGGAGGCTCATCCCTGCACCAGAACTGGTCCTTAATCCAAGAGCCCTGGTGGCGGGCAGGCACTCTACCTGCAACCAGCAACTGGACGCCAGGGCCACACTCCGGTCGGTTCTGTGACCGGGGAGACTGGGAACGTGGCACAGAGGAGACGCCTGCTTCTTCTCCGGGAGACACATCTGTGAGGTTAACAGGGCAGGCGGCGTGAAGCAAGGCAGGGGCTCCCGGCCACCGTGCAGATAGCAACAGCCAGCTGTCCACAGTCCAGACGGGCCTCTGTGCCCTTTCCAGACGGCCCCCTCCTCGAGGCCCAAGGATCGTCTGGCTGCTGAGCTCCCAGGAGGTCCGGGGGGTGTGACCTCCCCCCTCCGCCCGGGCCCAGCTCAGGGCTGCCTATAAATTTTTTTTTTTTCAACGTTTATTTATTTTTGGGACAGAGAGAGACAGAGCATGAACGGGGGAGGAGCAGAGAGAGAGGGAGACACAGAATCGGAAACAGGCTCCAGGCTCTGAGCCATCAGCCCAGAGCCTGACGCGGGGCTCGAACTCACGGACCGCGAGATTGTGACCTGGCTGAAGTCGGACGCTTAACCGACTGCGCCACCCAGGCGCCCCTCAGGGCTGCCTATAAAGCTGGCTCGGGCCTGGCCCTCCACACACCGGGCTGGGACCCTCGCCGAGCCTCCTCGGGGGACGCGT
>NW_024412436.1:13701045-13719350 GCF_014898765.1 Herpailurus yagouaroundi
GTGGCCTCCGATGGACTTGCCTCTGTGTGCATCCAGGCATCGGGACAGCTGGGGACTAAGGACTGCTGATGGCCAACGCCGGGCCATCTACTGAGCTCAGAATTCGCTTCCTGTGTCCATTCGGCTCATCTCCTAATTTTTCTGCCCAGGGTCACAACTCCCGTGCTTTGCTCTGGTCATTCACTGCACATCCCAAGCACTTACCTCTGTCAGTTCCCAAACTGTCACTGTCTCCTCGTCCCCTCACTGGGTCTGGGCTCAGCTCTGTGGAAAGGGCCTACGTGGTCCGGTCAAGTACGGGTTATGCATTTCCAACCCGGATTGTAAGGGCATTATCTAATAAACAAATGAAACACGTTTTATTCTGCATTTCTCTATTTTCCCCGGAACCCCAAGGGAACAGAAAGTTCTATAGAGATTAGGTCAACCTGCTTAGAAAATCAAGGCAGGAGCGGAGCAACACAGGAAGCTGGGATTGAAACACATTGAGCCCTGTGTGTCTGTCCTCTTACAATCGAAACAGACATCTTTTTGTCGTGGTGGACGCCCTATGGGCACAGCAAGCCGGCTTTGTTTCAATTCTACTTGCTACAAAATAAAAAAGTCTGATGAAAATCATCAGTGGCACAAGCCTGTAGGTCACCCCTTTAGATTTAGGGGCACATGAGGGGAGCACCTGTGGAAAACGTTGGCTATGACAATTTATTTTTTATCATTTTTTAATGTTTATTTTTCAGAAAGAGAGACAGAGACAGAGCGTGAGCAGGGGAGCGGCAGAGAGAGAGGGAGACCCAGAATCCGAAGCAGGCTCCGGGCTCTGAGCTGTCCGCGCCTAGCTCTAAGCAGGGCTGGAACTCAAGACTGTGAGATCGTGACCTGAGCCAAAGTCGGATGCTTCACTGACTGAGCCACCTGGGGGACCCAGACAATTTAGAATGCCCAGATTATAGGGGCTGTTAAGCTGTGACTTTGTTGCAGGATCCTAGCCAGGACACTTTAATTCCTAGCAGGTCTGCACAGCACTAATTAGCAATTCCACACTCTGCAAACCCCTATTTCCTTCCCCATCAAACAGAACGATTCCTGACTCCCATATACTTACTGGAGATTTAAGCACCCCCTACACTGATCCATAACAGGGGCTGTGGTTAGTTACCTCAACACACCGTCTCACCCATTTGGCCTTCTCTTGATTTTGAAATAAACTTAACCTACTGAAAATAAAATTTAGAAATCCCTTCGCTGTGAAGTCAAAGACCCTGACGTTTCTTCTTCTCTTTTTTTGGTCAGTGGGTGGCTTCACCATTCTAATTACAGAGATTAGTTAGAACCAGGCACTTGCTGGGGCGCCTGGGGGGGCTCAGTGGGTTAAGCATGGGGTTCTTGATCTCAGCTCAGCTCATGACCTCACAGTCTTGAGTTTGAGCCCGGCCTGGGGCTCTGCGCTGACAGTGCAGGGCCTGCTTGGGATTCTCTCTTGGTCTTTCTCTGCCCCTCCCTGTCTTGTGCACATGTGCCCTCTCTCTCTCTCTCTCTCTCTCAAAATAGATAAACTTAGAACCAGGCATTTCCCTGGACCCTTCAGCACAGACCAGGCAGGTGCTGGTGGCATTAACTGAGGCAAGGAGACAGTGGGGACATGCAGGAGAGGGGTGTGAGAGGAGGTCTGATAAGTCTGGGGAGGTGGGGGGGGGCAGACATCCAGCCAACACCCCCCACCCCCATCACCTTGTGGGGGGGGGATCAAGTGTGAGGCTCTGGGCAGCGGAGGTAAGAGCAGGGAAGGATAGATGTCCACGCACTTGCAGGGCGGAGCACAGGGGCTGAACGGACCGGGGCTGAGCGCAGGAGCGAGTGGACGGGCGGAGGGGACCAGGGCCCAGCGGACCGGGGCCAAGCGCAGGGGTGAGTGGACTGGGCCGAGCGGACTAGGGCCGAGAGGGCCAGGGCCCAGAGCAGGGGCAGAGCGCAGGGGCTAAGTCGACGGGGGCTGAGCGTACCGGGGGCCGAGCTCAGGGGCCCTCTGCAAACTCCAGGAAATAACTAGTGGGGGCGGCAGCGGGGTGGGGAGAAGGAGGAGGCCAGATGGACGGAAAAGACCCCACAGGGAAGCAGCAGGAGACACCCGGACCCCAGCCCAGTGCAGGGAGTCACAGGCCGGGGCTCAGGTCAGGGTCACAGTGATGGGTAGGGAGATAAGATACAGCCTTTACGGCTGCAACCACAGAGGCCCGGAGGCGGAGGAGGCCGGGGCTGCAAGGGCACAGGCCATCCAGGTCTCCCTCCCCAGCGGGACCCCTAGAAGGGCCTCAGGAGCAGCCACCCCCGCGCCCCGGTACCCTGGACCCCTGGACCTGCGCCCCCTCCCCCCGCGAGGTGGCCCCGGGGGCGCAGGGGCGGGGTCAGGTTCCGGGCGTAAGTCCCGGGGCGGCGCGCGGTCGGGCGGGGGCGGGGGCGGGATCCGAAAACAGGGCCCGCGGTGCGCATGTGCGGGAGGCGTCCGGAGTTTCACTTTGAAACTTTTCGGGGGCGGGACCCGCCGGTCAGGTGCAGCCGCCGCGCGGGCGCCGCAGGTACGGTGGGCAGGGGCGCCGGGTCGGGGTCGCCCGCAGCCCTCCCGGGGCCGAGTCCAGGGTCCCGGCCCGTGCGGACCCCGTCTCCGGGCAGGGCGGGGACGTGCTTCTCTAGCTTCCCCGCAGCCGTCTTGGACCGCCCCGCCCCCCGGGCCTTCGCTGGGGGGGCTGACCCGGCCGGATGGGGAGCAGGAGCGCAGCCGGGGAGGGGGTGGCTCTTCCTTCTCGGACGCCCCCCCCCCCGGGGGGTCAGGGGGGAGCCACTGGGCCCGTCCCTCGGTGACCCCTGCCCGCGGAGTCCAGGGAGGCCGGGGTGTGGGGGGAGGGGGCCTTGCAGGGAGGGGAGGAGGAGGAGATCTCCACCTGGAAACCCAAACCGCCGGGTTCGGGGACTTGATAAGACGACGGGCTACCTGAGACTCCGGGGCGGCCTGCACGTCCCAGCCCCGGGTGGGGCGGCCGCTGGCGCAGGACTTGCCCGGGGTGATTGACCAGACGACCTCGAGCTTCCTTCCAGGCCCAGGAGTGCCTGCGCGCCACCCCCGCGGTGTCCAGGCGTCTCGGTTAAGCCAGGGGGCTGTGCCCACCAGTGCAGCCCGGGGCACAAGGGGGCAGGGGAGGGAGACCCGCCTTTCTGAGGCCCTGGCTCCTGCTCCGACAGGACTGAGGCCGTGGGGGATGGGGACAGACTCCAGATCATCCCGAACCCGAGAAACAACCCGTGTTGTTTCTCCTTTCCCTTCCGGCCCCGCATCTCTGGCTTCCTCCCTCCTCTCCTCCCCGGACACCTGTCACAGCCCTGAGTCGCTTCTGCCTCCACGTGGACGTGAGCAGAAGCAGAAACCTCTCTTCACACCACCTCTTTGTTCAGTGTTGGGGCAAAGGTCTCCCTGGCTGTTCCCTGGGCTCTAACAGGGGAAAAACCTGGACCGGGTGCTGACCTTGTGTTTCCCATTGGCTGGAGGAGTGACTTAAAATAAAAGCCAGGAGCCTTTGGGTGCTCACGGACCAGGCGCTGGGCTGAGTGCTTCATGCCCACGGTCTCAGGCGTGTGCCTCCCAACAGCCCGGGTTAAGAGAAATACCACCGCCCTGTTTCACAGGGATGGAAGTCAAGGCACTGAGCGTGTGAGCCGCTGTCTGAGCCCAAACTCCAGGGCTGCTCAGGTATCTGCTGGGCGCGCTGCCTCCCACTGTACCAAAGGCTGGGCCGTTTTCTTGACGCTCCAGGGCTGACATCTCTGGAGGTGGACAGCTGTCCAGGTTCCTGGGTACCCCCCCCCGCCCCCCATTGTGTTTCCTTCACAACTTTCTTCTGCGTCTGGGAGCTCCAAGTCCGCCCCTCCTGTGGTGGAGGGACCCGGGCTGTTTGTGGTCTTGTTATTGTAACAAAACCGGAAGATCTGCGATGGTCAAAATACCCTGAATTTGTGTGGGGCCTTTTTGTAAGAACTGACGATGCTCACGCGCCTGGTGCTACGTTCTGGCGTTTCCGGAAGGAAGGGGGAGGTGGTCGGGTGCGCTGTGTGGGCCGGTCCTTGCTGGACACACGTGGGCCGTGGGTTAGCACTGTGGCAAGTGGGAGACCAACTGCCGGACCCAGCCCTCCCTCCCAACGGCCACGGCCAGGCTCTGGGGTGCACCTGGGCTGAACTTCGAGCTGGGGACCCGAGTCACCTGCTGCTCCAGGGGCTGCAGGGCCTCCACGGTGACTGTGGCTTTCCTGCCCTCACGTTGGTGGTGGGAACCCCCCGGAAGGCATAGATACGTGCTAGGCACTCACGTAGGTCTGTCTACGCACACAGGGAGGACTGCGCATCCATGAAGGAGGGCCTCCTCCCCAGCCCGCGAGGCTGCCCTGTGCTGGCTGTGTCCCCAGCGCCCTGTTGGGGAAAGTGCAGGGGAGCTGGCCCTGGAGGGAGCGCGACCTTTCAGCAGAGTTTGGACGCCGTGTGTGTCCAGCGCAGGGACAGTCCACGATCGAGCTGAAAGGTCTGAGAGAGACCACCACCCTCCAAAGCTGTGCCCTCCCCCAGAAGGGGGCTGGCTCTGGGGAGCCCAGAGGCCCCCCCGACCAGGCTGGCAGTCTTTGCTGGCCGACCTGGCCAGTTCTTATCGGACTGTGTAAAACCAGCCAGGGAGCCAGTTTGGCAGGAGGGCAGGGACCCAGAGGTGTGCCCAGGGTGGAAGGGGGTACAAGGAAGACGAGCCTCGGGGGGCTTCCTCCCAGGGGACCTCTGCTCTGCTCAGCCTCAAGCAGCATCGGCCAGGGCCGCTCACCCCCAGTAGCCACTCCTTTCCAGGGACAGTGCTCCCTCTGTGAGCATTTTATGGGCGTGATTTTTCCTTTCCACTTTACCTTTCAAGCCTTCCCTGTTCTGCTGTGTCCCTTTTCCTGATTCTGGCCCTCGGGTAGCAGCTGCCCTTGGGGAGGCCCTTACCGGGGGCCCACAGCCACCCATGCTTCTGTGGAGTGGACCTTCCCTGGGCCCAGCGGGGCCTCGAGCCAGAGGTCAGGCTGCTGATGCTGGAGGAGGAGAGAGGGGCAGGCAGCACAGAGGAGCGCCCAGAACCAGTTTGGGTGGTGGTGGGGGATTGGGGGGGGGGGAGCTGGGCGGGGGAAGCAGTGTGGAAACACCAAAGGCTGCATGTGAGGCCCTGAGTTCAGAGGCTTGGGGCGGGCGTGAGCCAAAGCGGAAAAGGCAGCTCCTGGTGACTCTGCGTTCCTTCAGGGAGGCCTGGAAAGGCCGTGCGGCCCGGTCCTGGGGTCGGGAGAGCCCAGCAGGAAGTGAGTGGCAGGCCTGAGGCAGCTTGGGAGGCGGCCGGGACTGTTCCTGTCTCTGCCGGCACTGGCTGAGGACCTCGCCCAGGGACTCGCCCGCAGTCCTTCCTTCCCTGGGCGTCTGGTATGTGTGAGGCAGGACAGGGGTTTTGGGCGGGGGCGGGGGGGGGGCAGGCGCTGGCCTCACAGTGTCAGGCCGGGCGCTCTGTCGGGGGTGGTGCCGCTGGGTGACCCTCAGAGCAGGGAAACCAAGATCTGCCTCCCAGAGGTAGTCTTTGTGAGTCTGTCGAGGGCCACCAGCTCCGTGGCTCTGGCGTCACACCGGCCGGCCATTGCCAAACCTCTCATAAGGGGTGAGAGAGTGACTCAGGCTCCTGGGTCATCCTCCCATGCCCTTGGAGCTGCCTCCTGCAGTCCATCCTGTGTGTGTGTGTGAGTGTGTGACATTGTCCCCAGCCAGCCCGTCCTGGGGGTCGAAGTGGCAGTCACCACCCCAGCCGCATCGCCAGGTAGTCCACATATCTCCGTCCCTTTTCTTCTGGTCCCCAAGATTTTTGTCCCCGTGGCAGGTTAGAGAGAGCAGACCTCGCAGAAGCCCCCTGACAGACGAGTCGGAGCTTGAGGAAGGGTTGCTGAGTTATCGCTCCCGGCTCTCCAGCCACAGACGGTGTGAGGGGGCGCTCATTCGGGGGCCTTCAGGGGCCTTCGATGACAGGGACAGACACTGGTGGTTTCCTAGCTTCCCGGGGCTCCCAGAAGCCTCAGAAAGGAAAGGTCTACGAGCAGCCTGGAGTAACCTGGAGTCGTATTTGCTTTGAAAAGGCCGGGCCTTCCTGTTAGACTGGGGAGGTGGGGGGGGGGGTCCCCCGGGGGGGGGGGGGGGGTCCCCTCCTTCCCACCTGCTTCCACCACCCCCCTTGCCCTTTCTGGCTGCCCCTTCAGGGCTTTCCTGGAGCTGACATGTGTATGCGTATCTGGATGGACGTCCCTTCCTCCTGATTTGTTTCTTCCTGCGTTTTCGTCTTTCCCACCTTTATCTCCCTTGTTTCTGTCCCCTGACTGTCCCCCGAGCCCCCAGGGGCTCCCCGGGGAGGACTTTCCTGGCATGAGCTCAGGCACCTCTTAGGAGGCAGGCCCCTGTCCCCCCCCCCCCCTTCCCTGCTGTGTCCTGATGAGCTGTCCACCGGGCCATCTGACCCTTGGGACTGTTCCCACAATGGGGCTATTCTCCTGGGCTCTGCCAGGCACGCGGGGCCCGGTGCCCGCCTCTCCCTGATTGCTTGCTGCTGGCTCCCAGCGCCCAGCGGCCCCTGTGCCCACCTCGGGCCCTGCCAGCGCGGGTGGGGGACCCTCCGGGGACCCCTGGCCCTGACCATCTGCCCGGTTTGCTCTCCAGGGAGGAGGGGCACGATGAACAACTCCCTGATCCTGGAGCTGTGGCGGTCCAAGGCGGTGTCCGTGCGTGAGCGGCTGGGCATCGGGGACCAGCCCAATGACTCGTACTGCTACAACACGGCCAAAAACAGCACCGTGCTCCAGGGGGTCACCTTCGGGGGCGTCCCCACCGTCCTGCTCATAGACGTCAGTTGCTTCCTGGTGAGTCCCCTCCTGAATCGTGTCCCCCCCCCTCTTTCCGGGCCTTCTGGAAAACTCAGGTATGGGATCAGGCGTGCCCGAGTTCACACATCACCTCTGCCCCTCGCCTGCTGTACCCTGGGGAGCCTCGCTCTGCGGGTGGAGAACACGCAGCTGTCCCTCTGGTCACAGAGTCAGCCTGTTGTGTGGTGAGGCCCGTGGAAGGGGTCAGTCCACAGGGACCAGAGGCATGGGCTGGAATAGAGTGGCCGCACCTCCCAGCTTAGAAATGTCACCTCCTGTCCCCCGCTGGGTCCTGGGCCTTTTAGGGGATCAGTCACGGAGCAGAAGACACAGCTGGGGAAAGGCCCACCTTCGCGGCCTTCAGTGGCCCAGACCTGCCTGTTCCCAGGGGGTCCCCTGGTTTGCAGTATGGTGTTCTTCTCCCCCGCGGGTGGTTGGGTGGGATTCCCGGGGACCACGGGGCCCCTTCTTGTGTTCCTGCCTGTGGGGTGGCCATACCTCCCGCTGAGGGTATAAATGTGAGTAGCTCGTGCCGGGGAGGGGGTGTCCCCAGGACTCAGATCCGCCCTGTTGCCCCAGGATTTGCCTCACAGTGGCACCTTAGAGGCTGGCATGGGAACCCACCTGCCGCTCACGTCGCTTTCACGAGAAAGGGCTCTGTGGGGCACCCAGGGGGTTCAGTCGGTCAACCGTCCGACGCCTGATCTTGGCTCAGGTCCTGATCTCACGGTTCGTGGGTTCGAGCCCCACAGTGGGCTCTGTGCTGATGGGGAGGAGCCTGCCTGGGATTCTGTCTCCCTTTCTCTCTGTTCCTCCCTGGCTCGTGCGCTGTCTCTCTCTCTCTCTCTCTCTCAAATAAATAAACTTTAAAAACATTTATGAGAAGGGCTTTTAGGTGCCAGACAACCCGTTTCTTGGAGTCCACGTGTAGGTTGAGAACACCAGCCTCGGGTGACAGGGGTGGGGGGCCCGGGGGTGCGCCGGTGACGCTGAGGGCTGGTGGGAGTAACGAGAAGGGACGTTGGAGAGTGAGGGTGGACACGGCTGCAGGGGCGCCGGCGAGGGGAGCTGGGTGTCTATCAGGGGACGTGATGGGTGCACACGTGAACCAGAGTGGCCAGGAGAACACGGGTGCATGAGACACACACCCCAAGAAGGCAGCAGAGGGGGCGGCGGGGTGGGGGGGCGCTTGCCGGACCGCCTTCAGCTTTGTCCTGAGACGTGACTCACCTGCCTCCGGGAATAGTCACCAGCTTCCCCGCCCACCTGGAGACGGTCCCGAAAGGGACGCGGCCCCTGTGCGGTTCTGGCCTCTGGATTCCCTTTAGGGAGACAAAACCACATTTATTTTTATTTTTTTTTTTTTAATTTTTTTTTCCATGTTTTTATTTATTTTTGGGACAGAGAGAGACAGAGCATGAACGGGCGAGGGGCAGAGAGAGAGGGAGACACAGAATCGGAAACAGGCTCCAGGCTCTGAGCCATCAGCCCAGAGCCCGACGCGGGGCTCGAACTCACGGACCGCGAGATCGTGACCCGGTTGAAGTCGGACGCTTAACCGACTGAGCCACCCAGGCGCCCCCAAAACCACATTTAAAAGGTCAGTTCTGGGCGCCTGAGTGGCCCAGTCGGTTAAGCATCTGACTCCTGATTTCGGCTCAGGTCATGATCTCTGAGTTCGTGGGTTTGGGCCCCACATTGGGGAGCCTGTTTGGGATTCTCTCTCTCTCTCTCTCTCTGCCCCCTCCCCTGGTTGCTCTCTCTGTCTCTCTCTCAAAATAAATAAATAAACCTTAAAAAAAAAAAAAAAAAGCTTAGTTCCTAAAAAAATAAGTAAATAAAATAAAATGAAAATAAAATGAAAATAAAAAATAAAATGAAATAAAATAGAATGAAATGAAATAAAATAAAATAAAATAAAAATAAAAGCCTGGTTTGTGACCGAGGCCGGCAGGGGTAGGCGAATTGAAAACGGCTCTGTGTCACCCTCCCTGACCCTTGAAGGGAGGGGGCCTGTCGAGGCAAGACCGGGTCTGAGGACGGCCAAGGTGAACGCAGAGGAGGTGGTGTGGAGCTTACAGATTTTACAGCTGGACGGGGTTTAGAGCGATCTGCTGAGGGCCCCAGGCTGTGGAGACCGATCCGCCAGAGTCCAGGCTCCTCTGTGGGCACTGTCCCCCCTCCAGGCTCCATGCTGGCGTCCTCGGGGCTTGCCTGGGGGAGCACCCGGCTCAGCCTGGGGGAGCTCTGCTTCCTCGCTCTGTAATTAAGTGCAGTTCTGTGTAAGAGGAAGGAAGCGGGTCCTGGGCGGCTGTGAGGCCTGGTCTCACCTTCCTGCTCAGGAGCACTGAGTGCTGATCAGCGCAGGGTCGGGGGGGGTGGGGGTCCTGGCTGTTGCTGCCCTGAGAGCGAAGAGCGGGGCCGATGCTCGTGGTGAGGAGGGCGCCGGGGCCAGCTCAGGGCCGGGCTCGTGGCCTCTGTGCCCTGGCATCGGCGACAGGCGCTCGTGAAGACGGTGGGCAAAGCGTCGGATGGTTGAGCTGTGTGGCCTCGGGCGGCTCGGTGCCCTCTCTGGGCCCTTGTAGCCCCGCTGGGTTCAGGCTGGTGGACTTTGCCCCTAAGGCGGGCGTCTCTAATGAGAAGTCACTTTACTTGGTTTCTTTTCTCCTGTCAGTGTTTGATCTTGGTGTTTTCCATCATAAGAAGGAGATTCTGGGATTATGGCCGTATCGCCCTGGTGTCAGAAGCAGACAGGTAACCAGGACATGTCACCTTGAGAGCGTGAGTGTGTGTGTGTGTGTGTGTGTGTGTGTGTGTGTGTGTGTCAGTCACTGGGACGGGGCTGGGGGCCCACACGTGATGCTGACACTATGTTGTCTTCACTGAGCACATCCATCCGCCAGGCCTGGGTCAGAAGCCGTCTCTCCTCACCACAGGGGCCTCTCCCACGGCCGTGGCCTGGCCGTGGCCGTGGCCTGGCCGTGGTCGTGGCCGTGAACCTTGTTGGAGGAAGTCTAGTTGCTTTACACTCGGGGCTTTCGTTATCAGCTGAGAGGGATGCCACTCTTCTTCCTCACCCTGAATGTTGAAAGAGTGTCCCTTCTCTGACATGAGTTAGCTGGGGGCTGGGGGCGAGGCGAGCCCCCGGGGAGCTGCTCCTGTCCCCGCTCAGGGTCAGCGTGGGCTGGTGGCCCTCACTCAGCCAGCGTCGGGTGAGTCTGGTGCAGCAGGGACCCCCTTGGCTGGACGTCACCTGGGCTCCGCCGGCTGCTCACGACTCCTCAAGGGGGGACCGTACTCTAGGTCCGCACCCTGGCGTCTCCAGCCCCGGCTGGCTGTCACACGGCCTGGGACCTGGTGTCAGATGCAGGACAGGAAGCAGTGGGGGGAGACACCCCTGTGGCCAGGCTCCCCCGACCGGGCCGCTCGGCTTCCCCAGGCCGACCTCCACCCTCGCTGCACAGGCGTTGGACTGTGGTCTCTGTGCGAGGCACGGGCCACGTTGCTGCGAAAGCTCCCTGCCGCCTCCTGCCTCCTGGGTCCTGGCGTTTGCAAAAGCCCGAGGGTGTTCACCTTGCCCCGAGGGCTTCTTGGGAGCCTTAGACAGTTTTGGGGGGACTCTGGGGACATGATGTGTTTGTGGCACCCCGAGTCCCAGGAGGGGCCGTGCACTGGAAAGGTACTGAGCCTGTGAACCCCAGCAGGCCCCGCTTCCTCCCTGGCTGCAAGGCCGGGGTCAAGTCCCCACCTTCTGGGGTTTTTCTCCTCCTGTCCCCTGTCCCCCGCAGGGCACCCGGAAGGTCAAATGAGAGAGCTGCCTGTGAAGGCTTTGAAAGTCAAGGTTCTTCCTGTCTTCTGCCCCTGCGAGTGAGGTTTTGGAATCGGTTCTAGAAAACTGGAAGTGAAAATGAACATAATTCACACACCGCAACCAACCCCCCGCACACAGGGCAGGAGAGGGGAGCCCCCCCCCAGCATTCAGATGCCCGCACTCCTATTTTCTTGTCCCTGAAAGTGGGGTGCAGCTTACCATCAATGGCGGTCACACGTCCGTCTTTCTCATCGGTTCATAAGATTATTATGTCCCTTGCAGCCAGTGGTGGTGTCGATTTGATAAAACGAGGTTAATCTGACGTGCCGGGAGACGTATCGCAAACGTCAGCAGCCTGAAGTCCCCTTGGGTGGGCCCGGAGCCGAGGCCCCAGGGTCCGGGGCGCGGGGACGGCCTGCCAGTGCCCTGACCCCTTGTCACCCGGCCCACGTAATGCGGGGTTTTGCGTCTTGCACGCCCAGGTGCGGTCGCCGCCCTGGTGGGTGTGTTTCACGGGCTGAGTTAGATCTTGTCCCAGACTTAGAGGAAGGCCGCAGCTTTGGTCCCGGGCCCTCAGGGATGGCGGAATACCGGACGGAGGCTTTCAGACTTCGAAAAAGGATTTCCTGGCATTTTTCCCTTTTGTGTTCCCAGCGACTCCAGGTTCCAGAGACTGTCATCATCGTCCTCTTTTGGGCAACAAGATTTTGAAAGCGAGCTGGTTGGTATCGACCGGACAGGCGTGGCTGTGGCCGTGGTGGGGGCGGGGCAGGGCAGCCGGGTACCGGTTCGGGGGCCGACTTGGCCCCCCGCGTCCCGAGTGGCAGGTGCTGGTGGTGAGCCCCCTGGAGTTGGGACGGACCGCAGGGAGGATGCAGCGGGGAGGCCCGGGGGGTGACACGGGGTTAACTCTGAGGCAGGGGCTCCCGAGTCCCCTGTGGTCCCAGCGCTCGGCTCTGATCACACCCAGGGATCTGTGTGACGGTTCATTGCTGACGTGCCTGCTGGCGGCGAGTCAGAGGTGGGCGCCCCAGCCGGGTTCCCCGGCACCTGACCCTGAGGAGGTGCCCAGCGGGCCGGGGTCCAGCCCAGCTTTGGGGGCGGAGGGGTTACGATCAAGAGACGCGATGGACAGTCAGCCGACAGACCCTCTTCCCTCCAGAGTCCCACCTGGGGGGGGGGGGGCCTGTCCCATCCGTGAGGCTTGTTTCCTTGTGTCCGTCCTGCGTCTCGGTCAGCACTGCGGGCGATCCAGCAGAACAGTTCCAGAACCCCTCTGAGCTCTCACCGGCTCTCGGTTCAAGTTCAGGCCTCGGCCCTGGAGCAAACTGTCAAAATTTGAGAGGTTTTTTACGAGCATTCCAGGCACAGGGTGCGTGTCCCAGAGGACTGGGGGCCGGTGGACTCTGTCGCCTTGGGGACAAGCCGTAGCCTTTGCTGGATTTGGGACAAAAGCGCTGCTTTTATATAACGGGGGGTTAGATGGTTAGTGGCCGTCAGAGGAGGTGATTCTATCCGCCTCCCGGGGACAGAGATGTTCAAAGCTAATCCCTGATCTCTCCGTTCCCAGGGATGCTGTCCCTGGCTGACTGCCATCTTCCGCCTGCAGTGAGTACAGCGGGTGTGTGCGTGAGTGTGGGTGGGTGTGTTAGCGGGTGGGCGCGCGTGTCTGCCTGTCTTTCCTCGGGTGGCTTTGCCTCTGCGCTTGGCCATCGAGGAGGAAAGGAGCCGGAATGCCTGACGCCGAGATGGGTGCCTAGATGCTTCTGGGTTCGAGGCGGAGCCTCGTGTGGGGGCCGGGCACGCAGGTGGCCCACACGGCCTGCACAAGCCACTTTCCCCTCGCTTTGGGCAGGGACGACCGCTCTTAGTGTCTAACACTAGCACAGCTGGAAGGAGGCTCTTCCGGGTCTTTGAGTGCAAAGCAGAGGAATGACGGTGGCTTTGCGCCTTCAACTCCTCCGGTTCCAAGTTTCCTTGTTGCTAACGTTTGGGGCCCGTGGGGAGAAATCCTGTGAAGCTGGGAGCGGCTGGGAGCGGAGGAGGCGCGGTTTCGGAGGTGGTGAAAGAGGAGGGCCTCTTAGAATTGATGAATGCGGTGGTTGCAGGACGTCGGGTACGTCCCCCTCCCCGGGCCTCAGTTTCCACGACTGTAAGAGGGGCCCAGGCGACACAGCGGGAGAGGTGGGTCGGCCGGCCCCTGCCTGCCCACCACCGCGAAATCACGTCACTGGGACGCGTTTCCTCCTGACGCGGCAGGTCACTCCGAGCGCGGGTCCGTCGCACACAGAGAGGATTTTAGGTCTCCTAGACCCTCCCCTGACACGTGCCCACAGCGGGTGCCCGTTGGGGGGCTGCGGCCTGTGGCCACTGCTGGGTGGGGCTCAGGAGGCTCCCCTGTCCCGGCGGTGGGGACCCCACTCAGCCTGGGTTGGGTGGGGCGGCGTGAGGCACGCTGCGTCGTCATTTCATGGTAACCCACAAAGGCTGTTGGCATATCTGCTCTGTACCCCTCCTCCCTCCACCCCTCCTCCCCATACCCCCTCCTCCCCCCACACCCGCTCCTCCCCACACCCCCCCTCCTCCCCATAGACCCTCCTCCCCATACCCCTCTTCCCCTCCCCCAACCCCCCTTCTCCTCCCCATACACCCCTCCCCTCCCCATAGCCCCTTCCCCTCCTCCCAACCCCCCCTTACCCCTTCCCTCTCCCCATACCCCCCTTCTCCCCCCATACCCCCTTCCCCTCCCCATACCCCCCTCTCCTCCCCATACCCCCTTCCCCTCCCCCCAACCCCCCTTCCCCTCCCCATGCCCCCCTTCCCCTCCCCATACCCCCCTTCTCCCCTCCATACCCCACCCTGTTCCGTGCCCCACCTCCCCAGTTCCCTCTGCTGGCACAGGCATTTCTCTGGAGGGGGGCTGTCACTGGTACTCTGAGCGTCCCCACTTTGTCCCTGTAACACTGTATCAGACACTGGGACTCCGCGTGTCCCTGTAACACTGTATTAGATATGTTTTCAGTGTCCACTCCTTCCTGTTGCAGAAAGGATACTTTGTTTTAAGGCCACAGTTGCGTTCTAACAGCTGCTCGCGGCCAGTGTCGCAGGTGACACTCAAAGCATCCCCTCAGTTTCCTTGGCTTTGCCTTCCTGGCAAGACAGGGAGTCTGTCAGAGGTGTGTCTCCAGAAAACCTGTTGACGAAAGAAAGTCGGTCGGAAGTCGCCGGGTTAGGTTTGGGCCCCCATCCTGTTTGTTTAGTGCGCACGGTTGGGGGCAGGGCAGGTACTTTCTAGCAGGTGATTGGGAAGTGCAGCCGGTGTGGTCAGGTGCAAAGCTCTGTCCTCCAGGTAAACAGCACGCAGGGTAACGTCCGTCAGCAGGCTGGCTTCTGAGCATCCGCCCGGTGCCCGGCCGGCCTGGCATGCACCCCTCACTGCCCCCCGTGTGGCCCGTGGCTCCCGCCGGTCTCGCACCTCTCGGATCTGCTTTGGTGCCGTGACACCCGCTTCTCTTACCGCTGCCCGCGCAGAATTTTCCTGCTCTTCTGGAAGCCGGATCCTCAGGGAGACCCCCCCCTTTTCCCTCTGTGGCATTCTGGCTGTCAGCGCCTGGAATTTTCCAGGTCCCCAAGGGGGCCGGAGCGTCCAAATAGGGCAAGGAGGAAAGGGTGGAGCCCCCGCGAGGCCAGCAGGACACAGGGAGGGGGCCGGGCGGCAGGGTGGGGAGCCCGGAACGATTGACGTGTTGACAGAAGCAGGAGGGGCTGCGGGACCTCCCCCTGCACACGTGTCTGCAGGGATGCGGGCAGCAGGTGCCCGGGGGTGTGGTGTGGGGGGTGTGGTGCGGGGCGCTGGGAAGGAGGCTCCGGGCTTGCCCTGCCTCTGCCCTCCCGAGCTGCGAGACCGAAAGCTCCGTGTCCTGGGATGTGAGGAGACGGGACGGCCCGGCCCGGCCCTGCCGCTCACCCGGGTCCCCTGTGCGTGTCTTGGGCAGCGATGACCAGATTCTGGAGCGGTGTGGGGAGGACGCCATCCACTACCTGTCGTTCCAGAGACACGTCATCTTCCTGCTGGTGGTCGTCAGCTGCTTGTCCCTGTGCGTCATCCTGCCCGTCAACCTCTCGGGTGATTTGCTGGGTAATGTCCCCTCGTCTTGTGTGACTCACGGCCCGGGGTGGGGTTGGGGGGGGCTCGTGGGGCTGGGGCGGGCCCAGGTGTCAGTAGGCCTCGGGGTGACTCCGGGAATGTTCCCCTCTGCCTGGCCGTGCCTCTCAAGAGGCCCCCCCCCCCCCCCCGGGACCTGAGCCTGGGCCAGGAGCTGGGCCCCTGGTGTGAGCTTCGGTTCTAAGTAAGGGGAATAAAACCCCAAGACTTGTAGGATCGGGGGCCTTCGGAGAGCGTTTCATACTTTCCTGCCCCCACGCAATCACAATCGGGAGGCCTCGGTGAGTGGGTGTGGGAGATGTTCGTGACACTCAAAGTCACAGCCTGGAGCCGTGTGTCCTGCCAGTGCGGGAGGCCGGCTTCCAAAATGCCAAAGAATCCGCTTCCTCCTCCCTCCCTCCCTCCCTTCTTCTCTCCCTCCCTCCCTCCCTCCTCCCTCCCTCCCTCTCCTCCTTTCCTCCTTCCTTCCTTCCTTCCTTCCCCTCTCTTTCTCCTTTCTCTCTTTCTCTCCACCCAACACGGGGCTGGAGCTCACGACCCCGAGATCCAGAGTCACACACTCTGCTGACTGAGCCAGCCAGGGGCCCCACGAATTCCCTTCTCATGCCCAGGGATTCCCAGCTCGGTTTTGGGACCCGTTCAGGAGGATTTCAGATTCTCAAGGAATGTCACAAGAATCTCAAAGCAAGAGAAATGCCGATTGTGACTTACCCACGCGGCGGGTCGGGAAGAGGTTGTCGGGTAAAGCGGGGCCTTGGGTTGGTGCAGCTCTGAAAAGACTGGACGGCCGGTCCCTGCCCTCTGACGGGCCTGGCCGTCTTGTGCTTCCTCAGAGACCCACGGACCGAGGTGGGCCGCCCCCGTCCCCCTTCCCTAGTGTGACCCTAGGACTAAGTGTCTTGCTTGTCTGCAGACAAAGACCCTTACAGCTTTGGGAGGACGACCATCGCAAACCTGCAGACGGAGTGAGTACGGGGCAGGGGCCAGGGCTTCGCGGGCACTGCCCGCCCCGGGCAGTACTGCTGTGCGGGGTGGGGGTGGGGGGTGGTTAGGAGACGTGGAGGGCCCGGCCCCCCCCCAAACCCCACCCTGTGTGGGAGCCGGGCCCTGATGGCAGGTGTCCCCGCTCAGCGATGACCTCCTTTGGCTGCACACCGTCTTTGCCGTCATTTATCTCTTCCTCACCGTGGGCTTCATGAGACACCACACCCGGTCCATCCAGTACCAGGAGGAGAACTCGGTGAGCGAGGCGGGGAGGGTCACGGGTGGGGCCAGAGCGAGCCTTGACCCGGCCTGTTGCCAGGACACGGGAGCCGTGTGCTTAAAGAGGCCTCTGTGGGACCTGGCTGGCATGTTTGTGCTCACGGTTGACTTCAGCTTTTCGTTCATTCGTTTGTTAATTTTTTTTCATTTCATAAATTTCTTTTTGTTTAACGTTTACTTGTTTTTGAGAGAGACAGAGACAGAATGCGAGTGGGTTAGGGGCAGAGAGAGGGGGAGACACGGAATCCGAGGCAGGCTCCAGGCTCCGAGCCGTCGGCACAGAGCCTGATGCGGGGCTCGAACCCACGAACGGTGAGATCGTGACCCAAGCTGAAGTCGGACGCTCAACCGGCTGAGCCACCCAGGCGCCCCAACTCATTTGTTATTTTTAAGGTTTTTATGTGTTTATTTTTTGAGAGAGAGAGAGGGAGAGATAGCACGAGCAGGGGAGGAGCAAAGAGAGAGGGAGAGAGGACCCCAAGCAGGCCTTGCCCTGTCAGCACAGAGCCCGATACGGGGCTCGATCCCACGAACCGTGAGATCGTGACCTGAGCCGAAATCAGTGGTCGGACGCTTAACTGACTGAGCCACCCAGGTGCCTGACATTAGCTTCTAAAATTTTTCTGATTAGGGGCATCTGGGGGGGTGTCAGTCGGTTAAGCATGTGAAGGACCCCCTCCGGGCTCTGCCAGGGGAGCACCCGCCCCTCCGAGCTCTCGCTGTGTTCCGCGGGGAGGGGCGGGGCTGGGTGGGCTTGAACAGGGCGGAAACCCTGGGCCCACCTGGGGACTGGCGTGCCCTGGGGTGACATCCCCCTCCCCCATGTGTGTCTCTGGCAGGTGAGGCGGACCTTGTTCATCACGGGACTCCCCCGAGACAGCAAGAAGGAGACGGTGGAGACCCACTTCCGGTGAGCAGGGCTGTGGCCCCTCCAGGCGGGGCAGGTGCCTCAGGCGGGCGCTCTGTCTTCTCTTTGGGCGCCCAGAGACTTGGCGAAGGGCCCGGCCCTGCCGTGCGAGCATCCCATGGCCGCCGTGTGCCAGCCCTGCTGTGGAAGGCTTCTAGAAGGCTGGGGTCTAGAAGGCCTGTCCGCTGCAGGCCGCCCCGGGGGACCACAGCAGCTGGAGCACAGGCCAGGGTGTAGGTGCAGAGAAACAGCTCGAGGGCACGAGCGGGTCTCCGAGGGGGGGGCCTGCGCTGGCACAGGCGTAAGCCCACGGGTGTCTCTGGAGGGAGCACCTGCACCAAGGAGTCCTGCGGTGGAGGCGGAGGCAGGGCTCCCCTGGGGGAGGCCGTGTGTGTGTGTGGGGGGGGGGGGGGGGGCCCCCGGGCGGCAGGGGGGGGGGTGTGGAGCAGGAGAGGGGAGGGCAGGTGCAGAGGCCCCGGGACCCCGGCTGGAGGGCTTGCCCCGGGTGGCGAGCCGAGGCTTCAGTCCGAATGCGCCCCTCCCAGTCCCGCAGCCACTAACTTGCAGCGGGGACTCGGGGTGACCACGGTGTAACTCAGCACTATTTGTGGACGACGGCGATTCGTAGAAACAGAGCGAGTGCCTGATTTTGTGTGTCTGGTGGGCAGGGAGCATCGTTTAGCGGCCACTGGTGCCCGGCTGCCTGGATTCACATCTGGGCTCCGACAGCCACTCGCGGTGTGACCTTGGGCACAAGTCGCTTAACATCTCCGGCCCTTATCTTCCTCATCTGTAAAATGGGGACAGGACCTCCCAGGCTGTGGTGAGGACAGCATAGTGAATACCGCGGGAGCACCCAGCCGGTGTGAGTCCACACACAGCACACTTGTGAGGAAGGTCTTACTACGGTTGTTAACGCGGGTGTAGACGTTTGCTGGGCTGCGAGCCCCCTGCGTTCATTGAACCTGAAAGGGCTGTGATCTTCAAAAAGGGGCCACACGCTGGGTAGGATTTTCGCACGGCCCAAGGTAGGCGTGAGCCAGAGCAGACGATAGTGCTCTTCCTCCGGGTGGGCGAAGGAGGTCACGAACCGGATTCATCCGGCCCCACACGTGCCCGCTGACGTACAGCCGAGCGGGCACGAGCCTGTCAGTTTAAGGCGATTGCTTTCCTGCTGTTAAAAAAAAAAAAGGCCTCTTTGTGTTG
>NW_024412436.1:13719450-13728227 GCF_014898765.1 Herpailurus yagouaroundi
CTTTCCTGCCGGGGGCGGGGGGTTCTCTTCTCCAATGGCCTGCCTTGTGCACAGGGACGCGTATCCCACGTGTGAAGTGGTGGACGTACAGTTGTGCTACGACGTGGCCAGGCTGATTCACCTGTGCAGGGAGAGGTGAGCGGGGCTGGTCAGCGGCCGGAAGCCTGGCCCTCCCTCCTGGGCCGCCCACCCTGCTGCCTCGCTGCTGGCGGGGGGCCTGGGCGGAGCCCCCAGGGGGAAGGCAGGAGGGGGGCTCTGCCCCTTTCTTGTTTGGAAAGCTGACCCCCTGGGGCGCCGGGGGGGGGGGGCTCAGTCGGTTAAGCGTCCGACCCTTGGTTTCGGATTGGTTCATGAGTTCGAGACCCGCGTCGGGCTCCGCTTGGGCAGCGCGGATCCTGCTTGGGATTCTCTCTCCCCTGCTCTCCGCCCCTCCCCGGCTTGCGCGCGCTCTCTCTCTCTCTCTCAAAATAAACTTAAAAAAAGAAAGCTGAGCTCCTGGGCCTGGCGGTTGGACAGTGGGCGTGGGGTCTGTGCCGCAGGGTTATGGTGACTCTGACGTGTGTCCCCCTACCCCCACCCCTGCAGGAAGAAGACAGAAAAGAGCCTGACCTATTACACGAACCTGCGGGCAAAGACAGGCCAGTGGACCCTCATCAACCCCAGGCCCTGCGGCCAGTTCTGCTGTTGCAAAGTGCCGGGGTGCGAGTGGGTGAGGGCCCGGCCCCCCGCGGGAGTGCCACGGGGTCCCCGCCGCCCACGCAGGGCCCGTGGTCACGAGGGGGTGTGTGTCCTCAGGAGGATGCCGTCTCCTACTACGCGCGCATGAGGGACAGGCTGCTGGAGAGGATCGCGGACGAGGAGCGCCGGGTGCAGGAGCAGCCCCTGGGCATGGCCTTCGTCACCTTCCAGGAGAAGTCCATGGCCACCTAGTGAGTGGGGCGCGTCCGGGGCCCTTTGTCCCCTCCAGGTGACTTGGGACCCGCCCCTGGGATGGGCTGGGGCTGGGGCAGGCCACACTCCCCCCATCATCCCAGCCCGGGTGCGTGTGACACACGCGGGGTGATGCTCGCGCGAGGTGAGTCCCTCGTGGGTTGACGTGGCCTCACCCCCGGTCCGAGCTCCCACCAGCCGTGCCAGGGAAGGCATCCAGCATTCTGCCACCCCCCTTCAGATGTCCACTCTGGACCGCAGATGATTTTCTGTGCTGGGCTTTCCATCGCACAGACGCACAGACCCCAGGCACTGGGAGTCTCCCTGCTGCAGAGCTGGGGGCCCCGGGGCCAGGCTGCGGAGCGCACGTGGGCCCCAGCACGGGGCTCTGGCTCCTGGAGTGGCGTCACGCCTGGGGTGGGGGACGCAGGCGGCCACACAAGTGCCCCTTCCCTGCCCTCTCTGTGGGCACCGCACACCTGGGAAAAGTCCCCTGCAGCCAGGCCAGAGCCAGGAGGGGCTCGTGGAAAGGGGGGCGTGCTGAGGCAGGAGTGAGGGGCGTGGACATGGCGGGGGTCCAGGTGGCAGTCCGGGGGGGGCCCTGGGCGTCAGGGTGGGAAGAAGTGAGGACAGCGAGGCCCTGGCCCGGCCACGCGGTGTGTCTGTGGCCCCGGCTTCCTGGGCGGCCGGGGGTGATGATGGCACAGGGAGCAGCCGTGGTCCAGGGGTGCAGCGGCCAGACGGGGTGCGCACCTGAGCCGGAGAGCCTCGGGATCCTGACGTGGAGGCAGGAGTGACCCCCGGCTTGCCGCGTGGTCCTGAGGATGAGACCAAGTCCTCCCCGTGAGCCGTAGCAACGGCTAACCTAGCAACCCGCTGATAGAGCAACAGCCTGGGGCCCCGCGGCGCCCGCCCTCACTGGGTCCTCTGTGCGCGTGTGCGCGGTGCCCCTGGTGCCTGGGCCACGGCCACGTCTGCTCTTCCTTCCTGGCAGCATCCTCAGAGACTTCAACGCCTGCAAGTGTCAGAGCCTCTGGTGCAAAGGCGAGCCCCAGCCGTCCTCCTGCAGCGCGGAGCTCCGTATCTCCAAGTGGACGGTCTCCTTTGCCACGTACCCCGAGGACATCTGCTGGTGAGGCCCCGGCCCTGGACCGGTGAGCGGGGAGGGGCCCCAGGCCGGGCATCACAGGTGCGAGCTGGCCTTCAGGGCCCCCCACCATAGCTCCTGGCTCCCCTCTGGGCCTGGGGCGGGCGTGGGGGGGATGCGTCAGGGGGGGGGGGGGGGCGTCCACACCTGGCACTGCCATCCAGTGATGCCCCCCGGCATCCAGTGTGTCCGGGAGCCACGTCTATAGTTTCCAGTTTCCTTTCGGCCGCGTTGAAAAAGTAAAAGGAAACTGTTCAACTTAATTTTCATAATCTCTCTCTCCCTATATATCCGAAATATTATCGCTCTAACGTGATCAGTTACCTTCCAGTGGAGACGCGTCTCTTTTTCATACTTAGTAGCCCTGAAGTCCGGCGTGTATGTTCTCTTGAGTCGGACCAGCCCCGGTTCAGGGCTCGGTAGCCCCTGGCTGCTGTATCGTGTGGTGTTAGGTCTAGCCCGGGGACACGCTGCTGAGCTCGGCCGCGTCCACAGGGGCCGTTGGTGAGCCTTGAGCACAGTGCCGGGGGTGAGGGCAGCCCCAGCAGAGCCCCCGGCATGGCTGGCCCCAGCTCCCCGCCCAGAGCGAGCTTTGGGAGCATCTCCATGGCTCCGAGCTGGCCTCTGATGGTTCACAGGGCTTCCCAAACGTGGGCGCAGCGTGCTGCTGTGTTCTCGGTGGGGTGAGACGCCAGCATGGCCGCCGTGGGGCCTGGGCACTGCTGTCCCCTCCCTCCCTCCCCCTGCGTGCACCCAGCCCCCGGCCCCGTGTCGCTGGTCACCAGTCCTTGCGGACATGGCCGTGTCGTAGCCTCGTTCTGTCTGTCTGGGTGACCGTGGAGTCCCTTTGGTGGGTTCTGGCCCCCGGGCTGTGGCCGGGGAGCCGTGTGAGTGGTGGATAACCTGTTTTCCCTCTGAACTCAAGGGGACCCCGCATTTGACCTTGCTGGAGCTGAAGGTTGGTGCAGAGGGCTCACCTGTACTCCTGGGGTCCAAGTGCCTCAGTCTGGTCTCTTGCCGGGCCTTGATGTGACCCGCTGACCCACCTGGGGGCACCGGGGGCGTGGTCGGCAGCCCCGCCTGTGGGGGGGGGTCTCAGCCTCCAAGCCTGTGTCCCTTCCTGCAGGAAGAACCTCTCCGTCCAGGGCTTCCGCTGGTGGCTCCAGTGGCTGGGCATCAACTTCACTCTGTTCGTGGGGCTCTTCTTCCTGACCACCCCCGCCATCATCCTGTCCACCATTGACAAGTTCAATGTCACCAAACCCATCCGTGAGCTCAACGTGAGTGACCACGCTACAAGCCCGTCCTGCAGGGCTGGGGACGAGAAGGCGTGGGGGGGGGGGGAGGGCGGTGGCTGGAGCCCAGGGACGTGGGGGCTGAAACAGGAGCCGTGCCTCTCAGCTCACGTCCGTGCCTTTAGGCCTTGAGCAGGTGTGGCCACATTTATGACACTGGTTTACGACACGCGCGCGCCCGTGCGTGTTTGAGAAATCAATCTGAACGTTCAACGGTAGGGTCATGGAACGGCACATACTGATGGAAAGTTAAGTATCTGTTACATAATCGTCCACTCGTTGATTCTAGATAGGCAACAAATGATTATTTAAAATCTTAGACGAATCGAGACAACGAAACGCTTCCTGAACTGGGCTCTGCTTGAAAACAATATTGGTTTCCCCAGGGCATCTGGGGGCTCAGGCGGTTAAGCGTCCGACTCTTGGTTTTGGCTCAGGTCGTGATCTCACAGTTCGTGAGATCGAGCCCCTGTGTCGGGCTCTGAGCTCATAGCGTGCAGCCTGCTTAGGATTCTCTCTCTCCTGCTCTCTCTCTCTGTCCCTCCCCTGCTCGCTCTTTCAAAATAAATAAATAAACGTAAAAAAATTAAAAAGATACTGATTTCCCATAATTGGCTCTGTTGAAATAGCCCCCTAAATCTTTTTCTTTTTTCTCCAGTTCCACTTGGCATTCATTCAGTCACGCTCAGGGCAAGCACGCGGGGCTAGAAGGCGTGAGGGCCTCGCTGTGCCGTTCCCCAGCTGACCAATTCCGAACCCTTGGTTTTCATCCCAAAGCTGGGGCACCTGCCGGATGATCCTTGTGGGGTTCTGGTGATGGTGACCACATAAGCTGTTGTGTGGCCCAGGCCTTCTTACCCGACTACGTGTATAACAATAATAACCCCTTGCGCACATTAAGAATTTTGTTTATCTTTAAAAGCGTGTCAGTGTTCACGCCTTTGCGCATCTTTGGATGTATGGCCAAGTCTGTTCTTTTGAGGGTGGAATCGGCCGAGTGGAACCCTCTTTGCTGATTCTCTCTAAATCAGTTTCGGTTTCTTATGGTAAAGCAAGAATCTACAGATATTTGCAACACTGTTCTAAGAACAGGACCCTCCTGGATCTCATTCCGTCCGTTTTCTACAGTTCATTTACTCTAGTCTCATTCAGTAGCATTAAAAAAAATGTTTTTAATGTTTATTTTGTTTTCGAGAGAGAGAGAGAGAGAGAGAGAGAGAGAGAGAGAGACAGAGTGCGAGCAGGGGAGGGGCAGAGAGAGAGGGAGACACAGAGTCTGAAGCAGGCCCCAGGCCGAGCTGTCCGCACAGAGCCCGACGCGGGGCTCAAACCCACAAACCGCGAGATCGTGACAAAGTCGGATGTTTAACCAACTGAACAACCCAGGCGCCCCTCAATAGCACTTTTCAAATTTTTTCTTCGAGAGCGTGCACGGGTGGGGGTGGGGGAGGGGCAGAGGGCAAGAGAGAGAGAGACAGAGAATCTCAGGGAGACTCCAGGCTTAGTGCAGAGCCTGACATGGGGCTCGATCCCACGACCCTGGGATCATGACCTGAGCCGAAGTCGGACGCCCAACCGACTGAGCCGCCCAGGCGCCCCAGTACGCAGCTTTTTAAAAATGCCCGTTTTATCAGGGAAAGCAGGCACCTCGTGTGATTGCAATAGTGAGCATATCAGGCACAGGCGGAGTTAGGTCACTGCTGGGCGGGAGGGAGCTGAGCGGGCAGGCCTCCTGGGTTCCGTGTTCCCACTTGCCCTTGGTTGCGCAGAGGGCAGCCGGCGGTGGGGGTAGGGGGGCGCGGTCGCTCTGGGCAGTCAGACAGGTGGAGATCGGTTGTATGTGAAGTTACTTTCTCTGCTCAACCAGCCCTACTAACACCGAGCGCCATTCTGGTCTGTTCGGCCAACGGCACGGGACACCTGCTCTGTATGGGGCACAGTGTCGGCTCCGGGGGGCAAGGCAAGGGCCATCGGGAGTTCCCGGAGTTGCCGTGACAGCAGGTCGTGGCCTCCAAGCCCCCATGGCCACAGCCCCTCCACCTGTGTCTTCTGTGGGCCGTGTTTTGCAGGACCCGGTCATCAGTCAGTTTTTCCCGACCCTCCTCCTGTGGTCCTTCTCGGCCCTGCTCCCCACCATCGTCTACTACTCCACGCTGCTGGAGTCTCACTGGACCAAGTGAGTGAGGACGCTTGCCCGACGGCGTCCGTGGGCACCCAGCGGGGGTCTTGGGGGGGCACCGGGCAGGGCTCACCTCTGACTTCCTGCAGGTCAGGAGAAAATGAGATCATGATGTCCAAGGTCTATATATTCTTGATCTTCATGGTGTTGATCCTGCCGTCCCTCGGCCTCACCAGGTACGCGTCGTCACCTCCTGCCCTGAGTTCACAGTCAGGGTCTGGACGGCTCCGTCCCCAAGTGGTTTTAGAGGATGCAGATCCCTGACGACACTTAAGCTGGTCCCTCCCACTTGGGGTGCCGTTGGGCGGCAGGCTCACGGATCGTTCTGGAGATCCAATCTCTCTTCTTTAAAAAGAAGCTTGAAGACAACATTTCCGCTCAGGGGGAGGGTCGAGTCACGGCTGTGTTGATTTTAAGGGAGGGGGCCGCCGTTGGAGCAGCCCCTCATTGGCTGCTCTGGAGTGGGGGGCACCTTAGACGACAGATGGGGTCCTGATGTCCCGCCTGCTGGTGAGAGCAGGGAAGAATGAAAACTGGTCGCGATCACCTGGAGGGCTGGACATAAATTCTTACGGGATTCATTTTTCTTCCAGTCTGGACTTTTTCTTCCGGTGGCTCTTTGACAAAACTTCCTCCGAAGCCTCTATCAGGTTGGAGTAAGTATGGGCCACGTTGCGTTTTGGAGCCGCGGTCCCGGGGAGAGGTCCCCCGGGGGCTCGGCCGTGGCTGCGCTGGGGCTGGGGGCGCGGCGGCCTGTGCCCGGCACAGACGTCTCCTCCTGAGGCCATCGGGGCCGGGGAAGCCCCGGGCGCCTGGCAGGGCTGAGGCCGCCCTGTGGGAGCTGACCCGCTTTGTGCCATGTGTGCAGAAGTGTGGTTAATCTTTTAGGCTGAAACTCAATCAGGGGCAGTCTTGTTCATTCTTGGAAACTCACTTACTTACTGAGAACGGTGCCGCTCGGGGAGAGGGAACCCGTGGGTCCCAGTGGTGCGGGGGAGGTGGGGGTGGGGACGGCCGCGCGGCTGTGTGGTTGGGCCTGGGCCCTGTTTACCCCGGAGAACAGAATTAAACCTGTCTCTGGGATGTGTCCCCCTGAGAGGGCGTTGCGGGCTAAATGCTTTATTCTTTTTCTCGTTGAACCTTTACGACAAGCTGTGGGGGTAGGCGCCATTGTTTCTCCATTTTATGGATGGGGAGACTGAGGCTCAGAGATGTTGGAATAGCTTGCCCTGGGCCACCCAGCCCGTTAACTTGGCCTGAGCCCCGACTGCCCTACCCTTTGGGCCCTGATACCGGCCCCCAGCCTTGGCATTGACTCGTCCAACCCAGGGTTGGTAGGAAGGCTGGCCGAGTTTCCTGGGAAGATTAGACCGAATTATTCCACGTGGGTTCTTGCTGGTCAGGCTGAGGGCTCGGGGGCTGGCGGCCACAGGCGGGCACCCACACACCCGGCCAGCTCCCGTCTTGGTGGACCGTGGCTTCCAGATGGCCAGATCCGGCCCTCAGGGCTCGGCCCTCACTTTCACGAACCGTCAGCCACGTCTGACACATCGTCACGCCTTCGTCCGCGAAGGCTCCAGGATGGCCCTGTCCTGGTTCTCTCCCCCTCGCGGGTTCTCCTGCATCTCCCCGACGCCAGTGGCCCTGCTCTCAGTGACCTCAGCTGGACCCCAGCCTTCGTGCCCCCGTGCTCCCGAGTTGGAGCCTGCAGGCCCCGTGCACCCGCAGCCCTGCGCCCAGGGCTGCCCACGAGTGGCTGCTCCAGCCGAGGGGCCCTGGGGCCCTCCGTGCCCTCCCCCGCTGCACCTGGTCCACCAGCCTCTCCGGTCGCCCCGCCTCACCGATGCCAGCGGCCACTCCTGTGCAGCCCCAGCCCTCCCTGCACACGTGCCCTGCCTCCCCCTGGCCCGCGGCCCCCCTGCCCTGTCGGTGCCCTCCTGCTCCATGAGCACGGGTCTCACCTCCTTAGGCCTCTCTGGCGGCCCGTGTAACAGGGGGAACATCGTCCCTCGTCTGCTCCGGTTCCTCCGAGCACACGTCACATCTGGCACGCTGTGTGTCCCCTTCGCTGGGATGCAGGCTCCCACGGAGCAGGGCAGGGGCAGGGGTAGGGCAGAGGCAGGGGCGGGGCCCCCCTTTCATCTCTGAGCCCGGAACACGGAGCGAGCGTCCACACCAAATGCAGGGGCTCACCTCCCCGGGGCGGGAAAGAGGCTCACAGCCCGGCCGCCCCCCAGGTGCGTCTTCCTGCCCGACCAGGGCGCCTTCTTTGTGAACTACGTCATCGCCTCGGCCTTCATTGGCAACGGCATGGAGCTGCTGCGGCTGCCGGGCCTGGTCCTCTACACCTGCCGCATGGTCGTGGCCAAGACGGCCGCCGACCGCAGGAACATCAAGCAGGTACACCCTGCCCCCCTCCACGGGGCCGGTGATCACCCAGGAGGCGCGTCCTGGCGGGGGGGGGGGGAACGCACTCTGCACCTGTCCTCTGCGTAGACGCGGGACTCTCGGGCCTGCTGCGTAGACCCGATTGGAGCAAGGGAAACACTGAGAGAACGAGACTCCTTTACCCCCGGCGCGGCCTGGGTGTGAGGCGAGCAGGGCCGGAGAGGTCCGTGCAGACGGCACCCGGGGAGGGCCGGAGAGGTCCGTGGGGCAGGGGGCAGCCATGAGCCTCCCATCTCCAAAGTCCTCCCCTTAAGGCCCCTGTGGCGTGGGCGGGAGGCGTCTGGAGCAAACCCTGCGCTCTGCCCTCTCGGCACAGAACCAGGCCTTCCAGTACGAGTTCGGAGCCATGTACGCGTGGATGCTGTGCGTCTTCACCGTCATCATGGCCTACAGCATCACTTGCCCCATCATCGCGCCCTTCGGTGAGTGTGGCCCCCGGGGGCGGTGGCTGACCCCTCGGGGCACCCTAGGGGTGCCCCCCGCACACTGAGGACTTCTGCAGCGCCCGGGAGCCACAGGGACACCCCTGGTCCTGCTGGCCATCCCTGGTGGCGCCCTGATCCCAGGGTCCGGGAGCTACTGCCTGGCTCGTGGATGACTGCGCTGCGGGGCAGACATGCTCTGAATGTGTGTGCTCCGCGGGTTGTCCCTCGTACCGCTCGCCGCATCTCGTTTGTGGCCCCTTTCACACTCAGCGTGACACGAGTGAGGAGTAGACCCAGGATCTGAGCTGAGGACTGTTTGACTTTAAAGACCGAGGTCTGGCAGCTAAAATAAA
>NW_024412436.1:13728327-13728991 GCF_014898765.1 Herpailurus yagouaroundi
GAACTATTTAAAAAATCAACAGGTTTATTTATTTATTTTTTTTAGTGTCTGTTTTTTAGAGAGACAGAGTGCAGGTGGGGGAGGGGCAGAGAGAGAGGGAGACACAGAATGGGAAGCAGGCTCCAGGCTCCGAGCTGTCAGCACAGAGCCCGACGCAGGGCTCGAACTCACGTACCGCGAGATCATGACCTGAGCTGAAATCGGATGCTCAACTGACTGAACCCTCAGGTGCCCCAAAAGTATTACTCTTTGAAAACAAAACAGGGACACCCGGCTGGCTCTATCGGTGGAATGTGTGACTCTTGGATCTCAGGTTGTGAGTTCAAGCCCTGCGTTGGGTGTAAAGATTACTTAACGATAAAACCTTTAAAAAAAATAAAAAACAGGGGCGCCTGGGTGGCGCAGTCGGTTAAGCGTCCGACTTCAGCCAGGTCACGATCTCGCGGTCCGTGAGTTCGAGCCCCGCGTCAGGCTCTGGGCTGATAGCTCAGAGCCTGGAGCCTGTTTCCGATTCTGTGTCTCTTTCTCTCTCTGCCCCTCGCCCGTTCATGCTCTGTCTCTCTCTGTCCCAAAAATAAATAAAAAACATTGAAAAAAATTAAAAAAAAAAAAATAAAAAAATAAAAAAAATAAAAAACAAAACAAATTTTTAAAGATCCTGACA
>NW_024412436.1:13729091-13771960 GCF_014898765.1 Herpailurus yagouaroundi
CTGTCTCTCTCTGTCCCAAAAATAAATAAAAAACGTTGAAAAAAATTAAAAAAAAAATAAAATAAAAAAATAAAAAACAAAACAAATTTTTAAAGATCCTGACATAACAGAAGCACATCCGCCTTGTGTGCCGCCCCTGGGGCAGGACCCTCCGGCATCTGCTGACTGAGGAGTGCGGAGGGTCAGCTGGAGCTGGGAAGGGAGGGAGGGAGAGAGGGAGCCCGGCGGGACGGTGGGGGGCTCGCGGGGGAGGGCCCGGGCAGAGGTCGGGCCAGGCATCCGGTACGAAGTAACTTCTTTCTGCCAAATGATCCTAGAATTTCTGTTTTCCCTAGGGACAAAATGACAGCTGCCTTTTACTCCTTGGGGTCAGGGAGAAGCTGGGAGAGGGCGGGGGAAAGAGCGAGCGAGCGAGCGAGCGCGAGAGTGCTCCCGAGCTGCCGGGATCTGCTTTGAGCCCCACCTTGCCTTCGTGTAGTCAGCTGGCGGACCAGCCCGGCCCCGTGGGCAGATCGATGCCCCGGGAGGGAGGGGGCACGGGGGCCCCTGGGGCCCCGCCAGGCTTGCTGCTCACGGCCCCGTGTCCGCAGGCCTCACCTACATCCTGCTCAAGCACCTGGTGGACCGTCACAACCTGTACTTCGCCTACCTCCCGGCCAAGCTGGAGAAGAGGATCCACTTGGCGGCCGTCAACCAGGCCTTGGCCGCCCCCATCTTGTGCCTCTTGTGGCTCTATTTCTTCTCCTTCCTGCGCCTGGGTGAGGGGCCCTCTGACCAGGGCGGGGTGGGGGCGGGTGGCGGCCCTCGGCCTCCTCTTTCCGCATCCACGCCAGCCCGACAGCACCCGACCGACCCGGTGTCCAGCCGGAACGCGGTTCCCCGGGCTGAGGGCTGGCTGGGGACGGCGCCGACGCCCGGGTTCCCGAGCTGGCCCGAGCCCGGGGAACCCTGGAGGAGGCCGCGTGAGCTCCGCAGGGGCTGAACCAGAGGGGACGGGCAGGTGGGCCCACATTGCTCTTTGGGGGGTGGGTGTGGAGGAGGGAAAATGCACACTCTCCGGGAAGAGAAAAAGGCAGACAGGATGTGACCTAGCCCCGGCCAGTTGGGGGAGCCTCCGTCCCGCCTGGCCCAGGACGCTGGAGCCCGGAGGGGGCTGACCGTTGGCACAGGCCATTGACTCGGTGTCCCAGTTCCTGCAGCCCAACCGGGGGCAAGGCCAGCGGGTCCCTCTGTCTGTCCCAGCTATGAAGACACCACCCCAGCTGCTGGAGGGCGGGGGGCCGGGAGGGGGGGGAGGCTCTTTTCTTTCCCTTCTGCCCAAGGGAGAGGTCACGCACGGCTCCTGCCCCAGACGTGGCCCCCCCCCCCCCCCCCCCACCGAGGCTGGCGTCCCTGTGCCCCCAGGTCTGAAGGCCCCCCTCACCCTGTTCACCTTCCTGGCCGTCCTGCTCACCATCCTGGTCTGCCTGGCCTACACCTGCTTCGGATGCTTTAAGCACCTCAGCCCTCTGAACTACAGGGTAAGGGGCACCTTGTCCCCGTGCGTGCAGCTTCTCCGTGGGGCAGGCCTGGGGCTGGGGTGCGCCCTGCGCTCCCTGCCCCGTCCCCTGCTGCCGGGAGCCTGGCACCAGCTGGTGCTCTTATCCCGAGCGGTGCGGGTCTGTGCGCCGGGAGGGTGTTCGTCCGGGAAGGGCTGTTTGGTCTCTCATCGCGAGTTTCTGCTGTGTCTGCAGACGGAAGAATCGGCCAGCGACAAAGGGAGCGAGGCCGAGGCCCACAGGCCACCGCCGTTCACGGTGAGTGTCCCCGGGCGACGTGCCGAGCATCTCCTGTCCAGACAGAAGGGCCCCGACCGCGTGGCAGCCACGTTCCTACGTTGAGGTCACGGGAGAGGGCATCCCGGTCCCGCGGGCTGGATGTTTCACCGGGTGCCCTCCTCCCTTCCCGGCGTGGCTAATGCCCGCTGCGGCCTGCTTCGTGAAGCCCCCGGGGTCCTGCTCCGGGTCCCTGACAAGAGCCAGGGCTGGGACGGACACCCTGTCAGCAGCAGCCTTCTCTCCAGCCGCTTCGGGCACTCTGATGGGTGTCAGTCCTTGGACCAGCCCCAGGGGGACGGTTCTCAGATTCACTACCCAGGGGTGCACCTGCCTCCGTGGACGAGGAGACGGGCAGGCGGGTGGCAGAAACGCCTTTCTCAGCCAGGCTCTGGGGGAGGGGCCGGCGGGGGGAGTGGGGAGGACTCTCGTGCCCAGCCCCCACTCCAGGTGCTCATGCCCCCGTGTGTCGGCAGCCCTACGTGCCCCGGATTCTGAGCGGCTTGTCCTCGGAGAGAACGGCCCTGTCCCCACAGCATCAGCAGACTTATGGCGCCGTCTGTGACATCAGTGGAACCGTCCTGGGGCAGTGTCCCGCCCAGGGCCCTGCGGACAGCGACAGTGACAGCAGGCCGGCTGCCAACCAGGAGGCCTGAGGGCGGCCGGGCCAGGCTCGGAGGACGTAGAGGAGGAGACCCAGGTGGAAAAGCGGCTTGACTCGGGCCCCAACCAGGCCCAGGACTACTTTGACCTGTGTGAAGCACACCTGCTCTGGGAAGACGGACCCAGAAAGGTTCCCCGGGCCCTCGGCCGAGGAAGACAGGGTGGGGCCGCCACGCAGGGAATGGCGGCCTTTCTGGTCACAGCAGCGGGGAGGGGGGCCGGCGCGTGCGGGGGACTCTGCGTCTCCGGGTCCCCCTTCTGCATAAACGTCCCGGCTCTGTAGCTGGGACACATCCCTGGTGACTCCGCAGGACCACATGTGGGAACGGTGCCCCAGCAGCCCCTGCGGCTGTCCCAGGTACCCGGGAGGACACAGCGAAGGGCTGCTCCTCTGTGAGGACGGACTGCCCGCCACTTCTGGGCACACACCCAGCTGATAACCAAAGAGCCTGCGCGCAGCTCCGGGCGGGTTCCTTCCAGACCCCCCCCCCATCACCGCATCCAGCCGTCTCCCACCCATCGGGGCTGCACCGCGGGAGCAGGAAGGGACCAGGCTCCTTGTTTCTGTATCACACTGCCAGTGACAGTGGCTGGGTCAGGTCACCCTGCAGCAGGCAAGGGCAGGAGGACCACGAATAAAGCGCTCATTCGGCCAGACTGGTGAGGTCAGGGCCCCATCTACCTGCTCCCTCGCAGGCTAGGGCTAGTGCTCCCAGTGCCCTGGAGCCAGGGGGAAACCTGAGCAGGGCAGGGGGGAGGAGGAGAGGGTGTCTGCCCCGAGCCGGGCCAGGCACCACCCTTAAGCTGTGAGGACAGGTGGCCCCTTGCCTTTTTTCTCCCCGTGGGACAGGGACTCTGCTCTGGGCACCTGCCAGAGAAGCAGCCTCTCACTGCTCTCAGGGGGCGCCAGAGGCCCAGGGGGCCCTTGTGCACAGGGTGGGTGGGTGGGTGGGGGCGGGGGGTGGCTCCATCCTGCAGGGGCGAGGCTGGGGCTCCATCCGGCAGGGGTGGGGTGGGGCTGGGGGGGGTGGGCTCCATCCTTCAGGGAAGGGGGTAGGGGTGGGGCTCCATCCTGCAGGGGCAGGGCGTGGCCCAGGCCTCCTGAGACCCCACCCCTGCACCGCCCAGCCTCAGGCCCTGCTGGGTGTTCTAGGTGCCCAGGACACCCGGTGGGGGGGTCGAGTGGGGGCTCCTTCCCCAGCCCAGACCGTACGCCTGCCAGCTCTCCTGGGAGGGGACCCCATGTGGGGCTGGGACAAGCAGAGGTCACCTGGTTCCAGCTGCTCTGAGGACTAAAATCATTTATCGGCATCCACCTGCATGTGGGAGGGTGCGTGCAGCGCGCGCGGGGCTCGGGACGGGCAGGGGAGGGGGCGGGGGGGGGGAAGCCACCCCCACAAAAGAAGGGCGGGGGGGGGGGGGGGGGGGGGGGGGGGGGCGGGGGGCTGCACTGGGAGGCGGCGGCTGACGGGAGGGAGACTCGGCCCCGGGGGCCACCCCCGCGGCATCAGGGCAGCTCGAGCAGCCCCACGAACTTGCGGATGTCCCGGGCCAGCAGCTCCGGCTCCTCTAGGGCGGCAAAGTGGCCCCCGCGGGGCATGTAGGAGTAGGACACGAGCCTTGGGTACTTGCCCTTCACCCACCTCTCCGGTATGTGCATCAGCTCACACGGGAAGGCGGCCAGGCCGGTGGGCACTGACACCTTGACCCTGGAAGGGACAGAGATCCCCTGAGAGGCGACGTTGCATCCTGGTCCCCTTCTGTCCCCACAGCGGGGGCTCAGGGACGGGGTGGAGGGGACAGGAGGTCAGAGCCAGGGTTGTGACCGCGCCCTCAACTCCAACCCACCCAGGGCCTTTCTGGAAGGGCTGGCCAGGCTGGGGAACAGGGCCAGGTGGGACGGGTGTCCCCTGTCCCTCCGCTGCCACCTGAGGGTCTCCGTGTGAGGTTCCAAGGGGCCCCGGAAGCAGGGGTGGCACAGCGGGCCGGCCCCGCGTTCCCTTCCTGAGCTAACTCTAGACGCGCAAGATTTCTCCCAGCACCTCCGGCCCGCCCCCAAATTCATTCTCACGCTGGGCGTCTGCCCTCGGGTTCAAGGCCGGCTTGTCTTGCGGCTCCCTGCCCTGGAGGCCTCTGGGCTGGGCCAGGCTTACCGATCCTGCTTGAAGAGCTGCCCCCTGTTCTCCTTGTAGAAGCGCTGGGAGGAGGTGATGGCGCCAGTTGTCCAGTAGAGCATGACGTTGGTCAGCAGGTCGTCCAGGGAGAACTTTCTGCGGAAGCAGAACCAGACGGTCGCTGAGCCCCGGGTGCACCAGAGGGCAGCCTCCGGGCCCGCCTGCTTTCCCCCCCCAGACCTCACTGCGACCGGGGCACAGGCAGGCTCCGCCCAGGGTCACCAGCCACCGTGACCGCAGGTGATGCGGCATGCGGACTGTGCATGAGGCAGGTTCCGCTGGCCCTCACGGCCGCCCGCACCCCCGACCACCCCCAGAGCGGTCCCACCTGGGCAGGAAACAGCAGGTGAGGACAAACGAACCCAGGGGCTTTGGGCTGGTCACCACCGGGTGCCCGGAGGTGGCTGCCCACCTCTGGCCCTCGTGGACCATTCCCAGGTGGGCTCGCCCCTGCCGGGGCCTGGGCGGGACGGGGTTTCCAGGCAGCGTTTGGAGCCCCTGGACGCGTCTGGCATTACCCACAAGCTTCCCGCCAAGTGAGTCACCCTAGGAGTCGTGGGGCCCTGTGCAGACCCCCCCCCCAACACACACACACTCAGGCTGGGACTGCTGAGCAGGGGGGCTCCACCCTTGGGGAGGAAAGAGCCATTTGGTCCTCTTGACCCTAGAAACCCCATATCCACTGCGCACAGACCCGCCAGCTTCCTACCCTGTCCCCTCTCATTCCCACAACGCCCTGCCAGTGCCCTCGGCCACCCAGACCCACCTGCTGGTCTGCAGACCCCAGGGGACTCCAGCTCTGGGGACGGGTCCCAACCCTCGGTGCGTCCCGATGGCCACGTGCCACCCACAGCCCCCACCCCGCCAGCCTCCCTGAGGGAACCCGAGTCCGCACAGAGCTCGCCTCGGGCCTTCCCTGCTCCATTCCAGTCCTGGGGGCTTAGGAGATCTAAGCCTCCTTATCGGGGGCCCCGATCCCTCCATCCGCCTCCAAGTCTCCCTCCCCTGCCCACGGTCTGCCGTCCGATGCCACCCGGGCCTGCCTTCTGCCTCCCCGCCCCCGGCCGCCCCCCCGGCGCCGGCCCCCCCCCCCCCCGCCACGCTGCAACTCTCCATCCACACTTGCCCTTCTCACTACGTTCTGTCTTCCCAGACCTCCCTCCGTCCCCCTCCCGCAGCCAGTAAGCCAGGGGTCCCCCCAGCACCCCCCGATGCTGCCCCACCTGCACTGATGCCAACCGCTAATCTCCCCAAGCACAGAGAGGGTCATTTCCTCCCATTGGACCCCTCCCCAGGCTCAGATGTCAGTCCCGTTCCCCAGTGGGCACCCGGCACCCAGCACGTCCGGGACAGAAGTGTGCTCTGTGCCCAGCCCCTCTCGGACACACGTGCACGGGCACACTTTGAGGCACCCCTCCTCTGCCTCCCCCGCCACCTCCCTCACACCGACCCCACGACGCCCTGGCTGTCCCCCTCTGGGGGGGAGGCCCCGCAGTGTCACTGCGCCTGCCCAGCTCTCCGCCTCCAGGGAAGTGACTTCAGTTGAACCGAAGTCAACCTGCCGAATTTACTTGTTTGTGTCGGCTCTTTGGAGGCGGTCGGCCAAGTATGTTTTCATCCTCGGCACCACGTTTTAAGGAATGTTCGATTCACCCCTGCCCTGCTCCCCACCGGTGCAGCTTGAGACCGTGACGGGGGAAGGGAGAGCATTAAGATTAATATGAAAATACGAGGGATTTGGGAGAAAAGAGGCTTCTCCGGAATGATGAACACGTTCATCAGGCATCTTCGCTTCCACATTCTTAGTCTCCAGCAACAGCGGCCCAGAGCGGGAACAGAGATGAGGGAACCTCCAAATGGAGAGCGGTCGATGGGAACAGAATGGTTAGAATCAACTCGCAAACCCTGTGAACTGGGCTTTTAGCGAGGTGGCTAAGGGCTCCCGTATTCCCTCGGCTCCGGTCCCGGCGTGGAAACTACCACCACACCCGTCTCTGGCCTACCGCAGTCAGTGATCTTTCTAGAACACAGAGCTGATGGCACCTGCCCCCTGCTCCAGGCTCTGGTGCCCCCGGGGGCCAGGCGGCAGCTACAGTGGGTGGTCAGCCTGGGGCGGGGGGCGGTCTGGTGGGGCCCCTCACCTGGCTGCAGGTACTGTTGGGCAAGGAACAGGGCCAGCCCTGCCTAAGAGCTCCTGGTGGAGGCCCATCCCCCTGGGGTCCTCTCCAATGTGGGGTAGGGAACAGACCCCAGGGTGAGGGCTGTGCATGGGTTCATGGCCCGGCCCCTGCATCCCTGCCCGAGGCCTCCACCGAGCCAGCCTTTCCAGGAGCACCTGGTGTTTTCTCTTCGCCTAAATTCCCTTCTTCCACCCTGTCTGCCGGCAAACTCCTACTCGTCCCTCAAAGCCCAAATGCAGTAGATTCTCCCAGTCATTTCCGCCCCGCTCCTCAGACAAGGCAAAGCCTCCTTTCTCTGGACGGTCTCTCAGAGCTCATCCGTCCACTACAGATTTGTCGACTGCGTGCCCGGCATGGCCTAGACACGGTCCCCGCGCCCGAGGAGGGAGCCAGCCCCCTCTCCCTCTGCTCCCACACCGGCACAGAGTCTGGCGCTCTGTGTGCCCCCGGAGTAACGAAGACAGGGACGGATGCTGCAGAAGCCGGGTCAGGGCTGGCCGGGTAGCACAGGCTGCAGCCTCTGAAGCTTCCCCAGTCCTTCTGAGGCAGCGTCCAGGGTTGCCTTCCCCGGGGCACACGGTCAGGTGGCCATGATGCCAGGCTCTCCTGGGTTCAGAGCAGGGGGACCCTGGGTGATCGCTGCCCTCTGGACCCCCTGATCCCGGGGGACGGGGGTGCTATTTAGCAAATGGAGCACAGACGTTCTCAAGGGCCCGACCCTGGTCTTGACCCCTCCGCGGCGAGGCCCGGAGCCAGTCGCCAGACCTCTGTCCGCTTCCTCATCCGGAGGACCTGAGGTGAGGGTCTGAGGAGCATCTGGCAGTGAGTGGAAGGTGCTGGCCGTCGGCCGGAGGGACGCCGGCTGCCGGGACGCGGGCCCATGGCTGGCGGGGCGGGGGTGGGGGGCTCACCTCTCCAGGCCCCCGTCCTCCAGCTCTTGGAACTCAGAATCGGTCCAGGTCGAAAACTTCTCCAGGATGTAGGCAGCCAGGCCCGCGGGAGAGTCGTTCAGAGCGCAGCCTGGCAAGGGGAGAGGCGGGGAGTGACACGGGCCTGGGACCCGCGAGCTGGCCGTCAGGACACGGGGTGCTGCGGGCCCCACAGGGCGGCGCCCAGGTCGGAGCACGGCTCTGCCCTAACTCTTGGGGTGCTCTGCACCCCGTCTACTTAACCCTTGGCCTTGGAATCCTGATCTGAGTAAAAGGGGGACACCCTCACGGCTTCCTGGGAGCCCACCCACTACGCGGGCAGCGTCCTGTGTTTGGGGAGGTCCACAAGCGAGATCTGTATGAATGCTGTTTTTTAAAAGGTGGGGTCTCGGGGGCACCCGGTCGGCTCATTTGGTGGAGCGTGTGACTCCGGATTTCAGGGTCACGAGCTGGAGCCCCTTTTGGGTGTACAGATTACTTGCATACATAAATAGACCCGGGGCGCCTGGGTGACTCAGCTGGTCAAGCGTCAGACTCTTGATCTTAGCCCGGGTCACGATCTCAGGGTTTGTGAGTTTGAGCCCCGCCTCAGGCTCTGTGCAAACACCGCGGAGCCGGCTTGGAATTCGCTCTCTGCCCCTCCCCTCTCAAAAATAAACATTAAAATAAATGAATAAACTAACTAAAAAAAAAAAAAAAAAAAAAGGTGGGGTTGGGGCGCCTGGGTGGCTCAGTCGGTTAAGCGTCCGACTTGACTTCTCAGGTCCTGATCTCGTGGTTTGCGAGTTCGAGCCCCACATCAGGCTGTGTGCTGATGGTGCAGAGCCTGCTTAGGAATCTGTCTCCCCCTCTCTCTGCCCTTCCCCTGCTCGCTCTCTCTCACGATAAACATTTAAAAAGAAAAGGTGGGGCTTTTGGTTTATACGCTCTGATCAGTGAAAAGTAAGCAGCAGCCTAAACGTCCAAAACAGGGGATCCGTTACCAATGGACACGACCCCCTCCACCCCCCACGGTCCTGGGGCTGCCGGGCCCCCAGGCTTCCTGCTCCATTCAGGCTCATAGAGTCCGGGGGTCAGGGGTCAAAGCCAGTGCACACGGCATCAGCTCAAGCTGTCGTCTGGGACAACTGACCTCAAATGACCTCAGCGGAGACACGCAGCCTAAGAAAGAGCTCAGGTCCCTCCCAGGAGGTGTGCGTCCCTGGAGCGCGGCTTCTGGGGCGGGTGAGCCCCCCCCCCCCACAGAGCCCGGCTGGATGGAAGGGGCGTGACCCCCGCCCTGGCCGCCGTGTCCCGAGCGCGGGCTCACCCACGGTGTCGGGCTTGGTGCTCTGGATGTGCATGTAGCCGCTCTCCCGCAGCGGTCTGTAGAAAATCTTCTCCTTGAAGGGCAACATCAACTCCATATCCCTCTGGGTGAAACCGAAGAGCCTCGGGCAATGCCGAACCAGGAAGAGGGTCAGGATGCGGCCATTTAAAATAAAAGCCATGTTCAAGTGCAGGCCTTTCACGTGGCTGTGAGGGCAGAGAGCGGGCCCCGGTGAGGCTGGCGTCAGGGCCAGGGCCAGGGCAAGGGTGGGGGGAGGCCGGTAGGAGGAGGGAGGCGTTGTGTGGGGGGGAATACAGAGTTTCCAGAAAGTTCTGGCTTCTCCCAGGGCTCAGGCCACCAGAAGGGTCCACTCTGACGTTCCCCTCCTCTATCTGTCCCTCTCTGCCTGGGCACCTGGCCCAGCGTCACCAACCCCGTGTGATACCGAACGGAGAGGATCCACACCAAAGAGCTCCGGGCGCGGCTGGGTGACAGGGGACCCTCCGTGCTGTCCGCCTGGGCCCACAGACACCCCGCCCGGTGGCCCCCCGCAGGCAGATCCCGCCGCCCCCGCGCACACGGCAACCTCACGGGGGCTGTGCACATGCACACTCACCTGGGCACCATCTGGGCCATGTGGGTGCAGATCAGGGCCCCCCAGTCCCCGCCCTGAATGTAGAACTCCCGGAAGCCCAGCCGCAGCATCAGTTTGTAAAAGATCCTGGCGGTGGCCACTGAATTCAAGCCTGGTTGGGAGGGAAGGAGAACAGAGTCACAGGAAGTCACTCGTGGGGTCCTCTTGGGCTCCTGTGAAATTCCTCACATCCCTCTCGCCCCCTGCTGGGGTGACAGCAGCTCACAGGAGGGGAGGAGGCGTCCCGGGCCCCAACGGTGGTGGCGAGGCCGCGGCCAGTGCCCCACAGGGAGCGAGCCTGGCATCTGCGTGGCAGGCAGGGACAGCGAGGGGACAGCCAAGCAGCAAGGGCACGATGGGCTCAGGCCAGCCACCAGTGTGCTCCTGTGGGGCTCGGTCAGCCTCGCTGGCCCGGGACAGCCCGGGGCCCAGATGCGGGGAGCTCCCGAGGGCACGGGAGTCGGGGCCCCGGGGCCAGCGTCGGTCACCACCGCCCGTCGCCCGCCTCAGAGCCCGAGAGGGTGTGTTGGCTCCCCGCCTGGCGGGCAGGCCTGGTCCACGCCGCCCCCCGCAGCCCCCGTACCCTTTTTGGAGGCTGCCTCCGAGAAGGCGTAGCCAGGAATGGAAGGGCAGATGACTTCGAACACGTGCTCCTCGCTCAGGCCGTGGTTCGCAGGGTCAGTCAGGAGGGGGATGATCTTATAAAACTCGTAGAAGGAGCCGGGCCAGCCGTGTACCATGAGCAGGGGCTTGGGGGTGCGGCCGGGCGGCAGCTGGGGCGGCTTCACATGGACGAAGTGGATGTCCAGCCCTGGGGAGACGAGCACAGTCAGGCCGGCGGGCATCGGAGATATTGTCTCTTTATTTTTTAAAGTTTATTTATTTTCGAGAGGCAGAGACAGCGTGCGAGCCTGGGAGGGGCTGGGAGGGAGGGAGACACAGAATCTGAACCCGGTTCCAGGCTCCTAGCTGTCAGCACAGAGCCTGACGCGGGGCTTGAACTCACGGACTGCGAGGTCATGACTTGAGCTGAAGTCGGATGCTTAACCGACTGAGCCACCCAGACGCCCCAAGATTTTATTTTTGTAAGTCATCTCTATGTGTCTCCCTCTCTCTGCCTCTCTCCTGCTCACACTCTTTCTCAAAATGAATAAATGAACTTAAAAAAAAAAGTGAAGGGGTGCCTGGATGTTCAAAAACCCAGAGGCGAGAGCTATTAAAGGGCTGTTCCCTTCCCGGAAACCGCCTGACCCCGGGACCACCTCGGGGTTCCCCAGGACGTCACAGCACAGAAACACCGTAAGCGCCACAAGGTGGGGTGACTCCCGGCACTGAGTCGTCCGGACAGCGGCCTGCGGTGGCTGCACCCAGGTGCCGTCAGCCTCGTCCCCGCGCTGGTGGCCTGGCCCCGGGCCCAGAGAGCCTTCGAGAGTCTTCCCCTGGCTCCCCGGCCCGGGTGGTCTCAGCGGGCCTCCCTCCTCTCCATTGCCTGCCGTCCTCGACCCTCACGCCCCGAACTTTCTGGGGTCCTCTCTGCCCCTACCCCCGGGCTCCAGCCTCTATGCTGGCTTCCCTGTTCTGCAAGGAAGGCCTGGGCCTCCCTCGGGGGGTGAGGCAGGGCCTCCAGAGACAACAGCATTGCTGATCACAGGGAGGCTGAGGTTCAGGGCCCTTGTCCCTTCGCCTCCAGCCTCTGTCCCGGCGGGCGCTGGGCCAGGACACCCCCCTCCAGGCCCCTCGCCGCCCGCCAGGCCCGGCTCTGCTCCCGGGTTCTGAGCCCGCAGCCTGGGTCTGGGGTGCCTGAGGCCCACAGACCTGCCAGGAAACAAGGAGGGCTTCCTCTTTGATTTTTAACGTCTGTCTTCATTTTTTCTTTTTTAAAGTTCATTTATTTATTTTTGAGAGATAGCACGTGTGAGCAGGGGAGAGACAGGGAGAGGGAGAGACGACTCGGGGCTCAAACCCACAAACCGTGAGATCGTGACCTAGAGTTGAACACTCAACCCACTGAGCCGCCCAGGCACCCCTTCGCTTTTAAAATTCAAACATTTAGGGGCGCTGGGGCGGCTCAGTCAGTTAAGCGTCCGACTTCGGCTCAGGTCATGATCTCACGGTTCGTGGGTTTCAACCCCGCGTCGGGCTCTGTGCTGACAGCTCGGAGCCTGGAGCCTGCTTCGGATTCTGGGTCTCCCTCTCTCTCTGCCCCTCCCCTGCTCGTGCTCTGTCTCTCTCAAAACTAAAATAAACATAACAAGCAATAAAATAAAACTCAAATATTTAAAATTCAAAAAGGATACAAGGGAACAGTGAACAGTCAGCCTTGGCCTCGGCCCTTCCCCCAGCCACCAGTCCCCTCCCGGAGGACAGCTTCCAAGGACCGCCGTGCGCACGCCAGCACGGGCGCGAATGAGTGGGTGTTCCCTAACTTTACACTCAGATGAAAAGGTGACAATCTGAATTCGAAATAACTGCACGCCGTGCAGTGTGTTCCAAAGGAGGTAAGGTCTCCTATGAATAGGAGTGCATTCATTTTTTTTTCTTTTAACGTTTATTTATTTTTGAGACAGAGAGAGACAGAGCATGAACGGGGGAGGGTCAGAGAGAGAGGGAGACACAGAATCTGAAACAGGCTCCAGGCTCTGAGCTGTCAGCCCAGAGCCCGACGCGGGGCTCGAACTCACGGACCGCGAGATCATGACCTGAGCCAAGTCGGCCGCTTAACCGACTGAGCCACCCAGGCGCCCCCGAATAGGAGTGCATTCAGCAACGCGGAAGGACCCCGGGATATGTTGTCAAGTGGAAAACCATGTTCCAAAATAGAATGTACGTAGGGTTCTATTTTTGCTCAAGGCAAGTTAGGATCTGTGAGCCTTTTGTAAAAAGTCTGCACTGTCACAGCCCAGAGGAGCCTAGGGAGGCATGGAAACAAAGCGTAATGGGGTGTCCGGGACGGGGTCCCGGGACAGAAATACAACATTAGGTGAAGACAGAGGAAATCTGAGCCATATCCCATTGTCTGTGGACACTGTATTGTTCAGTCTTTATTTTATTATTATTATTTTTTAATGTTTATTTATTTTTGAGAGACAGAGGGACAGAGCATGAGCGGGGAGGGGCAGAGAGAGAGGGAGACACAGAATCCCAAGCGGGCTCCAGGCTCGGAGCTGTCAGCACAGAGCCCGGCGTGGGGCTCGAACCCACAGACCGTGAGATCATGACCTGAACCGAAGCTGGACGCCCAACCGACTGAGCCACCCAGGTGCCCCACAACCAGAGAATTTAAAAAATAAAGATGTTTTTGAGGCACCTGGGTGGCTCAGTCGGTTGAGCATCCGACTTCGGCTCAGGTTATGATCTCGCGGTCCGTGAGTTCGAGCCCTGTGCCGGGCTCTGTGCTGACAGCCCGGAGCCTGGAGCCTGCTTCGGATTCTGGGTCTCCCTCTCTCTCTGCCCCCGCCCCCAAATAAATTAACATAAAAATTTTGTTAAAAAGTAAAGATGTTTTTAACACTAAGGGAATCTGAATAAAGTATGGACTTTAGTGGAGGTATTAACATATCAGTACTGGTTCATCCCTTGTAACAAACGTACCAGACTAAGGTTAACGGTAAGGGGAAAATGGGAGTGGGTACAGGGGAACTTCCCATACCGTCCTCACGATTTTTCTGTAAATTTGAAATTGTTCCAAGGAGCGCCTGGGGGGCTCAGTCAGCTGAGTGTCTGACTCTTGATTTTGGCTCAGGTCGTGATCTCACGGTTCATGGGTTAGAGCTCCATGTCAGGCTCCCCACTAAGTGTGGAGCCTGCTTGGGATTCTCTCTCTTCCTCTCTCTCTGCCCCTCCCCTGCTTGCTCTCTCCTTCTCTCAACATAAGTAAAATAAGCATTCTAAATCAATCAATCAATTAATCAATCAATCGTTCTGGGGTTAAAATAAGTGTTTCCAACAGATGAACGGAACAGAATCACAATAAACCTGGGCATATGCAGTCAACTAAGCTTTGACAAGGGAGCCAAGAACACTCGATGGAGAGGAGATGGTCTCTTCAGTAAATGGCGCTGAGATAACTGGATGGTCACATGGAAAATAATGAGACTGGACCCCTACCTCACACCACTCACAAAGATGAAATTGAAAATGGATCAAAGATTTAAATGTAAGACCTGAAACCATGAAACTTCCAGAAGGAAACAGACACAGAGCTCTCTGACGTGGGTCTTGATGACAGTTTCTTGGAGGCTACATCCAATTAAAAGGCTTCTGCACAGCAAAGAAAACCATCAACAAAGCGAAAAGACCATCTGGGGAACAGGAGAAACTAATTGTAGACCGTACATTTGATAAGGGATTAGTATCTAATATACATAAAGAACTCCTAATGACTCAATAGTAGAAAAACAAATAACTCAATTAAAACAATGGGCAAAGGACCTGAATAGACATTTCTCCAAAGAAGACAGACAACAACTAACAGACACATGAAAAGATGCTCACCATCACTCATCATCAGGGAAATGCAAATTAAAACCACAATGAGATACCACTTCACACCTGTCTAACAGCCATGATCAAAAAAGGGGCACCCCTGCTCTCTCTCAAAATAAATAAATAAGCTTTTTTTTTAAAGTGCCCCTCTCCCTCACTCACAGGTTCCCTCTCTCTCTAAAAATAATGATGATGATGATGATGATGATAATAATGCACCCCCGTTCACTGTAGCGTTATTTACAGTAGTCGAGACAAGGAAGCCACCTAAGTATCCATCAGTAGATGAACAGATAACGAAGATGTGGTCTTTCTCTATAAATATAAATGGAATACTATTCAGCCTTTAAAAACGAAGAAGCCTTGGGGGCGCCTGGGTGGCTCAGCGAGTTAGTGTCTGACTCTTGATTTCAGGTTCAGGTCCTGACCTTGAGTTTCATGAGTTCGAGCCCTGAGTCAGGCTCTGTGCTGACAGCATGGAGCCTGCTTGGGATTTTCTCTCTCCCTCTCAAGCAAATAAAATAAATTAAAGTTAAAAAAAAAATGAGGAAGCCTTACCATTTATTTATTTTTATTTATTTAAAATTTTTTTTTTAACATTTATTTATTTTTGAGACAGAGACAGAGCATGAACAGGGGAGGGTCAGAGAAAGAGGGAGACACAGAATCCGAAACAGGCTCCAGGCTCCAAGCTGTCGGCACAGAGCCCGACGCGGGGCTCAAACCCATGGACTGTGAGATCGTCACCTGAGCTGAAGTCGGACGCCCAACCGAATGAGCCACCCAGGCGCCCCAAGGAGGCCTTACCATTTATGACAACATGAGTGGACCTTGAAGGCACTGAGCTAAGTGAAACACGCCAGAGACAGAAAAAAGACAAATACCGCGTGATCTCATTTCTATGTGGGATCTAAAACGAAACGAAAGCCGAAATCGTAGAAAAAAGAGACCAGAGGAGGGGTGGGGGCGGGGGAGCCGGAGGGAGGGGTCAGAAGGTGCACACCCCAGGTCGAGGTGAGCCCTGGGGGGGCGTCCGTCCAGCCTGGTGACGGCAGCTGGCGCTGCTGTGGGTACGTAGGGAGGTTCAGAGTAAGTCCTGAGAGCTCAGCAAGGGGAGAGGAGTTTGTTCTCTCCTTGTATCGTCTCTGCAGGAGAAGCTGGATGTGAGCTGAACCCCCCCCCACTCCCTCTCCCCCCACCCAGGCGATCACTTCACAGCAGATGTCAATCAAACCATCACGCCCCACGCCTCACGCTTACCCGCTGACGGGCGTCAGTTACTTCTCGGCAGAACTAGGGGAAAATGCTTTTCCACCCAGGAAACTATTCCCTCACCCCAAATGATCTTGAGGTCACCTTGCCAAGACAGTTTTGGGCGGGAAGGGACCTCCCAGGTGATGCCGAGGGACAGCGGCGTCCCACAGCGGCAGGACGCCAGGTCTCGAGCCGCAGACAGGGAGGGCAATCCTTCTCAGGACCTTGACCGCCGGGCTGTCACGGCGTCAGGGACTCCAAACCCTCACGGAGCGGCGGACCAGATTCTGCGTATCTCTGGCTTTCAAATTACTGACGTGTCTTCCTGTCTCGCTCTAAAGCCCGCTGGATTTGTGGGGACTCTGCATTCTTTTTGCCCCAGTGAGGTCAGCCTGTAAATACACCCCAAGGACCAGTAACTGGATCCTAAGTTGGGTCCGGGTCCCCTCCGGCAGCTACAAGGCCGCTCCTGAGACACACACCCCTCTCCCGCCGGTGTCTGGGGAACGTACCTTCGATCCTGGTCTTGAAGTGAGGGTACCTGTTGAGCATCTCCACCTGCTTCCTCCAGTCAAATTCATTCCGCCAGTAGGAGAGGATCTTCTTCAGGTAGTTGGAGTTGAAGCCATAGTGGAAGCGGCTGTCCTCCAAAGGTGGGGTTAAACGGGTCCCGTCGATCCTGCGGTATAAGTCCTGGAGCGAAATGCAGGATCCCAGGGAGAGAGGGGTGGGTGGGGCAGAGCACAGAAGGTTTGTTTCCAGAAGGCGAGCACACCCACAGTGGCCAGATACTGTGACAGGGGAGGCGAAGCCAAGTCCCTCGGGGAGGGTGAGGTCCCCCGGGTCCACACAGGTGCCCTCGGGGTTGTCCGCTTTCCCCAGAAGGCACCTCGTTTCCCATGACCGCAGCTGTTCCCAAAGCTATGTCCTTCACCCTCGACGTCACCCGTATATCTCTTTGTTTTTTTTTTTTATTTGTTTTTTTTATAAAAATTTTTTTTTTAACATTTATTCATTTTTGAGACAGAGAGAGAGAGAGCATGAACGGGGGAGGGTCAGAGAGAGGGAGACACAGAATCTGAAACAGGCTCCAGGCTCTGAGCTGTCAGCACAGAGCCCGACGCGGGGCTCGAACTCACGGACCGCGAGCTCATGACCTGAGCTGACGTCGGCCGCTCAACCGACTGAGCCACCCAGGTGCCCCAATCTCCTCTTTGTTTTTAAATGCATCACCGCTACATGCATCTTTAATGGACCTAGGCTGACCTCTGGCGGGGACCGGCACACTTTTTTGTAAGAGACCAGGCACTATGAACGTTCTAGGCCCTTTCCAGCTGCAGCTGGCCCACTCTGTCCTCGCAGTGCGTACGCAGCCACAGACACGGCGCGGACCAATGCACACGGCTGTGTTCCCGTAAAACTTTATTCGCAGACACTGACGTCTGAAGGCCAGGTGATTCTCACGGGTCACGAGACATTATTCTTGTCATGTCCTCAGCCATTTTAAAGACGTAAAGGCTATTCTTAACACGGGGGCTGTATAACCCGGGGGGCAGACAGATCTGTCCCAGGGCTGTGGTTTGCGGACGCGGGTACACAGCGCCGAACGATACGCCGTTGACTCGGCTGGGATAAAATGACAGACCGGGAGAGAAGGAAGGTGTGAGCCTAGCAGGCGAGGCCAGGGGACCAGCCCGGGCCCCCTCGGTGTCCTCCATAGCGCCCCGGGCTCCCAGGTTCCGGACGTTTTAGACTCCAAGTCTCGGAACCCACGAAAGGCGTTATCCTCAGCCTGGTTTCTCTTGGGCGCAGCCCAGTTTCTGCTCTGTACTCTTTTCCTCCTTGGAAATCTCACGACTTGGGCACTTGTGAAGGCACGTACCCCCTGTTCATCTCTCAGCTACCTTTTCTCTGTGCACCTTCCTTTCTCAGCCACAGGACTAGGAGCTATTGGAGGGAGGGCCCCGCTCTTCTCCGAGCACCCAGCCCGCGCCTGCACGCACACGTGCTCCGACGAGCTCAGAACGGGAGGGGACGTCCGGGTCACCCTCCTGGCCCAGCTCCCACGGCAGCACACCCCCCTGGTCACGTCCCAGCTGACTCCAGCGTGCGGGGTGGGGGCTGGGCTCTGGAGCTGACGGACCTGGGCTCAAATCCTGCTCATCCCTCGGTCACCTTGGGTAAAAAGCTTCAATTCCGGCCCCTGCAGAGGGGAACGACGGTCCTGCCTCCTACGGGGACTGAATGGGGCCTCGAACAGCTGTCACAGAGCAGGCGCGTCACCAATGCCGGCCCTGCGGCGGCCTCTCTGGGCCCCAGCATCTGATGTCGCCACGGCCCTGCGTCTCACTCAGGACCCCCGCCTAGGCCCTGAGGACAACCTGCTCGCTTTCTCTGGCTAAACTCACCCCCAGGGTGGCAGGAGGGCGCGGAGGAGGCGAGAGTAGCTGCTGTCTGTGACCCGTGATGCCCGCGCCCAGGGCCGGCTGACACCCCCTGCCCACCTGGTGCTGCTGGGCTCTGGGCAGGGGGGGGAGGAGCAGAGGGGTGGGTGGCAGAGGGGGACGGGGTGGGCACGGGGCGGGCTGGGCACGTCTCTGTGGGACCTGCCCCTGGCCGGTGTGAGAACAGCAGAGGGCACCCCACTCCCGGCCTCCCAGGGAACACAGCCAGGCGTCCCCGCCCTCCCCCCGGCTCAGCCCCGCCTGGGGAAGGGGCCTCACCTTGATCTCCTCGTCTGACGTCTCTACCTTGAAAGGGCGGATGCTCTCGTCCTCTGGGGCCGTGGGCCTCGCCCCGGGGCCCCACCACCCATCTTCAAGTGGCAGCGTTTCCCCCTTGTCCCGGGAAACAAACCAGTAGACGACAAAGGCCAGCACCGAGGTGAGGAGAATTTCCAGCCACATGATTCCTGCAGGGAGCGAGGAGGGCCCGTCAGTGCAGAGACCCCCCCCCCCCCAACCCCCGGCCGAGACCCCGACCCCCACCCTCCCTCCCACCCAGCCCCCGACCGCAGGAACTTGTGAAAGAAGACTCTGAGCACGTGGAAAAAACAGAAATCAGCAGGAAAAAGACAAGAGCTGTGAAATTCATCCACCGAATTGGGAAAACACCAACACAGGATGGCCTCCCGCGGCCCTGGATGCGGGGGCTGCACTTCTGAGGCCTCTTGTTTCTCTAAGGGGCCTTCTGCTCCATGCTTCTGGAAGCTTCTCTCCACCCTCGTGTGTGTGTGTGTGTGTGTGTGTGTGTGTGTGTGTGTGTGTATGCGCGCGCGCGTGCGCGCGCGCGCGCGCGCCCCCACCCCCAGGAATGCTGGGCTCCCGAGGCTCCACCCCTGGCTGTCTCTGGGAGGGGCCTGTCCCCAGGGTGCCCATCAGGGGCCGGGCGAGTGTTGGGGGCCCGAACATGGCCACGCGGTTCAGCTGTATTTTTTTAAAGCAGGCTCCACGCCCCTGAGATCATGCCCTGAGCGGACCCTTAACGCACTGAGCCCCCCAGGAGCCCTCAGCTTTTTTTTAAAAACAGCTCTATCGAGGCATAATTCGCGGGCCATATAATTCGCCCACTTATATAGAGTGTTCGATCTGGTGATTTTTTGTGTATGACAGACAGTGCGGCCATCACCCCAGCTTGACGCGGGGAGGCGGGGAGGCCGGGGAGGCCTCAGCCCTGCCACCAGGAGACTCAAGTGAGACCTTTCCCTTTAAGGAGGCGAGGGCACGTGGAGGGCACCGTCGGAACCATAGTGGCGGTCACTCCTAGAGAGAAGCTAGGAGAAGTCAACATCTAGCAGCAGACTTTCCCACCACCTCTCCGGAGCACTGGCGGAATCTACTAGAACTGGACATTCACAAACGCGAGGACTCCGCGATTCGCCCCGAGGCGCAGACCCAGCCCGAAGGTGCCCGTGGGTGCGCCACACCGAGCAGCTGTAGGTGGGGAGCCCCACACCTAGAAACGTCCCCGACGCCATCCGTCCACGCAGGGGGGTCCCCAACGGTCCGCACCGAACGGGCCAGACACAAAACTGCGTGTCCCGCAGACCGTTCCTAAAGGAAGACCACTGTCAGGGCCACGGGACGGCAGTGTGGCGTTTCCTCTGGTGGTGGGGCCCGGGCCCGGCACTCACCGCGATGACAGTGTGCAGGGGGCACAGGCCCGTGTGTCGCCTGGGCCAGAGACACCCGAGGAGCCAGGCTCGGGCAGGTGCGGGACACAACTCAGGGGTGCACGGGGTCACCGCCGCGGGGACACCCCGTGGGGAGCCTGGGGTGGCCATGGTCACGGGCCTCCCGAGCCTGCACGCCGGCCCTCGACTGCGGCCCCCCGCCCGGGTTCTGACTCTTTACTCGGCGAGATCTGAGGATTCGGAGCCTGACTCCTGCAAGGTTAACGGCTCTAAACGCAGGAGGTCAAGCCAGGCAGGTGCTTCCCGTAGCCGGTAAACGGAACGTCGGCCTCGGAGTTTCACCGAAGGCGGTGTTTCTGTTAGGCTCGGGGCAAAAATACAAGCTTCAAAACCGTACCTACAACTCATTTGAGGCTTGGTCCTAAAAGCCGAAGTCAACTCTTGTAAGTTGAATGCGGTCTGGAAGGCACCAGAAGTCACTCGTTCTTTTCAGGTAAGAGATTCGGATCGGGGCCCCGGGAGGGGAGACGCAAGCTGGCTCGTGGGACCACAGGCGGGTTCGGCGGTCACCGCGTGGCTGTGACCGTGAGCCCGGCCCTTTGCAGGCACAGGAGGTGGGTCACAGCCCTGTGCCGCCGGAGCTCATGCTCTGGTAGGACAGGCAGACAGATGAACAAGTGATGACAGCCGTCTACACAGACGAGGAGAAGCGTGCAAACGCAGCAGTGGTTAAGTCGGCCACAAAGGCTGCACGGACGATGGGGGAGCGGAGCAGAGGTTTGAAGGATAAACAGGAATTTACGAGGCCGAGAGACAGTGCGCCGTGTAAGCAAGGAGCCTCTAGGATCTACATCCGGGTTCGGCGCAGGTGTGGACACTTGGGACCTCCGGGGCGCCCTCTCTCCATTTCTACCTGCACCGGCCGAGACGGGTCTCTACCTCGCCTCCTGTGTACGCGGTTCCTTTTCCATGATGAAGCCCGGAGTTTTAACTCAGAAATCGGGTTTGCCACTCGGATGGCCCTCCTGTAAATTACAAGCCAAGACTCCGGAGCGAGGCGAGGACGGGCACTTGGGGAGGGGAGCACGGCATGGTTGTGTGAGAAAACGGGGGCCTGGGCAAGTTCCTCAAAACTCGGCACCCTAACCCCGGCCGCTCCACAAACGCGCCCTCGGGTTGAGACACGGGGTGGCTGAGCCTGGCGGCTAAATTCGCCCCTTCCTTCCTCGCGATGGAATCGAATCGAGGGAATCGTTGTTGTTGGCAAAGCCCAGCTAAACGCTGCATTTCCTGGTGCTCCCTGCAGCTTAGCAGCGAGCTGAGGATTTAAAGGAGCGATTAGGTGCTGACAAAGAGCTGTAGGTGTATTTGGGGCGGAGCCCCCCCCTCCTCCCCGCCTGTGGCCCAGACAGTACCTCCGTGTGAATTAGGAAAAGACCCCATTCTTCAAAACGCTGCCAGAAAATTAACCTAATCTGCTGCTTTTGTCATAGGATGCCTCATTGCCATCTGCCAGAAAGCACTTGTACGTAGATCTACATACATCTAGAGGATGACGTGCGTGGCATCCTCTAAGATTTGTGCAGTGCACAACGTGCACAATGGTGCATGGGTCCTGCCCGTGTGTGGAAGACTGGAAAGAGCCTGGACTCGGCTGGGAAGCACGCACCTTTTGCCCTTCCCCCTTCACGCTTCCTGGGGCATAGATGCGATGCCTGGACTCTGGTAGCCATTTTGGGCCATGAGGTTTTCTTGAGGAAAGAGGTCAGCACCAGGACAATGACGGAAAATGGGTTCCTGCTACCCGCGGGACTACTTACTCCTAAACTTCCTCTGTGTGACAGGGAAACACATTTCTACATTGTTTAAGCCACTGCTGCTTTGAGTTTTCTATTATATAAACCTTAACATCATCCTCACTAACTGAAAAAAGTCGGTGGGGGGGGAATAATATATCCAGTTCCCCGTGGACAAACTCTCAACAACAAATGCTCGGCCTTCAAAATTGTCCTTTCGGTTCTTACAGATTTTATTTTTAAGTAACCAATGTGGGGCTCGACCTCACAACCCTGGGATCCAGAGTTGCACGCCCCACCCACTGAGCCCCCCAGGCGCCCCTCAGGCTGCTCCTGGGGGCAGGGAGGGGGGCCTCTCTCTGCGGAACACTGACCTCTGTTTACATACAATGTGGCCTCCCTGTTCTCTCGGTAGAAGGGTAAGACTGGCCACAACCCGAGGGTCCACCAGTTGGGGATGAAATGCACTGTGACTGAGTCACAGAACGAATCTGTGCCCCTTCGGCAGAGTGATTATTTTATGGTTGTGTTTTTTTTTTTTTAATTTTATTTTTTAAAGGGGAGAGACCAGAAGGGTGACGGCCTTCCCGCGGCCCCACTTCCACAGTGCGTCAGACGCCCTCTCCACACAAGGCCAATTGAGCAGCTGTGGCTGGGATCCTGCTGGGTGACTTTCTAGCGGCCAAGAACCCGTCGGGGGGGGGGGGGGGGGCCGCCAAAAAAGGACGATCTGGAAACCCACAGGCCTCCGGAAACCAGTGGGTCAACAACGAAGCTGGCTGGGGCGCCAGAGAACCTGTGTCCGAATGGGGCCACCCTTTCCACGAACGTGGCTCCCGCCGTCACCCCTGCACAGACAGACAGGTGCGTGTTTCCCACCAAGATCCCAGCAGCCCCCTGCCGCCTCCCCTGCTCGTGAGCATCTGAACATCCCCTCCTCTCGCGTCTGCGGTCGCACCGTGACCTTGTGCCCCTGAATTTGTCTCCTTCGGGGTTCCCTCGCTGTCGCGGGCACTACCCACCCCCCAAATGGCAAGCCAAGAGCCCAGGCGACGTCTTTGAAACCCCCTCCTTCGTCCCACCCCCGTGGATCCAATCAATCGGCAAGTTCCAAGGTGGATCTCAATCCACCTGCACGGCCGCCTCCCCTGGAGCAGAGCAAAGGCCCTGTCCGGTCCCCTCACACGTGCTCTGCCTCCCTGTCCCCGCCCCCAGCATGCCCTGCGGCCAGAGTGACTTTCTGCAGATACAAACCTGACCTTGCACATCCCTGGTGTAAATCCCGGGACAGCTTCCTGCTGTCCTTGCAACAGCGAGATGCTGGCTAACCCTTCAGGGCCTGTGCTCTCTGACCCGCCCGCCCCTCCCCTCCTCGCCCTCCTGCGGTGGGGGAGCACCCTCTCCCCTCAGCTCCTGAACCCCTGCTCATCCTTCAGATTTCAAATCCAGCGTCCCTCCTCCCGGCAGCCTCCCGTGACCTAGTTCAGCTCTGTGCGCCTCCCACCCCTAGCTCGAGTCACGGTCACATCTGTTCAAGGTCCTGCGGCAATATCGCCCCCACCCTCCCACCGCACCCCGGAAGTAAGCTCCCCAAGGGTAGAGGCCATGTCTTCTCTGGCTCCCCGCTGGTCCCCGGCACCTGGCACGTATTGGATGCTCAGAAAATCTCTGCTGAATGAATGAATTTAAAAATTCTTCGAGGGGCGCCTGGGGTGGCTCAGTGGCTTGAGCGCCTCAACTCTTCGTCTCAGCTCAGGTCACGATCTTGCGGTTCGTGAGTTCGATCCCCGCGTCCTCTGCGCTGACGGCGCGGGGGCTGCTTGGGATTCTCTGTCTCCCTCTCTCTCTCTGCCTCTCCCCTGGCCACACATCCACACCTGCCCGCGCTCTCTCTCAGAATAAATAAACACCAAAAAATAAATCAAAATAAAAAATTTTTCACTGACCATGTTGAAAATTTCCAGAGCTCGTGCCCAGAAAGATGGCTGAATTCTCCTTGAGGAGTCATATCTATCATCTGCTTCTTAGCCTATTCTGAGACACGGGCCGTGGGATGCAGGGAGAAGGCTGAGTAGGTGGGAGGTGGTGTTCTGGCAAATTCCCCCCGAAGGAAGACTGGAGAGCCAGGGTGCCCGGTGGCCTGCAGATATCAGGATTTGGGATCCGGAAGACGAGGCTCAGACTCTGGACCTTGCTGAACACTAGTGGGGAGTCCTGCCAGCCTGTCCTCAGAGACCCCCCCCCCTCCCCCGGCCTCACACCCAGGCAGGTGCGAGAACCCTCAGAGCAGCTAAGCCCAGCTCTGAGCGCACCTGTACGGGCCGGGGTGGGGGCCGGGCATCCCGGGCTCTTCTTCGAGAAAAGAGGCCGGGAGGGCCCAGCTCTGTGCACAGGAGGCCTCCGCCCTCTGCCCTGCTTCCTGAGGGTTTTCTGCCAGTGACTCAGACTGACATGAGAGCGAGGGCCTCGGCTCCTTCTGGGGGAGGTCTGTCTGGACGGCACACCGCGGGGCAGAGCGAGAACGGGGGAGGCGAGCCAGACAGGAAGTGGGGCGCAGGGGTGTGCGTGCCTCCCCGGGCCCCGTGCCGCCCTCTCCCCACCTCTCTGGAGGAAGGCAAAGGAACATCCAGCGGAAAGGGAAAAGCAGCTGGTTTCCCTTCGGGGCCGGGGCGGGCCTGCCAAGGCGGCGGAGCAGGGAGCCTCCCGCCCTCCTGCCGCCAACGCACGGCTCCCAGGGGCTCCCCGACGCCATCCCTGCTCGCTGTTGGGTCTGGTGGCAGCTGGCCCAGACAGAGCGGGAAGGCCTGGGGGGGGGGGTGGGGGAGAGGACGTCCGGACTGCGCCCCCTGTGCCCCCACAGCCTTTTCCCCGGAACCCCAGTGGCCAGACGAGGATGGGGACTCAAGGTGGGCGAGGCGGGATGGGCCCTGCACCCCTGCCCGTGACAAGGGCCTTGTTTACCTCCTCCAGGCCGGGAGCCAAGCCCTGGGAGAAATAACAGCCCAGAGCCAAGCCCCTAGGGAAGGGAAAATGCAGTTTGCAGGCAACCGCAAAGCAGAATAATAGAGAAGTAAAAACGGGGGTGGGGTGGGGGGGGTGCAGGCTTCCTGGTGGGGGGGCCCTGCTCTGGGCGGCAGTGAAGGGACATCCAGCTGCCTTGGAGGGGACTCTCCGGGGTGGACCTCTCGCCCCCCAACCCGACTCTCCAATTGCGCCTGCGTGGACAGACAGACAGACAGGACTTGTGTTGCTGGTGTTACAGGGGCGTCCAGGGAGTCAGGGGTCAGCCGGCCGGTGTTTAGGCACCAACCTCTGGCCTCCAATCGCGCTCCTGCCACTCGCCAGCCACGTGACTTCAGGCTGGTGGCCCCACTTGTCCAGGCCTTGCTGAGCTGGGGATTCAAGGAGTTACCTCGGTCAAGGGGTGGTGTCCCCACACGGGCACTCGCTAAAAATGGTTTTTTTTTAATATTTATTTTTGAGAGAGAGAGTGCCAGCAGGGGAGGGACAGAGGGAGAAGGAGACAGCATCCGAAGCAGGCTCCGGGCTCCCAGCTGTCAGCACGGAGCCTGACGCGGGGCTTGAACCCACGAGCCATGAGATCATGACCTGAGCCGAAGTCGGACGCCCAACCGACTGAGCCCCCCGGGCGCCCTGGGCATTCACTTTTGCACTTCAATCCCGAGAACGCGACAGGTGGGCGAGAGGGGGCGGAGGAGGCCGAGGGAACCTTCCCTGGAGACATGTGCTGCTGGGACCACGACAGGAAGCTTGGTGGTCTCTGTAGAGGAAAGAGCAGGCGGGACCCGGGGAACATGAGCCCCAAAGCCCAGGGTGGCGGAAGGCAGAAAGCGAGGGGCGCCCAGCACCTGCCGCAGGGGCCTCGGTGGGAGGAGGGAGGCCACCCGGCTGGGCTAGAGGCCCCTGGCACCTCTGGGGGGACTCGGCCGGCCCGAGTCGAGCCCTCCCCAGGCTCGTCTACACAGCCTTCCACGCAGGCCCGAAGCTGAACGATGCGAGGAGGGGCTTGGGGGCTCGCGCCCAGGGAGAGTCACTTGAGACCCTGTTCTGTCTCCTGGCTCAGTTTTCCATCGGTTTTAAGTGACAAGAGAAGGAGCCCGAGCGGACCACAGCTCGCCGCCTCGAGGAAAGCGCTGTGCTCCGTGGGGTTTCGGCACTTGGCATCTCTGAGCAGAGAAAAGACTCCGATTCCCGAGGATAAAGGTAGCGGGCCAGGTGGCGCCCGGCCGAGCACCCCGGATCTCCTTCCCAGCGCTGACCTCGCTCCGCCGCCCTCGCCCCCCAGCTCAGCCAGCCCTCGACCAATGTGCTCAGGGCTCAGGACGCCTCCTCAGGGCTGTGTAACCGGAGAGCGCCGCTGGCTGGGCCCTGGCTGAGGAACCTAAGCCGCCTTCCCGTCTGGACGGCAGCGAAAGGGCCTCTGTGCTTCCCGTAGGGCGGCCCCTCGGGCCCGGGGTCCGGTGTCCGGGAATGTTCTGGGCCTGGGGTTCGTTTGCTTGCGGCAAAGTCTGGGCAGCAAAAAGGAATAAAAGTCGCAGAAGCCACAAACGGCTTCTGGAACTCCATCGAAGGTCCTGGTGGACAGAACAGCCCCGCCTCCGTGGGAGGGCGGGGACCGGAGCCGGGTGAGGGGGACGAGGTCACCCTCCCGCACCTGGTGGCGGGGCCCGTCAGCTCCTGCGGGGACAATGCGGCCTAGCAAGCAGGTCCTCCCACGGGCAAAAAAAACCTGGAAAGCCGGGAAGTACATCTGTTTGCCCCCCCGACCCCCCAAAAACCTGGTAAGAGACTCAGACTTCCCCGAGCTGTGCTGGACACCGGCCGGACGGATCCTGGCCCCGGAACCAAAGCACTTCTCTTACTTTCCAGAAGGCTCCGTCTGTCCAGTCCCAAGAAGAAGGGGAACACATGGGAGGATCACCACTCAGTGAGGCCAAGGGCGCCCGTCCCCCAGGGAAAAGCCAAGTCCCCTGGTTTCCTGTGCCCTCCTGGGCTCCGGGGGGCAGGACACAGACGGCTGAAGGCCGCCCGTGGGCCCCTGGTGGGGACGGTCCATCTGGGCACCACGGCCTTCTGTGAGGAGGCGGGGAGAAGCCCTGGGAGGGAAGGCTCTTCGAACACCCACTAACCCCGACAAGTGAGGGCTGGTTCCTTCTGTTTTAAAGAGACTCACAAAAACGAAGCTCGGGCGAAGCTGTTCTCTTGAGCCCACCGGCTCAGAAGCCCCAAGAAGACCCCTGAACACAGTTTACCCGGCCTCCCCAAAGGCAGCAGAAACCCCTGTTCCTGACCTGACCTCCTGTTCCTCCTATGGAATCTTCTGGAACATCTCTGAGCTCCTCAGACAGAAGAGCCCTTTTGTTCCCGAAATGCAAGCACCATCAATGAGGCCTCAGAGGGGGAGGCTTAGCTGCAGCGGGACCGTGTCCCCAGCCGCCGGACACGGACGATGGGGGGGCCACTTCAGGTCTGTGAGCCCCGCTGGGGGGGGAGGGGCCTCGGCCAGGCCTTCAGGAGTCAAGGAACGATGAACTAGGACCTCCCTTGGCAAGGTAAACACACCTCAGCGAAAGCAAAGACACCAGTTTGAACTTGGCTGGCTCAGCTGTGTTACGTTATGTAAGCAGGGATGGGATCGCGAGGTCCTCTCCCGGGCGCCAGGGAGGATTTCCTGGAGCACCAACCACTCCTCCCTCCTCAGGGCAGCGGGTGGCTGGGTGCTCTGGGGGATCTGTGCGGGGGGAGGCCTTCTCCCTGCTGCACCCCACCTTGTCCCCATGGCACCCGGGAGCGTCTGCTCCTAAAGGGCCAGGCCCAGGCCAAGAACACCCACCGGCAGTCCCCCGCTGTCCCCAGGAGGCCCGCCTGGCTGGGCAGTGACACTTCTGCATCGATCTGAAGTCCCTGCCCTCTGTCCCAGGGTTTGCCCCGCACCCTGGGGCCGGAGCCCTCACTGTCCTTGAAGCTGCCCTCAGCGGGCCTGGCACGGGCTTCAAGCCCACCCTGGCCCCTTCTGAACCGACCGCACCCCGCCTACGAATTTCCTTCCCTGAAGATCAGTTTGGACTTAACCACACAGTCACCACCCGCTGGAGCCACGAGGAGCCTTGCAGATAGATTGGCCCGGCCTCCTGTGTCCCCGGACCAGGCCTGGGCAGGGGACGTCTCGGCCCGGCCAGTGCATGACCCCGCTCTTCTCTCCATACCAGTTCTCTGTCCCCATCGCTGCGTTCCCTCCAATCACTAGTGATGGGCTCTAGGGCCCTTGCAGAGGTGGGTTTTGAGCATGAGATCCAGGGGGGCCCCCCCGAACCAACACGCACCTTCTCTTTCTGCACACCCAGCCCCGGGTGGGTATCTTCTGGGCTCCTCCCTCGGCGGTGGCAACCCGCTCACGCTTAGATCTCCCTTGTTCATTTATTTTTAAGATTTTATTTGTAAGTAACCTCCACACCCAACTCGGGGCTCAAACTCACAGCTCTGAGATCAACACTCACACGCTCTACGGACTGAGCCGGCTGGGCGCCCCCGGCCCTTGCTTCTCCCCTAAGCCCAGCTCTGTGTCATCCGCTCAAGGGTGGAGAAGTGGGGCCTGGGCCTGGGCCAGGAGCCCGGGAGGGAAGTCAAAGCTGTCGGGTGAGCGATCACCAAGCCTGTGCAAGCTGGGCTCTCGGATCAACGGCAGGGGCTCCCTGCGAACTCCAGCTGATGCCCGGACGTGAGCGGGAGGCTCCTGGGGGAGGTGCTCTGCTTCCTGCAATGGCCAGTGCTCCTTCTCGAAAGGCCCCCCTGCCCAAGGGCATCCGGTCACTTCCGGCAGGCACCCGCTCCCCAAAGCCGGTCTGGCCAGAGTGCCTAAGGCACAGGGGACCACGCGGGTCGGAGCAGACGGTGTCGAGGTTCACCTCGGCCGCCCTGCTGAGCAGTTACTGGCCGTGGAGCTCCTCCCGTTCCTGGAACTGGGGGGTCGGGGAGAGGCAGCATAGGTTCAGAAGTTCTGAGTCCTCTCACTGTCAAGCTGGTTCAGTTTATGCAAGAGGTCATTCACACCAAAGGACACTGCTGGCAGCCAGGCCCGCCCGCACGCAGCAAACAGATCTAAAGCTCATCCATGCCAGGACCGCTCCTGCCACGGGGCCTTTGCTCCTGCTCTTCCCTCAGCCTGGTGCACTGTCACCCCCAACGGCAACCGGCCACTCCCAACTCCTCGGGGTCATTCAACCACCATCTCTCAGATGAGGCATCCCTTTCATCGGACACCCCCCTTCCCTCTTCCAGGGCTCTACACCCAACGGCACACGTACTCTACATTTTACAAGTTTATTTTATTGTCCACCTCTCCCCAGCAAACCTGGGAGCCCAGTGAGTCCACGTTCCCTGCTGAGCCCCCCCCCTCCCCCCCGCCCAGGGCAGAAGGCGCCCCTGAGCACAGTCCACACTTCCTCAGGGAAACAAGAGTGTCCTCACATGGCCCTCCAAGTGCGGATGTTTGGGAAAAATGCTGAACAATCCCAGAACTTCTTACTAAGCCAGGCCCAGTGGGGCTCTGCCCTCCAGCCCCTACTCGCTCAGGCAACAACCTCCAGCCATGGGGGCAGAGGCCAGTGTTACTTTCTGGAGCCCCCGAGGCCTCCTGAGAACGGTTGCTCTTGGCGATGCCCCGGAGGGTCACAGAAACAGCGTTTGCCAGTGTCCTCAGCAATTTCCCACCAGAGCTCACAAATCTGAGCAAAGGCGCTGAACGGACAGCAGGGACCCCGAATGCACAGGCCTCCCCGCCCCCCAGCCGGGGTGCTGCCCGGGCAGGGAGAGGGAAGTCTAGAAAGGGGGAGGGGTGTCTGCCCACGCGGGCGCAGGGCACATCCAGGCTTTGCGGACCCCGAGGATTATGGGGTGGGGGGTGGGGGGCGGGAGGGAGCAGGTGGAGAAAAAAGTCAAACTGCGCCTGACCACTGCTAGAGCCGCTGCCCCCACGATCCCGCCTCGCCTAGGCTTCAGAAAGGGGCGGGTGCAACTCAGGGCCACACGGCGAACTGGGACCCAGGCCCGGGTCCCCTCAGGTGGCTGTAGGCACCCCTTTCCCCCCGGGGGCGGGGGCGGCGGACAGCGAAGGCAAGAAAGCGCCTTCCAAACTCAAGATCCGAGCAGGGTTTAGGGGTCCAGAGACAAACACGTGCTTTTCACCGCGGGGCGCGACGCACCCTGTTAGCAGAACTCTCGGGGAGAGAGTGCGGGGGGGGGGGCGCCGCCGCGCCCCTTCAGCCCCGGGGGCACGGAGGAGGCAGGCATGGGCGCGCCAGGCCCTCCGTCGGGTGCAGACGCGGGTCCCCGAAGCGACAGTAAGTCACACTGCCCCCCCCACCCCGAGCCCGCCCCCCGCGGAACCGCGCCCCCACACCCACTCTTCCCCCCGGGACCGCGCCCCGACACCCGTCCCCCCAGCGCGCGCCCCCAGTCGCCCCCCGACGCGTCCGCCCCCAGCCCGCGCCCCTTACGGTCGTCGGCTCCAGGCCCCAGGCTCCGGCGCGCGCTCGCTGGGACTGTGGCTCCGCCGCCCCGGGCGCCCCTGCGCTGATCCCGCCCAGGCTCGGCCCCGAGGGGCGGTCGGGGGCGGGGCCCACGGCCTAGGGACGACCCGGCCGGGTTACCCGGGCGACCAGGGAAGGGCGCGTCACCTGCGCGCCGCCGCGCACCTGCTCGCGCACAGGCGCGTCCGAGCGCGGCCCCTCGGCGGACTGTCTCGGGGCGGGGCGAGGCGGGGTGGGGGGGTGGGGTGTGTGTGTGGCTCGCACGCCGCGTGTCCTTCCCGCTTCTTCCCCGCAGACCTCGCCGCCCCTGCACCTCGCCCACGCGCGCGGCCACGCGCTGGCACACTTCCACGCGGTGTGCACGAAAGCGGGGCTCGTTCGCGGCCCTCCGGGTGAGGACCCGGGTCTGCGGCGCCGACTCGGGAGCGGCGGGTGCTGGGCTGAGTGCTTCCGCGGGCACCGATCCCCGGACCTTGGCCCTGGGACGGCCCACGGTCGGTAACCTGCTCACGCCCCCGCGGCGCCTCGCTCCCGCGCTCCACAGGCGACTGTCCCCACGCCGGGCACCCTCAAGCCTCAGCCGGCGGATGGCCTGTCGCGGGGGCGGGGTGCCGCGGACTGACTTACCCTCGGCCTCCTGCCTGTCCGCTCACCTCCGCCCCGGACTCTCCCCTGCAGCCAGAGAGGCTGCTTCTGGCCAGCGGACACACGGGACCGTCGCTGCCTCCAGGCCTTTGCTCGCGCCGCACCCGGAAGTGGTGCCCTCCTGCAGGAGCCTTCTGTCACCCTGCGGGCCCTGGCATCTCTGTACTCTTCCAAAACTTGTCGTTACACACACACACACACACACACACACACACACGCCAACCGTCCCCCAAATCTTTCACATAGAAGTTCTGGCCGGTTCACCAAGGGACTCAAATTTGCTGTAACAAATCATCGTACAACTGGCGTGAGGGTGGCAATCGCCTTCTAACCCTAAAATTAGGTCCTGGTGATGGCTGCACGCCCCATTGAACGGTACACTTTAGGAGGGTGGATTTCATAGTGTGTGAATTACATTTCAGTAACTGTTTTTATACTACAGTGGGGGCGCCTGGGGGGCTCAGTGGGTTAAGCGTCTGACTCTTGATCTCAGCTCAGGTCAGGATCTCAAGGTTCTTGAGTTCCAACCCCCGCATCAGGCTCTGGGCTGATGGTGCTGGAGCCCACTTGGGCTTCTCTCTCTCCCTCTCTCTGCCCTTCCCCTGCTTGTGCTCTCTCTCTCTCTCTAAATAAATAACTAAACTAAAAATAAAAGATTAAAGAAATAAAACCAAGTAACTTTGGTGAGACTGTCACCTCAGGGCTCACTGCTGTGTCCTAACACCCTCCTCCTTGGTTACATCATCTGCCCAGCACTGGAATATGAAATCTACGATAGTCCAAGGCATTTCCAATCGCAGTCTGTGTATATGCAGTCCATAAATAAATAAGGCAGAGTCCCAGTCAACAGGGCAAAGTTTAGACAGTCATGTATTCACTGTCATGTGTCAAAAGCCACCGAAAAGGTTTATGAAGCAAAAGAGTGGATATAATGGGACCTCTAGAATACATTAGATTAAAAAAAAAAAAATCAGAACAAAGACTGTTCTGTGCTTGTAACATCTGGAAAGTTTCCAGGAACCTCAAGTAGAATGAAAAATGATTTCTGGGGGGTGGGGGTGGGGGGCAATCTTAAATAAAAATTGTAGATCAGTTCCGGATTCACCACAAAGGAAACAGCATTCTTTATGTCAAAAATGAACACATGAGAAAAATCACCCAAAACCCAAATTAAGTAACGTTCCACAAACTGACGGCCTATATCTCCAAAAATGGCAATGTCAAAACAACACCAGCGTCACGAAACACAAAACAAGGCTGACAGGCTTTTCCTCATTAAAGGAGCCTATAGAGTCCTGAAAACCAACCACAGTGTTGCACCTGGACCCGGCCCTGGGCTGAGAACAGTTCTAGAAAGGACTTACAGGGGACATCTGAGAAAGGTCTGTAGATTCAACAACGGCATTATAAATCTTGGAAAATTGAGTTCTTTTCTGAGTGAATATCTGTGCTCTTAGAAAATATACACTGAAGGGGCACCTGGGTGGCTCAGTTGGTTGAGCATCTGACTTCAGCTCAGGTCACGATCTCAAGGTCTGTGGGTTCGAGCCCTGCGTCGGGTTCTGTGCTGATAGCTCAGAGCCTGGAGCCTGCTTCGGATTCTGTGTCTCCCTCTCTCTCGGCCCCTCCCCTGCTCATACTCTGTCTGTCTGTCTCTCTCTCTCAAAAATAAACATTAAAAAAAATTTTTTTTAAACTACACTTAAGTATATAAGGAGTAGTGAATAGAACACCAGGTCTGAAATGGTTGTATCTATCTATCTATCTATCTATAGAAGGAGGGAGGGGGAGATTATAAAGGAAATGCTGTAAAGTATTAACAATTTGTAACTGGGTAAAGGGCGTATGGTAGCTCTTTGTACCATTCTTGCAACAACTTTTAAGTTTGGAATTATTTTGAAAGAAAAAGCTTAAAAACTTGTGGACCTAACAAACGTATGCATTTGTCTCCGCTACTGAAAACAACGTGAAAATAACTACAGAGGGGGGAAACAGCTGTAAGTTCCACAGGGATAAAGTGAGTGGGAGAAAAGATAGCAAGACGAAGCTGAAAACCTTTCTTCAACCAGAAGCAAGCAGATTCTTGTTCTAGACCTGTGGGGCATCAGCAAACTACAGCCCACGGGCCAAATCTGACCCACCACTTTTTTTTTAAAAACAGGAACCCTGGGGGCGCCTGGGTGGCGCAGTCGGTTAAGCGTCCGACTTCAGCCAGGTCACGATCTCGCGGTCCGTGAGTTCGAGCCCCGTGTCAGGCTCTGGGCTGATGGCTCGGAGCCTGGAGCCTGTTTCCGATTCTGTGTCTCCCTCTCTCTCTGCCCCTCCCCCGTTCATGCTCTGTCTCTCTCTGTCCCAAAAATAAATAAAAACGTTGAAAAAAAAATTAAAAAAAAAAAACAAAACAGGAACCCTGTTTTGTGGTAGAGTCCCCTCCCTAAGGAAAGAAAAAAACAAAACAACAACAACAAAAAAACTCAAGGCAACCTGGCCAAACGCCTATGTGACAGCATCCCTCACGACCTTGTAACAGGAGACCACTGAATCAGACTGCATGTTTGCATGTTACCATATACGGGAGACAAGGAAGTAGAAAATATATTTAAAAAACTACGCCACGTGGTGTTCGGGACTCAGTTCTTTGGGTAGGAACCCAACTGAGCGGTGCTGGCAGGAATAAAGTTGCTTCCAGGAAAGAAAAGCCCTGACATCACGACTCTGTGTGAAAATCCTGCTGTATGACTTGGGGGCTCGTCCGGGATTCAGAGACGGTGCGTTTCCACCTCTTTTGTCACCAGGGATGAGAACCCTGGGGCGCCGGGAGAGGCAGCTCACCTGGCACCAGGGGATCGCTTGATCTTCGCGAGACTAGCCCTCTGGCCAGGGCGAGGACCCCACGTGTGCCAGCGGAACCCGTGAGGCCCAGGAACCAGCACAGGGAGTGCCGCCCGTCAGACTGGTAAGAACCCAGGTTCGTTTTGGCAGACCTGCCCCTGAGAGGCAGAAGGGGAGCCTGGTCACCTCCCGCAGCTGCCCTAGCTGTTCCAAAAGGGACAAGGAGGGGCGCCTGGGTGGCGCAGTCGGTTAAGCGTCCGACTTCAGCCAGGTCACGATCTCGCGGTCCGTGAGTTCGAGCCCTGCGTCAGGTTCTGGGCTGATGGCTCAGAGCCTGGAGCCTGTTTCCGATTCTGTGTCTCCCTCTCTCTCTGCCCCTCCCCCGTTCATGCTGTGTCTCTCTCTGTCCCAAAAATAAATGAACGTTGAAAAAAAAATTAAAAAAAAAAAAAAAAAAAAAAGGGACAAGGAACAAAGCCACAACTCTAAGGCGCTGGGCGCTCGGCGGTGGGTTGGAGTCGCCATGTGACTGTGCGGGGACTTGTCTCTCCCTCATTTGCTGGGTCAATGACTGTGATGATTAGAGCCAACTGTCTCTGGTTACTCTACCTCAGAATGGGGACCTCAAGGAATATTCCCAAGCAGCTGCTTAAACTCCCTTTGTTTCAGGGAAATTCCCTGGCTTCTCCGGACTGACACTGACTGCCTAATTCCACCTGTGGAAAACAAAACAAAACAAAACAAAACAAAACAAAACAAAACAAAACAAAACACAAAACAAACCTGGAGTTTGACCTCCCCAGAGGTCGAGGAGCAAAGACCCCCGAAGTCAGATTTCCCCACCAACGTCCCAGGGAAAAATCAACCACGGGGAACAAACTGTCTTATGTGGACCCAAGTAAAACGTATTCGATGTTTAAGCCAATTTAAGTTTGTTGGTTTGAGATAAAGAATGCTTATCAACATTAAATAAGAAAGAACTTTTACTCTCCCTAGATTTGCTGAAGGTCAAATGAGCTCATGTTATCTCTGTTCCAGTTTGTTAACAAAAGGATGGCTTAAAGTGATGGTTAATTTCATCTGTCTCATAGTTTTCATGAGTAATTGTTAAGATAGCTTTCAAAGGGGCTCCTGGGTGGCTCAGTCGGTTGACTTCGGCTCAGGTCATGATCTCACATTTCGTGAGTTTGAGCCCTGCATTGGGCTCTGTGCTGACAGCTCAGAACCTGGAGCCTGCTTCGGATTCTGTGTCTCCCTCTCTTTCTGCCTCTCAAAAATAAAGAAAACTAATTAAAAAAATTTAAAAAAAAAGATAGCTTTCAAAGTCTTTGGTAACCTAAAACGTTAGTTTTTGCTTGCATGATAAATTGGGATTGAATTCATTGCATGTCTAACGAGATAAGAGGCTAAAGCACTCATTACTAGATATGTAGGTTTGTGCTTCTGACTTGTTGCAGAAAACTAAGGATATTTGGATCTGTGGGAAAACATGTTTTGTGCTTAATTGATTCAAAAACTTGCCATCTAAGAAATTCTGATGTAACAGGTCACAATTGGTTATACTTAGTTTTCACTGGAGACTAAAGTTTCTATGAGTTAAAATTCTGCTAAATGCAGTTAAGACTGATGGAAATAAGCAAAGCAATCTGCGTGTGGAAAAGTAGATATATAAAAAATATATAAGGAATGAAAATACATTTTTTGTTAAAGGTAAAAAAAAAAAAAAAAAAAAAGATAATTTTTTCCCAAATGAGACTGGCTGTTTTGGGGGAAAAAAAAAAAAAAAAAAAAAAAAGGCTTAGGTCAAATCTAAAAGCAAAGTAAAGTTGTAAAAGGTTTATAAAGGAAAATCTTTAAAAAGAAATTTTATATATGGTCAGGAGGTCTGAAGCTAAGCCTTTCGATTATGCCACTGTCTTACAGACACATAATAAAACCCTGGTGGCCTGCCTGGAAAGGTGAAGGGGGCTCTCATGAAATATACGGCTATCCCCCCTGACACCCCTGAGGCTGAGACGATTCTAAAAGACAAATTTGTCGCTCGATGGGCCCCAGATATTCGGAGAAAACGGCAAAAACTTGCTGTTGGTCCAGAAGGAGGAGATCTTACGAGCTGCCAGTTGGGTATATTACAACCAGGATCAAGAGGAGAATTGAAAAAAAAAAAGAAAAATCCGAGGCCTTAGTGGCGGCCTTCCGTACTATGTCAGACCAGGCTTCCCGAGGTCCTGGCCCCAAGTGCCATTTATACGGCCGTGAATTCAGAGCACTAAAATGAGAACGTCCTCACAGGGGACAACCGAAATGAAAACCCCATAGGCTCTGCCCCTTCTGGGGAGACGATCACTGGACATCTGAATGCCCTCGGGGCCCTGTATCTGTGAGGGCTCAGATAACCAGTGTCCCTGGAAGGGACTGACCGGGGCTTGGGGCTCTTCACGGTGGCTCCCCTAAACCAACTGTCCACCAGAAACCCAGAGCCTCGGGTAACTCTAAAAAAAATTGACCAGAGTGAACTTTTCTGTCCTCCTTTCCAACCATCCAAACACAGCGTGACGATTAGAGGCGTCTCCGGAAAACTTGTAACTAAATGTTTTCGCTCAGCCCCTGGGATGTCTTTGGGAAACCTAATTTTTTCTCTTTCTTTCCTGATAATGCCAGAGAGCCTTACTCCCTTGCTGGGAAGGGACATTATAACTGAATTAGAGACTGTGGTGCTACTAACTCCGAATAAACAATTGTGTGAGTTTTGGGGAACTCCTGGATGTCGTAGGCTGTAGATACCAGGGTTCAGGAAAATAGTTTGCCGCTATATCAATTATTAAGGAAGACTCAATTCCACCTACCCTCCCAAGAAACTAAACTGGGGTCTGACTCCTAGGCTCTGGGGTCTGTTTCCAGCCCTTGGAATGGTTACAAACAGAGCTGGGCAATTATGATTACCGAGCTCACAGAGCTAAAAAGATTAATAAAACACAGCATTAGGCCTTTCATTGAGGGAGGGACGAAACTTATCAAAGGGCCCAAAGGATGTTTACTGAAGAAAAAAAAAAAAAATCGTCAAGGACAGTTGTGCCAGGAATATCAGCGTCTTAGAAACGCTCCTTTCAACCACAAACTTGCTCTCCCAGATAATCGAGGGACCGGAGGCTGTCCAGGGAAGAGTGACAGTTAGGTTCACTCAGATGCCAAGGTCAAAGGAATCCCAACACCTGCTGGTATGGACCAATACTTGTACGAACTGAGTAAAGGCCTTCTCCTACAAGACAGAAAAGGCACGGAAAGTAATAAAAGTTCTGCCTTATAAAGTAATACCCAGGTATGGCTTCCCTAAACACCTGCAAATGAATAAGGGTGAACGACTGCTTTGACTCTTTCTCTAGTCGGACTCCTGGCTCTCGGAAAAGTGTTACACCTCAAAGTAAAGCACATTGTCTGCTTCTACTCAGCAAAACTCCAAATAACACCTCACCAGCATCAGGGGCTTTAAAAAAAGTTTTTTTTTAACTAAGTTAGGGCCAAACTCCTGGAAACAGAGCCACCACTGATTACTTAATGCTCCTGCTTCTCCATCACCTGGGTTATGAGAGATTCCCTGATGTGTGTTGTTTACAAAGTCAGGGTCTCTCCGAGGTTGTCCGGCGGGTTTGGAAACCGTCGACGCCGTCTTAAGATGCCGTCTTGCTGGTCGGCAGAATCTTTACTTTGTGTTTTTCTCTTCACGTCTGCTCATGTTTATGCCGCCTCGTGCCTGCCAGCCTCCCGGTCGACCATACCGTGGCCACTGGGCTGACCCTTGGGTTGACTCCGACTGCTGTACCCCCGCGCCGCCCCTTAGCAGCTTGAAGAAGCCAGAGCGGTCATCGTCCCTGTTCTCTACCCAGTCACAGGCCCTGTTCCAGGGGAGGAGTGAATAGGGAAGGGTTAACATCAGGCAGGGAGAGATCAGGGACCTTCCGGGGGGCAGACTGCAGCCGCAGGGGGGAGGCTGAAGCAGCCCACGGGGTTCTCCCCTTATGAAGCCCTGTATGGGCGCCCTCCCCCCAGTACCAAGGGCACGAGGGGGGATCTAAATGAGATAGACAGTCTAACCCCGCGAGCACAGATGCGGGCCCTCGGCTCTACCCCAACCACCTTACACCACGGGGTCAGGGAGCGATTCCCTGCGAGTCTGACCACAGACGCTCGCCCCTTTAACCAGGAGATGCCGTGTGGGTGAAGGACTGGAGTGCCCGACCCCTAAGGCCCCTCTGGAGGGCCCGTTCACTGTCATTTTGTCCACCCCTACCGCAGGAAAGGCGGCCGAAGTGGGTCCCTGGATTCACTACGGCAGAGCGAAGCCGGCATCTCGAAGCTGGGAGTGCTTTCCTGATCCATCCACGCCGCGCAAGCTGACCACACGGAAGGTTCTGCCACTCCAGAGGCTCCGGGAGACCGCAGCCCTGCTTTAGTCACTCCGGAAGCTGACTGAGCTACGCACGCCAGGAGCTTGAGGAATCGAAGGGGAATCGAAGGTCTGGTGGGACAAAAGACTGTCCTTATTTTCTAGATGTTTCCATGCTGTGACGCACTGTCACGCCCTGTTTCTTGCTCTTGTCGTGATTCTTGCTCTACTCTTTGCCACAGGATTGGCCGAGGCCGCCCGGGCCGGCTGCGAACGTGGGGAGAGGTTTCTGTGAACGCTCACTCACCTGCCTCTCGTGGACAGGATGCTTCGTTGGTGCCAACATGGGAAAACAATGGCCGTGAGAGACTAGAAAATCTGATCCCCACAAACCTTAACAGTAAAACAAAACACCCCAGTCCTGCTGGGGCTTGGCTTCTCTAAAGCTCAATTATTGGGAAAAACCTTCTTGCCTGATGGGGCAAAGTTCATCGTCGTCTCTGTTAAAAACTTAACCTGCCTAGGCCAAAGACTTTATAACTTAACTGCCAGGAAAACCCAATGGTGGGGGACCCCAGATCACCTTGAACCAGATCCCCACCCCTTGCCTAACTTCTCTCTTCCCTGAGAGGCCTGGGACAGTGTCAGCACAGCCATCAAATGGCGGGTCCAGGTGGACTGTCCTAGATACGTGGCAGGACAGCCTACACGGCCCTCCCCCCAGGCTGATCAGGGTCACGTGTGCTGGGAGCTCTTTGTCCACCTCTCTTCCTGCTCGCGCTTGCCAGAGGGAGACGTTTGGGAGTCCAAGTGTGTGGGGACAGGGAGACTCAGAGGAAGTGGCGTGTCCCACACATCAGCAATTAAAAGACAACAAATGGCCTCCCGAGCGTATAATCCAATATCGTGGCCCTGCCACCTGGGCAGAGGACGGTGCCGGGGCCACCGCACTCCCACCTACATGCTAACCCGCATAATCAGGCTGCAAGCAGTTGTAGAAATTATCACCAATGAAACCGCCAGAGCTCTTGACTTACCGGCCAAGCAGCAAACCGAAATGCACAATGCCATCTATCAAAATCGCCGGGCCTTAGACTACCTGCTTGCTTCTGAGGGAGGAGTTCATAAAAAGTTTAAGCTGGGCACCTGCTGCCTACAGATAGATAATTTTTTAAAAAAAGGTCATAGAAGAGATCACAGAGGAAATGAAAAGGACTTCTCCTGCCCCCAGCCAGACCTGAAACAGTTAAAACCCCGGGGAGTTATTTAGAGGATGGTTTTCAACTTTTGAGTTGAAACTCTCATAAAAATTATCCTCCTAATTCTGGAAGGGTGCTCAATCCTACACTGCTTAGTTCCCCTGGTTGTCTCAGTCTCACTGAGGACATGATTTTTAAAAAGATGGCCACTCATGTAGTGATGTTATAAAAATATAAACCTCTAAACCAAGATGATGCTCTTTGACCCAAAATAGAGGGGTCTGAGCATCAATGGGGGGGGAATGTGGTAGGGTCCCCTCCCTAAGGAAAGGAAAAAAAAAAAACACCCTCAAGGCCACTGGCCAAATGGTAATGACACTTGGGGGCCTCATAACAAAACTGTGGCTCCCCATCTTCCCTCCACGGAGGCCAACCTGGGGTCCTGCCCACCACGCACACAGACCTTCCAACTGGTGTTTTTGGGCCTCACTCCTAAATATTAAATGATCAGACACTTGGGGAAAGCCTCTGACATAAAAGGCAAAGCACAGAAGGAAAGTGTTCACAGGCAAAAGAAGAAGCTAGAATATCTACAGAGGTAAGAAATGAATTGTATCTATGAAGCAGGAACAGGAGGTGATAAACCAAAGAAGCGTTCGGACAATTAGGTAACACTTTTTGAAATAAAAATTTCAACAGATAAGTCAGAACATGGAGTTAAGGAATTCTCCCAGAAAAACAGAACACAAACCAAAGAGATAGACAGTGAGAGAAGGAAGGAAGGAAGGAAGGAAGGAAGGAAGGAAGGAAGGAAGGAAGGGAGGAAGGAAGGGAGGGAGGAAGGAGGAAGGAGGGAGGGAGGACAGCAAAAAGAGAAAGAAAGAAAATCAGAAGATCAATCCAGAAATCTGCAGACCAATCTGAGTTCCACAAGAGAGAAAAGATAATGTAGACAGAAGTAAATTACTAAAGAAATAATCCAAGAATATTTCCCAAACGAAAGGACAGAAGTCTCCAGATTGAAAAGACACAATAAAAAGCCAGAACCACACCAATGCAAGTGGTCGTGAACTTTCAAAATACTGAAGAAAAGATAAGCTCCTAAAAACTAAAGAGAAAAACAAAAACATAAAGAGGTCAACGCAAACACTCATTGGTCAGAATGTCATCAGTCTTCTATATTTTGAGAGAGAGAGAGAGAGAGAGAGAGAGAAGGGAGCACAAGCGGGGGGGGGGGCAGAGGGAGTGAGGGAGGGAAGGAGGGAGGGAGGGAGAGAGAGAGAGAGAGAGAGAGAGAGAGAGACAGAATCTTAAGCAGGCTCCACTCAGTGCAGAGCCTGAAGTGGGGCTCGACCCCACAGCCCTGGGTTCATGAACTGAACTGAAATCAGGTGGATGTTCAACCAACTGAGCCACCCAGATGCTCTCCTTTTTTTAAATAAGCTCCACGCCCAGTGTGGAGCCCAAGGCGGGGCTTGAACTTACAACCCCGAGATGAAGATCTGAGCTGAGATCAAGAGTCAGCCGCTTGACCGACTGAGCCACCCAGGTGCCCCAGAATGTCACCAGTCTTCTTGGCAGTAATACTGATGCCGTAAGATGGTGAAGCAAGGCCTTCAAAAGTTGGAGGAAAATTATCTTCAACAAAGAATCCTATAATGAAGTATGGGGACAAATTAGAGACATGTTCACACATGCAAGGACTAAAAACATTTTTATTTCTTGTGTACCCTTTCTTGAGATGTAACCAGCGGATGTGCTCCAGCAAAACAAGGGAGTAAATTATGAAAGGGGACACAGTCACTGGGAACAGGGGATCTAATACAGAGGAGCACAGCAGGCTGGTAACTGTGTAGCAGGCACAGGGCACAGGGAGGCAGGTCCCCAGAGAGGGGATGAAATACATACGTTAACTGATAGAAGATTCTGGAAAATAAAATGAATAGACATTTGTCGGATATGATGGCATATTTGGGGGGAAAAAACTAGGGAAAGGAACACAGAAAAAGAAGCAAAAGAAAGAGTTGAAAAACAAAGAAAACGTAATCACGGCACCCTGCTTGGCTCTGCTGTGAGTAGTATTTACGTGGTCACGATTGTGGAAACTGCTGATCTAACAAAAAGCCACCGTTACTATGTTGGGAAGGATGCATTCCAAGCAGTGGAGGTGGGGGTACACGACTTAAGTCTTTACCCACCATAACATCAATAGACAATGTCCCAAATCGACAAACCTGGAAATTCGCATTATGTGATTTCCGTTTACAGAAGGAAATGCTAAAAGACTTGGAAGGTAGAATAAGAAACGTGAGGGATGGGGATTGTTCTATTTTATTCTAAGCCTTGATTATTTTATTTTTCAAACACCACGCACATGGATACAAATAAGAATTAACTTATAAATGTTATTTTCTGAGGTCACCGGACCCTCCCGGTTCATTGCTTTTTCCTTCATATTCTAGAGCATGCGTCGTGCCTGAGTTCAAACCCCAGGCTCGGATCGGTTCCTGTAAACCGCTGCCCCTTTCTCTCCTCACCTCAAGCGTTTCCTTCACCCTGGCTCACCCCCGGGACTCCTGCCCTGCGCGATCTGCTATCTGGACACTCCCCATATTCACCAATAAATTCCTTTACCAGACACCAACCGAGAGCTTGCTGATTGCATCAGAACCTGCCCGCATCTTATTACAGTTTAGGTTCTCAAGAGGGCAGAGTGCCCACGATTCATTACTTCAAGATGAACAGATTGCAGATCCACCAGGACATTAAAGAAGCAAGGGTGGGGATACCAAACAGGCATTTTACAAAATGTCCTGGTGAGAGAGAATTTTGTAAGAATGTTAATTATAAAGAATGGTTTCATATCGGGCACCTGGCTGGCTCAGTTGGTGGAACGTGTGGCTCTTGATCTCGGGGTCATGCGTTCAAGCCCCATGTTGGGTGTAGAGATTACTAAAAATTAAAAAAATAAAAATAAAATAAAAAGAGTAATTTCATATCTGTGTCGACTCATCACTTTCATAGTCCAGTATATTTACCAGTCATCTGTCAGTATATGGGGCTACCAATACATATGATAACCACCCACATGGGAACCACCCAATAAATAAAACATGAGCAGAATCCCTAGTTTCTAGAAACTTGACCGTGGACATGATGCAAGATAGTTTGCAAAGGTGTCTGTTGGGGAGATCAGGAATGACTAATACAGAATATATCCTATGTACTGAGTTACTACTAGGAAGTAGTCTTAGATTTTGTATGGATTTCACATTTATAAAACAGGCACTGGGGCGCCACAGTGGCTCAGTCAGTTAAGCGTCCGACTTCGGCTCAGGTCATGATCTTGCGGTTCGTGAGTTCAAGCCCCGCGTTGGGCTCTGTGCTGACAGCTCAGAGCCTGGAGCCTGTTTCTGATTCTGTGTCTCCCTCTCTCTCTCTGACCCTCCCCCGTTCATGTTCTGTCTCTCTCTGTCTCAAAAATAAATAAACGTTAAAAAAAATTAAAAAAAAAAAAACAAAACAGGCACCAATGAAAGATATGTTTTGTTGGATTTGAAAACATTTCCCCACATCCCCAAAAAGGTAGGTTATTACTCACTGATCCCCAAAGTTCTTCCAAGTGACTTTGCACTGACTCCCCAGACTACTTCCTCCAGGTGTCCCGAGACCTTGGACGGTACCCTGTTCTCAGGGTTTCAAGGGCAATGATAAACGACATAATTGTGTGAGAATCAAAGTCAAGAAGCTCACAAGTAAACACAAAGTTCAAGGTCAGGAAGGGCCCTCTTCAGCCCTCTATGGGTCTGCCCCGGACACTGCATTGTTTCTACACCTCATTTGACTATGAAAATAATTTTGTTCCAGTTTGGCACTGATGGGGGGGGGGG
>NW_024412436.1:13772060-13774811 GCF_014898765.1 Herpailurus yagouaroundi
GGGGGGGGGGGTTTTTTAAACACCCCCCCCCCCCCGTTTTTTACTGGTTTTTTTTTTTTTTTATTGTTGAATTTACATCCAAGTTAGTTAGCATCTAGTGCAATAATGATTTCAGGAGTAGATTCCAATGATTCATCCTCTATGTTTAACACCCAGTGCTCATCCCAACAAGTGCCCTCCCGAATGCCCCTCACCCATTTAGCCCATCGCCCCACCCAGCACCCCACCAGCAACCCTCAGTTTGTTCTCTGGATTTAAGTCTCTTATGTTTTGCCCCCCTCCCTGTTTTTATATTATTTTTGCTTCCCTTCCCTTATGTTCATCTGTTTTGTTTCTTAAAGTCCTCATATGAGTGAAGTCATATGATATTTGTCTTTCTCTGACTAATTTCGCTTAGCATAATACCCTCTAGTTCCATCCACGTTGTTGCAAATGGCAAGATTTCATTCTTTTTGATCGCTGAGTAATACTCCATTGTGTGTGTGTGTACTCCATTGTGTGTGTGTGTGTGTGTGTGTATTTGTGTGTGTGTGTGTGTAAACACACACACACTTCTTCTTTATCCATTCATCCATCAATGGACATTTGGGCTCTTTCCATACTTTGGCTCTTGTCAATAGTGCTGCTATAAACATTGGGGTGCATGTGCCCCTACAAATTACACATCTGTATCCCTTGGGTAAATTCCTAGCAGTGCTATTGCTGGGTCATAGGGTAGTTCTATTTTTAATTTTTTGAGGAACCTCCATACTGTTTTCCAGAGTGGCTGCACCAACTTGCATTCCCGCCAGCAGTGCAGAAGAGATCCTCTTTCTTCGCATCCTCGCCAACATCTGCTGTTGCCTGAGTGGTTAATGTTAGCCATTCTGACATGTGTGAGTGGTGTCTCATTGTGGTTTTGATCTGTATTTCCCTGATGATGATGATGTTGAGCATTAGTCAGTTTTAATTTGAAGCGTCAAATGTCTCAAAGTGTTTAAGACAATAGTAGTTCCACCCCCAACCCCCATTCTCCTGGAAGAGTGAAAAGCCAGGTTTAACCCTTCCAGTGGATTCTTTTTATATTTGTGTATTTATGTTGGTTCCCTTTTTTCCCCACTCACATCTCCGCCACTACGTGTGCAAGGCCTCAACAGACGTGGAAGTGAGCTCTTACTTCAACTGACGTCCCTCTGTGGACTCCCATCCTTGCCCAAATCCCCCAACTAATTTTAGTTATATAATTGTTCACTGTTTTCATTGTTATGAAGCCAATTCAGGGCTGATCTATAGAACCATGATCAATTTTCTTTTCCTGTTTAACTCATTTTCCCTAACATTAACATGTCTTAATTTTGCATGATTGGAGCCCCAACTTCAACACCAACCCCCCAATCGGTCATGCACAGCTCTTCCGAGTAAATTCATTCAGGTTGGATTTGCTTCGAGTTCATGGTTCTTAAGTGCCTGCGGAGACTTCCGACCTGCCTGGTCTAGTGTGTTTGCCCCACGCCTGGTGCACCACTGCGGCCAGGCTCCCCTTCACCTCCACCCTGGGGACCCTTTTGGGGTCCTCCTGTTACGAGTCTGCTTCCTGTATCCCACACCCCCCTCTTCCTTGGCTCACTCCTTTATTTTGGAGGAATGCATCCTAGAGGTGGGAGGTAAAGTTTTGAGACATCGTGTGGATTCTGTTCCCAGGCAATCCTGCCCTTTGCCTCGTGACCTCCGGTGCCTCCCTGCAGACGAGTGTAATCCCCCAGGTCACCGATGGCAGGCTTGCACGTGTCTCTTGCTTTGACCAATAGAATATGACGCAACATCTGAGCACCGGCTTTGAGAGCTGTTGCTAGATTTTGCTCTTTCCTCCTCGACCCTGGAGTCAAGACACTGGAGCAGGAGCAGGATTGTGGAACCACAGCTACCTCTAACGTAAGCAAAAAACTAAACTTTGTTCACGGTACTGAGATTGGTGGGGGTTGTTACCTCAGCGAAACATAATTGAAGTGTGGCTGGAAAACATCTTTATGCGATGTTTCCCAGTGATTAACGCAAAACTCCAGAATGGAAAGATTTTCCCCTCAGAAGTTTGATGGCCTTGCTCCATGATCTCCTAGTTTCTGGTAGTAGCCACTGGCAAATCCAGTCATCCTCCTTCTTTTTTTTTTTTTTGTTTTGTTTTGTTTTGTTTATTTGTTTAAGTCATCTCTACACCCAACGTGGGGCTCGAACTCAACGATTCTGAGATCAAGAGCCAGTCAGACGCCCCAAGTCCAAAGCCATTTTGATGCGCGATCCTTTTAAAGAAGCTCGTTTTCCCTCTGGAAGCTTCTAGGATCTTTTCTTTACCCGCACTGTTCTGAAATTCCGTCACAGGCTTTGATACTCGGTTTACTTTTACGTGTTACATGAGGCGCTAGGAGGGCCCTCCAGTCTGCAGAGTCATGTCCTTTACTTCTGCAAGCATTTCCTAAGTCATCTTATTGAGGATTTCTTCATTTTCCTTCTTCTGTGATTCCTGTTATCCAAGTCTTGAACTGCTTTTCCTATCCTCTCTTTTTCCTGTCTCCTTTTTTCTTTCTGGCTCTGATTTCTGAGATACTTCTGTAAGCAGAGGGTAAGACGTGGATTTCCATACAAGTAGCTCATTTGGGACATCATCCCAGGGACAGGAGTGAGGGCTGAGAGGTTCAAAGGAGGAAAAGACAATACAAGGATGTGTTTTCGACTTGGCCACTGGTGCTTGCTTCCATGGAACCTTCTGAGGAGCTT
>NW_024412436.1:13774821-13797975 GCF_014898765.1 Herpailurus yagouaroundi
CAAGTCGGCCAAGGGTGAGCTCACAGGCTTTGACTCTCCTGTGCTTCTGAATTGTGTGTGTGAATGCCAACCACACTGACATCCAGCCCAAACCGTAAAGCCGTGGACTAGGAGAGACAGTGGCCAGTGTCCAAATCTGGAACTTGTGTCTGACAAAAGGCCCATCTCTAGTAGGCTGAGAAATAATGGCTCCCCCAAAGATATCCAGAACCTGTGAATATATGGCCTTAGGTGGCAAAAGCGACTTTGCACATGTGATTGGGATGGAGACATTATCCTGGAGTACGTGGATGGGCACTACACGTAATCATAAGAGTCTTTGTAAGAGGGAAGCAAGAAGGACAAACGAGGCAGAGGTGATGTGAAGACAGAAATGGGGTGCAAGAGGGGCGCCTGAGTGGCTCCGTCGGTTAAGCATCTGACTGCAGCTCAGGTCATGATCTCACGGTTCGTGAGTTCGAGCCCCACGTCGGGCTCTGTGCTGACAGCTCGGAGCCTGGAGTCTGCTTCGGATTCTGTGTCTCCCTCTCTCTCTGCCCCTCTCCTGCTCCTGCTCTCTCTCGAAACTAAAATAAACATTTTTTAAAAATTAAAAAAAAAGAAATGGGGCGATGTAATGTGGAGCCGTGAGCCAGGGGCCGGGAAAGGCAGAGAAATGGATTCTCCCCTAGAGGCCCCAGGAGGAGCGAGCCCTACTGGCAACTTCTCAGCTCTTTAAGAGTCCCTTTGGACTTCTGATCCTTTGAGGGAATAAATTCGTGTTGTTTTAAGCCACTAAACTTGTGGTGATTTGATGTGGCAGCCACAGGAAAGAAACTGGTTTGCAAGGAACCAAATCATCCCCACGCAAAAGTGCAGCACGAGGGACGGGTTGGGCAAAAACGTTTGCCACGTACATAGCAAAGGACATTCTGAACACACACAGGACCACGGTTTTTTTTATGTTTACTGAACACGTAGAGACTGCTATGTGCCAGGCACGCTTTTAAGTGCTTTACACGTGATTAATTCCCTTCATCTGTATTACGACCCTATGAAGTAAATACTATTATCATTGCCATTCACACAGGAGGAAACTGAGGCACTGAGGTTAAGGAACTCGTCCGAGCTCCCAAGAACCCTTAAAGAAATGCCAACAACTCAACAGAAAATTAGCAAACATCTTCAAATTCAGACGACACACACGTGAAGGCACTGTATAAAGTCAAGTCCTCCAGAGAACACACCAAGCTGGAATAGGAAGCGTGCACATTTACTGGCAGAAACACCCACGAAGGGAGAGGCTGGGGAGAGCCTCAGAAGGCAGTGCCACCTGAAGTGGTGGCCAGGCCGCATGGGGCAGGACTGGCTCGCTGCTGGCACCCCTGCCGTGGTCAGATGCTGGCTGGGAGCAGCCCAGGAAGAGCGAGTTGGTGAAGACCCCCGTTACCCGCCCCGAGTGTCCTCGAGTCTCACTGCAATTCCTTCTGTTCACGTGCCCCTTTCCCCCAAGGGAACCACTGATCTGCAGTCACTGTAGATTATTTTGCAGTTTCCAGAAATCTACCTAAGTTAAATCATTCGGCATGGAACTCTTGCACATCTGGTTCCTTTGACTCAGCATAATCATTTTGAGATTCACCCATGTTGTTGTGTGTGTTGAGTTTATTCCTTTTCATTGCTGAGTGGTATGGCCACGTGTGTGGACGTGCCACAACTTGTTTATCCAGTAACCGGACTTGTTGATGGACTTTTCGGTTGTTCCCAGTTTGGGGCTATTAGTGAATAAAGCCACTATCAACATTCATGTAGAAGTTGGGGCGCCCGGCTGGTTCAGTCCACAGAACATGCGAGTTTTGATCTCCGGGTTGTGAGTTTGAGCCCCATGTTAGGTGTAGAGACTACTTTAAAATAATATCACATAATATCACATACAGGCCTTTGTGTGTGTGGTAAATGTATGCATAATTTTAAAAGAAACTGCCTGTTTTCCAAATGGCTGTATCAGGTTACATTCCAATCAGCTGTGTGAGAATTCTGGTTGCTTCTTCTTATTTTTAAACTTGATTTTAAATGGCAACTAAGGGGCACCTGGGTGGCGCAGTCGGTTGGGCGTCCGACTTCAGCCAGGTCACGATCTCGCGGTCCGTGAGTTCGAGCCCTGCGTCGGGCTCTGGGCTGATGGCTCAGAGCCTGGAGCCTGTTTCCGATTCTGTGTCTCCCTCTCTCTCTGCCCCTCCCCCGTTCATGCTCTGTCTCTCTCTGTCCCAAAAAAATAAACGTTAAAAAAAAAAAATGGCAACTAATGATGTTGAACATCTTTTCATGAGCTTTTGGGCATCTGTACATTTTCTCCAGTGAAGTGTTTGTGCAAATCTTTTGTGTACTTTTTTTGGGGGGGGGCGGTTATTGAGTTTTCAGAGTTTTTTATGTGAGAGTTCTTATATATATTATATATATATGCTTTGCAAATAATTTTTTTTCTAGTTTATTTATTTTGAGAGAGCGAGTGAGCGCATGAGTGGAGGAGGCGCAAAGAGGGAGAGACAGAATCCTAAGCAGACTCTGCTGACAGTGCAGAGCCTGATACGGGACTCGATCCAACGAACCATGAGATCATGACCTGGGTTGAAACCAAGAACCAGATGCTTAACCAACTGAGCCACCTAGGAGCCTCACAGATAATTTTTTCTGATACGTGGCTTGTCATTGTCTTAACAGTGACTCTGGAAGAACAGAAGATTTTAATTTTTTTTTTTTATAGGCTGCATACAGATTAAGAAATGTTTGCCTAACCAAGGTCACAAAAATCCTCGTTTTCTTCTAGAAGTTTTATGGCTTTATATTTAGATCCATAGTTCATTTTAAATTTTTAAAATACTTTCCTTTCAGTTGTCTCCATGCCCAGAGCAGAGCCCAATGTGGGGCCCGAACCCACGACCTTGAGATCAAGACCTGAGTTGAGATCAAGGGTTAGATGCCCAACTAAGCCACCCAGGTTCCCCTGTGGTTCATCTTAAATTAATATTTGTGTATGGTACAAGGCAGAGGCCAAAGTTTACATTTGCAGGGCACTTGGCTGGCTCAGTTGGTGGAACGTGCAATTCTTGATCTTGGGGTTGTTGAGTTTGAGCCCCATGTTGGGTGTGGATTACATAATAAAATCCAAAACAAATATCTAATAATCTCAGCACCATTTGTTGAACAGACTGTCCTTTCTCCATGACTCGTTTTTGCATTTCTATAACATATCACTTATCCACGTGTGTGTGGGTCTGTTCCCTATTCTCGACCAGGTCCTCCACTCTTCCATGTGAATTTCAGATCAGAGTATCAATTTCTACAAAAAAGCCTACTGGGATTTTAACTAGAGATACAAGAGATACAATGGAAGTATAGATCAATTTAGGGAAAAATGACACTTTGATAATACGGATTCCTCTGACACGTGAATGCAATAGCTCACTCATTTAAATCTTAATTTCTCTTGGCAATTTCTCTTAGGACCTATCTTTTGACATTAAAATGTACTTGTTGGGGCATGGGTCTCTGAGTTTCCTGAATCTATAGGTTTAAGTTTTTCACCAAATTTGAGTGACATTTTCTAGCCAGTATTTCTTCAAATATTTCATGCTTTCTTCTCTCTTCCTGGGACTCTGAAGGCACAAATGTCAGACCCTGTATTATTGTCCTGCAGATCTCTGAAGCTCTGCTCGTGTCTTTGCTGTCTCCCAATCTTTTTCTGTTCTTCAGATTAAATTCTCTTGGTTTATCTCCAAGTTTGTTCTTTCCTCCATTACACTAAAGACCATTCTGGGAGTTAATTTTGGTTACTGTGTATTTCAGTTCTGAAATTTCCACTTCGTTCTATCATACTTACATAACTATCTTCTATTTCTTTGCTGTGATTTGGGTTTTTTCATTGGCTACAAGACTATTCCTGATTACTTGCTGGAACACTTTTGTAATAGTTGCTTTAATGTCTTTGTCAAATAATCCCAACATCTGTGATAGCTCAGTGCTAGCATCTCCGGATGGTCTTTTTCTGAGAGTTGAGATTTCTCCCCATTTCCTGGTATGCCAGGTAATTCTGGACGGTTTCCTTGACATTCCGAACATCATTAAACTGGGTCTTGTTTAAATCCTACGGAAAATACCAGGTTTTTCTTTCAGCAGGCAGTCAACCTGGTTAGGTTGCAGGCAAAGATTTATTCGTTTAATTCCGGCGTAACTGACATAAAACGTTAGTTTCATGTGTATAAGATCAGGCAAATGTTTTGACAGCTGATCGGACACTGGAATCCTAGCCTTCAGAAGGCAAGTGGGAATAGGAGTTCAACTTTCAAAATCTTTGCAGTGCTTTTTGGACCTACTGCATGTGAATGCCTCCCAGTGGCCCGACTGGGATTTGGGTGGTGGTCTCTTTATTAGTTCAGGCGGAGTCTCTGGTCTGCTGAAAAGGATCAGATCATACATATGTGCAGGCTGGCAATGGACCCAGCAATGGACCCAGGAGTTCACAATTTACCAGGTCACTTTCTGAATTCTTCCTCTCTGTGATTTCTGGTACTTTCTGGTTCCTTCTATCTCTCGTTCTCCGGCCACTAGACTGCTTTTGCCGTGGTGTTTACACCCAGGCCAAGTAGATGGAGGGCAGAGAAAAATGCAGTGGAGACTGGCTCTTACCCTCTTGGAAATACAGCTATAGTTGATGCCCTGACCATCCTGGGATTGCCTGGGGGGAGGGTTGTAAGGGAACACAAAACAAGGGAAAAAACCAAAACAAAGGATTTCTATGCTCTCTTGGGCGTAGTAGGAGTTACCCTTCTCCTCCTTGAGCCAGACCGAGAGGGCTTGAGGTCCCCTGTCTGCGCCCCAGGACTCACTTCTAGGTTCTCAGTGTGCTGAGTTCAGGCTGGGGGATACCAGAAGGGGAGAAAGGACTCACCGCTGGCTCAGTGGTACTTCAAACTCTGATCTCCCCTAATCCACCGGTTTCCTTTCACGGTCCTCAAACAGCTGTTCCACGCACTCAGCTCCGCCTCATCGGGAACCAGCCCAACCAGCGCTTTTGTTTTTAGTAACCTCTACCCCCAACGCGGGGCTCAAACTCACGGCCCCGAGGCCAAGATCTACACTCTCCTCTGCCAGCCAGGCGCCCCCCAACTAGCACAAGAGGGATGCCATACTTGGGACTCTCTTCCGCTCTCATAAATTTTAACCGCAGGACTAGGGGAACATTTTCCTTGCGTCTCGAAGAGAAACACTACGAACTACTACGATACTGCCATTACCACAAGGCGGGTTTTACTAGGTTGCACGGTAGGGGCGCAGTGAAAACAGGGAACTGGTTTTTAGGTTCATTTTCAGTAGTACGCGGGAAGGACGGGACCTCTTCCTGCTCCTGGGCAACTAATTTCACATGTCTCATTTTGAACTGGTTTTAGAATACTGTGAAGGCCATGCCCACCAGGCGGTTGTTAACGTTAGGTATTTCTAAGGGCAGCAGGCGGTATCGACTGTAAAATTCTGCCAATCCCGCGTCTCATCAGTGACTTAAAAGCTGTGGCTGAGAAAGATTATTTTTAAGACAAAAGGTTGGCCGGCCAGGAGGCCCAAGGGGGAGAAGCCAACCCTTGACAGCAAAGAACACGTGTGGCCAACCAGCAACACTTCACAAGGTGCAGAGAGTGAGTGGGCCTTTGTCAGAGAAACACGAAACGCGACGATCTGACCTGCTAACTACATCTGGAATCTCAATCACCACGGTGACTTCTCCTGGCTTGTCTTAGCGTCAGCAGTGTTGGATCAAACACGCCACCGACAAGGTGCTGAAAATTCGTCCCCGGAAGCCGGATTACAGCGTCTAGAAATACTACATGATTAAAAAAAACAACAAAAAACAAACAACGAAGGATACGGCACCGCAGTTTTCAGAACGTACAATGTTTGCTGTTTTGTTGTTTATGTGGTGTTTAAGAAATGCAAGACGTTTACCAACGGATTCTCCTAATAACTTTATTTTGTGCAGGGACAAATAAACACAAGTTTTAGGTTCAAGGATTTCGGCTTCTCCCCACAGAAGAACACGCTCTGTTGCGGGCAGTCTCGTCTCACTTCCCAACTGGCAGAAGCAGCGTTTAATAGTAGACACAGCTCTCGGCAGAAAAGGCGGATGCGGTCTCTAAATAATCCTTCAATTAATATTATGAGATAAAACTAAAGGCTGGCCATACCCTTTCCCTGAGAACCGTCCTCCTGCCGACAGCTCTTGTGATGGAGCTTTCCGCCGCGGGGACTGCGCCGAGGGCTTGAGAGAGGGGACGCCATTCAGCCCTCGTCAAGTCCCAGGAGCACCTGCGAGCCCGGTGTCCGAAGCATCCTGAGACCAGGGTCGGCGAACGGTGGGTCCAAGACTGGAGGAGGCCAGGGAGTCTGGCGTGCGTGCGCCCTCTGCTCTGAGCTACGAGGACCCCAGGACCCCGAATCCCAGTCTGGCCCTTCCAGGTTATTTTTACGAAGTACCGTTAAGAAGTGGAAGGTGTAGGGGCGCCTGGGTGGCGCAGTCGGTTAAGCGTCCGACTTCAGCCAGGTCACGATCTCGCGCTCCGTGAGTTCGAGCCCCGCGTCGGGCTCTGGGCTGATGGCTCGGAGCCTGGAGCCTGTTTCTGATTCTGTGTCTCCCTCTCTCTCTGCCCCTCCCCCGTTCATGCTCTGTCTCTCTCTGTCCCCAAAATAAATAAACGTTGGAAAGAAAAAAAAAAAAAGAAGTGGAAGGTGTAAATGAGAGAAAAAAGATCCAAAAAATCGTCCAGTGACCCCATTCGTTCTAGGCGGCGGGGGTACCACAAACCCAAGATACTCTTTACTATTTGATGTTACTTTTCTTAACCAAGAAAACCACCTTGCCATCAACATAGATCTTCACAGAAAGTCATGTAATAAAAGGCACTGACAGACAAAAAAAAATTACTTACAGTATCACTAGGCTTATTTTAGACTAAATGAATATAGTATATGCCAGTCAAGAAATCAATAAATTCTTGAGAAGTTAAAAACTTCAAGAGACAACACACATCCATATAATATTTCATAGACTTCTCGGAAACATGAAAAAAGTCATATGGCTGACGGAATTTCCCAGGTTAAAATTTGTTCAACACGACAAATTCCTAACAAAAAATATTTTAACGTAGGAAGCAACACGCGAACATTTAGGTGGTGAAACTCGGGTTACAATTATACGATGAGTATCAAATAACCTCATACTTCTGGTTCAGCGGACAACATAACATCGTGACAGTCACACAACATCCCGGTGAAGGGAGAGACGGGCAGCGGTGGCGCAGACACCCGCAGGCTTCACGGGTCACATCGTTAGCCCTTCTGAGAAAACACAGACGGGAAACGCGTGGCAAGGCCTTCTGGAATACGGTGGTCTCAGTACAGCAGTGACCACGCGCCTGAAGTAACTGCGGTTGTTCTCGGGCACTGAAAGCTGGATTCAAAGCAAATATCTGCTCAACAAGCGAATGATACTACGAATCCTTTATGGTAAAAACTGCAGGCTAAAGCCGCAACGTTTTAGGTCAAGCACACTTGGTTCCATGATCACTTGGGAGACACAGCTGAGACGCCTCGCCCACAGACAGGCGTGTTGCTGTGCACAGAATTCCACTCACCGTACCCGACGGTGGTGGGTCCTCAACGACACAATCGTTATGCTCCAAAAGAAACCTATCAATGCAGCAAAATGTGTACGGTTCATTTTCTTTTAAAGACAGATTCACTAAATTTAAGGAAGAATGGGCTTTTATTGACAGCTCATTTTCAAATTACGGATACAAACTTAACCATGGAATAATTATATATTTCGCCCAACATCGACCTGCAAAAAGTTTCCAACATAGATGCATTTCTCGTTCAATTTCCAAAAATAAATAAAGGCTTTCTACCTGAAAGCATTTAGAGTCCTAGCTCTCTAACGCAAACATTACAAAAAAAGTACAAAAAACGATGTCCCGCTTCTGAAGAGCCCACTTAGTTACATAAAGTATTTTCTCTCCCGACACTGTTTTCAAATTCAAAAGATATTTACTTCCAAAGAAGGGTCATCTTCCTTCCAAACCATTCAGTCCGTTTCCATGGCAACGCTGCGGGATTCCTTGGCTACCATGAGTCGCATTAGTTGACTGTGGAATTTCTCAATCTTCTTGACATCTTGGGCTTGGTCTGTTCTATACACCAAACACTGTCAGAAATTTCAAAAGTGCACATTAACTCGTAAAACTGGATTAACAATGTAGCAAATGTAGGATTGGGTACAAACCTGAGTCTTTCCTACCACATTTTATCCCATTCCCTCCAGAGGTCATACTAAGGCAAATATAATCATTTCTTTCTTTTTCTAACGTTTATTTATTTTTGAGAGAGAGGGAGAGAGACAGACAGACAGAGAATCTGAAGCAGGCTCCAGGCTCTGAGCTGTCAGCACAGAGCCGACCGCGGGGCTCCAACTCACAAACCAGGAGATCATGACCTGAGCCCAAGTCGGAAGCTGTAACAGACTGAGCCACCCAGGCGCCCCAATACACTCAGGTTTTTAAGACCCCAGCAATTACATTCCTTTAGTATCTTACAGTATTCCCAACTCCACTGCTGTAAATTAAAAAAATGAAATGAACTCTATCAGAGGTGTCTCAAAAACGACCAATTAAGTAATAAGCTAAATCCTGCTGTGGGGTCTGATGAGGACTCAAGGATTGGAATCAGCTTATTTCCCCCTGGGATCTGGTCATAAATCATGGAGTTATACTGGGGAAAGCATAGCCGGATCAGGACCCCTTTTCCTACCACAAACGGGAGATGGGGAGGAGGCAGTCATGAGAATTTAAGAGAAAATCCAGCATCACTTGCTCACAGCTGGTCACTGCCTCCACTAAACCGCATAAATCTGTCCAACCTTGATATGCTGAAGGGATGTACGATGTTTAATCCAAACCAAATTCTTCTTTGCTGTAAGTTACACTGTTCACTAGGCAGGTACTTAAGACCTGCCGGAGGTCTCTCAAATACCATTTTTCTACAGTCTTCAAAAATATCAAATTTCAGCTGGCAGCTCTTTCCCTCATTTTGTAATAATAGGTCCATTTTTCTCCGGCCCATCTGAAGGGTTCACATGAGCCTTAAACAAAGGGAATGAACGATCCTGCAATAATGTTCATCAACTTAAGTAATCTACAGTTCGATCTTATCATCCCCAAATGGTCTGAATCCACTCTGCCCTCCAAAATCACTTACTGAAAATGTTTGCTCGCACATCGTGGGATGTGTGACAATCTCGTGATGAGGCCGTGAGGGCGAATGGATCTGCCTTGTCACTCCGGTCTCACAAAAAAGATTTCAGATTCATAGAAGATGTTTAAATCAGTCATGGGAGGAGGAAAAACCGATGCACAAATGGGATTATAGAAAAGCCAAAGCCACATGGGGACAACAATAAATGTAGCCCAAGGCTGAGTTTGCGAAGGGACCGTTAACTATTAAAACGCATTAGCAAGGGAGGTGCGCAAACTTGTTTCAAGGGTGAGTGGAGACCAGATTTTTACCGCTGGAGCGGATTCCCAGATCTGCTGTTCAGGAGAATGGGTTCAACCGTGTCTGCTTCCTTCCAAACACGGACTCTCAGCAATTTTAACAAAGAAACAAAAGATTGTATTTCGATCTGGTCACAGGAATCACAGGAGTGATGCATCAAGTCCTCCCCAAGACTGCCACCCGGGAGTCCTGAACCAGGCAGAATCACGACCAGAGGCAGAAGGTCCTCAATTTGTGTGAACATCAGTTCTGTGTTGTTTGCTGTTTTAAACATAGAACGCAGCAGTTTCCACTCTGTGCCCGTCACACGATCCTCAGAGTGAACGCTCGAGGCTCAGGGACACGCGTGCGGCCCAAGAAGAGGCGGGGCAGAGCCGCGTCCTTCCCCACAGGTGGCTTACGGCCACGCCCCAGTCGGGTAAGTGACCGCCGCCGGCGCTTCCAGGTCAGGAAACTGAGGCCCGGAAAGCCAAACTTTTGGCCCAAACCTCTCCAAGGCTGAAGGGCCGGGAAAGGACCGAGCTAGGATTCGAACGCCTTGATTCCAGGTCTGACCGACTGCACCTCCGCTTACTTGTCCTGTCTCACGTTTCCAGTGACCTCACCCAACTTAAGTGGTTCCCGGAACACGTGGTGGTCACGCAAAGTCTGAATTTGTGCAACCCGACAATGGGACCTTCAACACAAATATACGATGCAAAACCGGAGACAAAAAGTGATTTCCAGTCACTATAAGATGTTTAAAAGAACTAACCTACAAAAAACATGTTTACTGGGGCGCCCGGCTGGCTCAGTCAATGGAGCGAGCGACTCTTGATCTTGGCGTTGTGAATTCGAGCCCCGCGTTGGGCGTAGAGAGAACCTAAAAAACTAAACCTTACGAAAACAGTAATGGAAAATAAACGCCTGCTCGCTAAGTACCCTCCGGGTCAAGACATCATCATGCTAACCACTAGCAACACAGGTAAGAATTCTCTGCTCCCTGTTCTCTCAGAAGCCCACAATCTACTACAAAGACAAATATGATGAAACAATGACGAAACAGGACAAAGAGAGTGAAAAAGAAAAGCTGGAGGGAAGCAACCCTCTGAGCTGGGTCTGGGAAGAGAAGCATCAGTCTTGCCACACTGGGGCGGGGGTGGGATTCAGAGCTGCAGACACGGACACAGATCCCTCGGAAGCACGGAGAAGTGGGAAAGCTCACGACAGCCCGCAGGTCCCAGGAGCCCCCAGGTAACAGAAAGGGCGAAGGGTGGAGGGGACACGAGGCTGCGGCCACGCGAGCAGCGATGGGGAAGGCACTAAGGCGTCTCGGCAGGGTCCTAATGAGCAAATGTGTGTTTGTAGAAGTCCCTCGGGGCCACTGAAGATGAACTGGCGGCAGGCACGCAGTCAGGAGACCGGTCTGGCAGGCTCGCCAGGTGAGGACGACGCCCTGAACTGAGGGGAGAAGAGCGAAGACGGGGCCCTCGTGGCAGGACATGAGACAAGGGCGCTCGGGTCCGTCATTCCCGAAGGCCCGGGCGCGCAGCACGTGGGCACGTGAGAGGATCAAAATACACGCTCTTTGAGTGCAGAACAGTGCAGGTGAGGACGGGAAAGGAGGGAGCCTGACATGATCCTAGGGTTTCCGAGCAGGTGGGCGAGAGTGTGACCAACCAAGGCCAGGAAACGGGAGGTGGCAGTCTGGTTCCACTCTAGACAGGCTAATTCCGAGAAGCACCGACGCGAGGATGCTCAACAGAGAGCTGGGCGGCAAGTCAGGAGAAAAGCACGAGCTAAATGTACAAATCTGGAGACAGGCCTAGACCCAGGCAGTCCTGGGCTCCGTGGCTGAACGGACCGCTCCAGAAGCAGTATGGAAAGATGGCCAAGGACAGAATCCTGGAGAAACCAATATTTATTAGCAAAGAGGAATGAAACAGAGAAGAGAGAAAAAAAATCAAATGGAACCACAGATGTCAAAATAATTCCCACCGGAGAGTGGTTTCCTGTATCAGAGCAGCAGGGAGGTCCGGTAACACGCGAGCTGATGAGAGCATGAGGTCTGAAAATGAGGGGCTGCTGACGGGGTCTCACCCAGAGTAGCTCAGCAGACGGCCACTGGTGGTGGGGAGCAGTGGCCGGTGGGGAGCAGGTGGCAGGGGGCCGAGGGATTACTGGGATGTGTGCAAGTGACAAGACAGAGCAGACGGGGAAGGAGAGAGGGTGGACTATAAAGCCTAGAACCTGTGTTCAAATACCATCACCTTCTCACACGCTCATAAGGAGCGTCCACTTTGGGTCTCCACACTCCTCTCGCTTCAAGTCTGAAAGTAATTAAATTACACCTGACATACTGTATTGATGAAGGAAGTTATTCCCCAAAAGTCTATAAAGGCAGCTTCTAGAATGAGGCTGACTTTGGGACAAAATGCAAAGTAAGCATCCTAACAGGCGATCTGTATAAATGCTACATAAGTAATTTCAAAAGGATTAATTCCAACAAGTCTGGAAGTATGCAACAAATAAAAACGTATACTTACAACTAAATCGTCTGTTACTTTAATACACAAACTCCCATCAGAATGCCTATATTTGAGAACCACACGTGCCTGAAATAAAAATACACATTTAGAAACAGTGAAGTCAGAAGACATTTTTCAAAAATAACTTAGTCTTCAGGTACGCTGAAAGCACTCTTTTAGAATTAATAGCCAAAACACCCAGAAGCATCTTTGCTATTATCAAAATGAGGTCGGAAAAGGTATTTCAGTCCATTCCTATCGCTACAATTTGTTTTTCAAAGACTTTTTTGAAAGCCGGGTATTTTACTTGCAGCCAGTTGGAAGAGATGTACTGAAAATTCCCAAGACACACCCACACGCAGGGAACGTCCAGGAGACTCTTCAGGTGGTTTGGCATTAAGAATACACAGACCTTTCTTAAGGGCACCTGGGTGGTTCAGTCGGTTTAGGATACACAGACCTTTCTTGACTTATGATGGGGTCATATCCCAATAAACCCACCGTCAGATGAAAATATCATAAACTGAAAATATCATGGGCGCCTGGCAGGCTTAGCCGGTACAGCATCTGACTCTTGATCTCAGGGTTGTGAATTCGAACCCCATGCTGGGTGTAGAAATCACTTTTAAGAAAGGGGGCGCTTGGCCGGCTCAGTAGACTCTTGATCTTGAGGTTGTTGAGTTCAAGCCCCACGTTGGGTGTAGAGATTACTTAAAAATAAAATCTTAAAAAAATACATATCGTTAAGTCGAAAATGCATTTCACATACCTAACTTACCAAACGTCACAGCCTAGCGGACCTGAAACACGTTCCGAACGCTTACGTTAGCCTCCAGTTGGGCCAAATTATCTAACACCAAGCCTATTTGATAACAAAATGCTGACCGTCTTATGTAATTTGTCGAACACCACACTGCAAACGATGCCTGCGTGGGTACAGAGGGGTTCGGAGCATACCGGCTGTTTATCCTCTTGATGGCGTGGCCGATGGAGAGCTATGGCCCGCTACCAGCGGTTCCGGCTTCGTGGGAGCGTTGTCTGCTGATTACCGGCCCAAGAAAAGATCGAAATTCAAATTCGTAGCATGCGTTCTACTGAACTTATATTGCTCTTGCAGCCCCGAAAGTCCAACCGACGTTAAGTTGGGGACGGTCTATTTACTGAAGGGGACCCCACCGTGCCACCTCAAACCTATCACTCTGGCATAAGGACTGACCCGAGCTCAGAGCAATTAGCTCTCTCTGCCCCTTCTGGCTACAAGCAGGACATAAATGAAGCTTTGTAAAAGTGACATGAATTTCTTTCTTTTTTTTTTTCAGTTTGTTTATTTATTTTGAGAGAGCCGCTCACGCAGGTGCAAGGGGGAGGGCCAGAGAGAGCAAGGGAGAGAGAGAATCCCAAGCAGGCTGTGCTGTCAGCATGGAGCCCAACGTGGGGCTCAAACCCACCAACGTGGAGATCATGACCTGAGCTGAAATCAAAAGGCGGATGCGTAAATGACTGAGCCCCCCAGGCGCCCCGACATAAATTTCTAAGAGTAAAGGCGTCCCTTTCTTCCTTACTGGGAAAAGAGGGCGTCGCAAACCTTACGACTCTCATTTGCCACACATTCCCACAGCATACCCTTCTTCCCGGAAGTTCCAAACCCGCTTTCCCTTGGGTACCCTCCTTTCCACACTTTAGGACCTCGGTAAGACAGGTTAGAGGCCCCGATTCTGTCTCCTCAGTCACACTGCTTTGTGAACTCGTGCACATTCATGCATGTGCACACGTGTCGGGGTTTTTTCCCCTGTTACTCTCGTCCTCTGTCAGGGTGATTTGCGGGTCCCCAGTTTTAAATACTAAACCTAAGGGGGGTAGAGGAGAAAGTTCTCCTTACCCTGCAATACCCACCACCCCGCCACAGAGGAATGATGGGAAAAGCAGTGGGAAAAACAGCAGACGGGGCGTCTGGGTCCAAATCCGTCTCAGGAAGCCCCGCCGCGGCGGTCCCTGCCATCCCTCCTCCAGGCTCTCAGGAGGCGGATTCGGACACAAACACGTCTTTATCATGATGGCACGACACGATGCGTTACGACAGAAAAGCAGAACTCTGTCTTGGAAAGAAGTCTCCATCTTCAACTTTTCCAAAATATTTCCTACATTGAGCGCCATGCTACACAATTCCTTTCACTGCTCGGCATGCTACGGTTAGACAGCCAAGAAAATGACTCACCTAAAAGAAAGCATCTCCCGACAGAGTTCACAACTTTGCTAACATTATTCTTTTTTAAGAATAACGAGAGGGGCGCCTGGGTGGCGCAGTCGGTTAAGCGTCCGACTTCAGCCAGGTCACGATCTCGCGGTCCGTGAGTTCGAGCCCCGCGTCGGGCTCTGGGCTGATGGCTCGGAGCCTGGAGCCTGTTTCCGATTCTGTGTCTCCCTCTCTCTCTGCTCCTCCCCCGTTCATGCTCTGTCTCTCTCTGTCCCAAAAATAAATAAACGTTGAAAAAAAAAAAAAAAGAATAACGAGAGAGAGAGTGCACGAGAGAGGAAGGGACAGAGAGGATCCCAAGCAGAGTCCATGCTGTCAGCGCAGAGCCCGACTCGGGCCTTGAACCCCTGAACCGTGAGATCATGCCCTGAGCTGAAGTCAGACTTAACAAACTGAGCCACCCAGGTGCCCCAGTAGGAACGTTTTTAAAATGGTTACAATATAGAACCTGAAATCTCAAGACAAGTCTGGAAACAATATAAAAAGGGGTATTAAGAGCTGTAACCTACAGCCTTTCCCATCATGCTCTCTGCTCTCCCAGGATTGGGGGACAAAAAGGCCGCCACCATGAGATTTGTTTTGGTGAAGGGCAAAAGGGAACTCACCAAGCACTTACGTAAATTACAACTAGATTATCTTTGGACACCCGATTCTATTTATTGGGCTGTTTAATTCCGTTCTGCATGTTTTAAACAATCAGCTTTCCAGAAACACAATGAAACCTTACAATGTACAAAGCACGACAACTGTGTAAAGTCATCTCTCTGTTCAAAGAATGCTTGCTGGCTTCATGAGGAGAAATGAGAGTCACTGTAAGAGGGTCCATTTTGCAAGTCAGGGGGCACCTAAGACAGCCAGGTCAGACGCCACAAAGAGAGAAAAAGCCATCAGGTTCTTGTTTTCTTATGAGTTCAACCAAAACACCAGACAGAGGACAGCACGGATCAAATCCCACGGAGGCATACTCGGGGTGGGGGGAAATGCTAGAAGAGAAAACAATGATTTAAGTTGGGGGAAGGGGAGGTGTAAGAAGGCTTCCTGAAGGCAGCTGTGGAAATGCAGGCCGTTCTGCTTCTAGGGAAGAAGGCAGGAGAGAAGCTGAAGCAGCTGCAGGAACGAAGACAATTCTGGAAAGTCAGGGCACCAGAGTGGAGGAAAAGCCAGAAAGACTGGAGAGGGTCAGACTGTGGACCGGGAGCCTGGACTTTCTCCGGCAATCGGTGTAAACACACCATTTAAGCAGGAAACAGAGAAGTCGGTTTTTGTCTCAGACGGTGTGGCCTGAGTGAATGCAGGAGGGACCGGAGACACAGAAGGACCGACTAGGAGGTTGTTACGTGGTCCAGCGGGAACACCGTCTCCAGCGACGTTAAAGGTGGCGGGTGTGCTGACGGGTTCAACGGGTGGAAGAGGACAGAGGGTTCCGCACCACCGGCTCCAGAGTCCCCAGGAAACGTCTCTTCGTCTTCACAGACCGGCAGGAAGAGCTCAGACTCGGGGTTTAGAGAAGTGGGTTCGAACTTTGGCTTCACCTCTCAGACCCTGGGCAAACCAGCTAACGTATCAAAGACTGTTCGTTTCCCTCCAGGGAGAGTCTTAACTGCTCACATAAATCACACGCAGAAGGACCTGAACGGCTGTCACCTGGAAGGCGCCCAAGAAAACTTGGTCCAGCTCCCCCTCCGCACTCCTCCCCTCATCTCCATAAAACAACAAACACCCGCAAAAGGCTGTCAGGAGGAAGCAGAGGTTTCCAGGGCACTGGGATTTTCTATGGGGTGAGGAGCTGAAAGGGCCCCCCTCTGGCCTCTTCTAGACTGGCCGTGTTCACAGCAATCCTCTGTAACCACCATTTTATTTTCATTTTCCCGACCCTGCTCTTGAAACATGATGGCTCCCGATGGGAACGTGTATGTTCTTTGCCCTGTTTTCAAACACTCTGGTAGCTGTGGCTACTGCTGGACGCGAGTTCTGGGCCGCACTGTCCCCGCAGCTGGAGCTGGAGAAGCAGCGTCCCTGCACACAGGGAAGTCGACCAACGGAGGAGCCAGGGATCCGGTCATAAACAACATACTCAACCCCCAAAACATCTAACCCGTTCCACCACCTCTTATCATTGCAACCTTTTACTGTAAAGAATGGACTTTTTATTGTCTTACAGCTTCTTGCTACTTTTCTAGGTCTAGAAACCTAGCAAGCTTTTCAATTAGGAAGGAGCTATTTATTATTATTTTTATGTCTTACTTTATATTTGAGAGACAGAGACAGACAGAGCATGAGCAGAGGAGGGGCAGAGAGAGGGAGACACAGAATCCGAAGCAGGCGCCAGGATCCGAGCTGTCAGCACAGAGCCGGATGCGGGTCTGGAACTCACAAACCCTGAGGTCATGACCTGAGCCGGGATCAAGAGTCAGATGCTCAACCGACTGAGCCACCCAGGCGCCCCATTATTTAAACACTCTTTGGGTATGACAACAAAATAAATAAACTCTCCAGCGGAAGAAAAATCAAGACCCGAAGGCTTAACTTCCCGCCACTGGGACTTCCGTGCCCTTTAACGGTGACCTGACCTCTGGCATCTACTTACGACTTCTGGGGCGGTGGTGAACGAGCCCCCTAAACCCATCTGCAAACGCTGATGTTCTGGGGAAAGGGTGCAAGCACTCTCACTTACTCAAGAGGGCACCGACCTCCGAAAGGTTAAGAACCACGATTCTAAGGGGGTACGGATGCCTCCCAACTGGGGGGCCTCTTTCAAGGGTCTCGGCGGGGACAGACAAACGTCCCGGTTTTATTTGCAGGAGGTCGGAAGAGGGCACCCGGGCCGCGGCTGCAGGGGGAGGAGCCCTACCCTGAGAGACACGTAAACCCAGCGAAGGCGCCGGGGAGGTTAAGGGCCTGGGGGCGAGGAGGGCATGCGCAGGGCCGCGCGAGGACCCCGTCCGGCCGCTCCCCGGGGAGAAGAGAGTCCGTCTCCGCTCACCGCCAGCACCGGCCAGGGGGCTGGAGAAGCTCCGGAGGCCGCGCGGGCGGCAGGGAAGACATCCTGACCCGCGGCCCCGCCGGCGACTTACCTTCATAGGGTCGGCGAGATAGAGTTTCTCGGCCGCGCGGCTGAACTCCTCCCAGGTCTGGTACTGCGGCATCGTGGGGCCGCAGCGGAGCGCGAGAGGAGGCGAGGCCCGCGACCGCAGGCGGCACGACCCGACCCACCTTCCACTCACCTCGGGGAGCCAGCGATCGGTGCGAAGACCCAGCGGCCCAAGATGGCGGCGCCTCCTCGCACCAACGCCCCGTCCCATTGGACGGCCCGGCCCGCCCTCGCCCAATGGGAAGGAGGGATGCTGCCAGGAGGGGCGGAGCCGCGAGCGTGCGCGTCTGGGAGCTCGCCGGGAGGAGTCGAGAGCCGGGAGACAGGTGGCAGGGTGCCACAGCGCCCCCTGCAGGACTGGAGGAGCGGAACTGCGTGGTCAGGCCCAGGGTCCCGCTACCGCGGTGGAGCCGCTGGGCGGGAAGCGCAGGAGACAGGAGCCCGGAGACCACCGGGTCCGGCTGTCGCGCCCGCAGCCTAGCGAGGGAGGAGGAGACAGAAACGCCGGAGTACAACCGAAAAGTTTGGGCGACGGACCTTTATGTGGCTCGCTGGGCCCCGGAAGAAGCGCGGTGGCCTGGGCGTCGCCGGCGCTCTAGCGGAGTCCGGGGGTGCCTGGGACAGCCAGGCCCACTTCAGATCTGGGAGCAGGGAGTGTGCGGGTGTGTAGGGGCGGGGGGAAGAGAAGAAGCCAGGGTGCCCTGCGCCAGGGTACGAGATGTGCCTTGGCTCTCCAGGCAGTGGGGTGACGCTTGCTTTCACCAAGTTTGTTTGGTTATATTTTACGTACAGTGAAACACACTGGTGTTAAACGCACAGTCCGCTGCATTTTGACCAACGTATATGTGTGTATACCCATTGGTCAATATGCCCAATACCACAATCAGGATCGGAGACCTTTCTTCATCTCCAGAAAGTTCCCTTGTGCTACTTTATATTTAATACCCCCCCAACACCCACCCCTGCCACCAGACGATCCCTGATCTGCTTTCTGCCACCATAGATGAGTTTTTCAATGCCTTTCATAGGGCTCCAGCTGTCACCCCGTACGGGGCAAGGGAAAAAGAGTAAGCTAGGAGGAGATTGGGGAAGACGGGGCGTTCAGTTCCAGGCTTGAGCTTCGGGACATCCAGGTGGAGCCCTCGGGTAGCTGAGCTGGTGTCTCCGTCAGAAACTGCAGGAGGGGTGTGAAGCAGCAGTCATCAGCAGATAGGGCATCAGGGAGCCTTCCTCGTGGGAGGACAGCGTGGGAGGACAGCGTGAGAAAAGGAGACTAACGGCAAACCTGGGGAACAGCCACAAGCTCGAAGGGTTAGAGAGACGGAGCAGAGCCCACAAAAGAGGCAGAGGGGAAATTGTCAGAGAGAGAAAAGGAGGAGGCCAGGAGAGTTTTTGACGTGAGGGGAGGAGCAGGTTCTGAGGAGGGACCAGTCAGTGATCTCAGGCGGCAGACAGGGCACAGGTGCAAAGACCCGAAACAAGTCGATTGATGGTGGTCGTTGGTGACCTAGGCCGGAGGGGCCGCGGTCAGCCTGCGGGGTCTGGATGCAATTGATGGAAAGAAGCGAAGAGAAGGAAAAGTGGAGGCGGCCGCTTTATACTCTATCAGAGCCTAACCATACACGGAAGGCTCACAATGTGGCTTGAAGACATTGGTGAAGAAAGAGTGTTTTGTTTTTTTGTTTTTTTAAATTTTTTATTTGAGAGAGCAGGGGAGAGGGGCAGAGGGAGAGAGAGAGAGAGCAGCCCCAGTGCAGAGCCCAACACGGGACTTGATCCCACAACCCTGGGATCCTGACCCCGGCTGAAATCGAGAGTCGGATGCTCAACTGCCTGAGCCTCCCAGGCACCCCCGAGAGTGTTAATTTTTAAGATGGAAAGAGCTTGCGCCTGTTTGTAACTTCCAGAGGTGGAATCGTACGAGGCAGAGAGATGAAAAGTACAAGAGAAATTGCAAAGCGGGATCTCAAAGAGAGCGTGAAGGGGAGGGCCAAAGGTACAGATGTGTGACCGGGGGAAGGTTCCCCCTTGCAGGGGACGGGGAGGGAGGACATGGTGAGCTGCGTTGTCCACACTTTACTAACATCACTTGTGGGTAGGAAAGAGGGTATGATGAAGAGGAGAACTGAGGGCCAGGGGCCCAGTTAATGAGAATTGAGTGGAAGAGCCACCAAGAACAGAAGCGGGAGGCCTGGGGGGCTCAGCCTGTTAAGCGTCTGACTCGTGGACCGCGGGTTCGAGCCCTGTGTCGGGCTCTGTGCTGACAGCTCAGGGTCTGGAGCCTGCTTCGGATTCTGTGTCTCAGTCTCTCTCTGCCCGCTCTGTCTCTCAAAAATGAATAGACATTAAAGACCATAGAAGACCATGCCAGCTTTGCCCTCTGTTGCAGCGAGGAACGGAACGTCTGTCAGTTGCAAGGCGGACCTCGTCCCAGCTTCACGGAGACCACACCTTGGCGGAAAGGGTGACAGTACAGCAGGGATTTCCAAGGTGAGGGTGCCTGTCACTCGGCCTGGGCCCGGCCCCTGAAGAGAGAGAAATGCGGATGAGGAAGAGGTTAGACTTCCGTGGATCATTCCAGTGCCCACGGCTACACTAGATGCATTCTCTGAACCAGGTTATTTTCCCAGCTGTAGACAAGCGGCTTCCGGAAGGCTACCAGAGGAGTGCCCTCTGTAAAGTGCACTTGGCTTCATTGTCACACACACGTATCTCATTTGGGCGTTAAAACAATCCCGTGAGGGGGGCCCTCCAGTCCTTATCACGACCCTGGAAATCTGCAAAGCCCAGAAAAACAAAAGTATCTTAGTAACTCTGTTGGTAGAAAACTTGACCTGACCTCCTGGAAGGTTGTTTGGAGTCTTTATTTGTCCCACTTGGCGTGTTTGAGCACAGGGTGGAGCCCGGTCTGTGCCGGTGATGTTAGGTGGTTCACGGTGGGTGCACCGTGTTGCCTTGTGGAATCCAGTAAGCTGTGAATTCCCAAAAGCATGTGGCCGCAAGGAGTTTGGATAGGGGATTATGGGTCTGTGCAACTCTCCTTTCTAGGTGATGAAGAAACCAAGTCTGAGGGGCGCCTGGGGGGCTCAGTCGGTGAAGCATCCGACTTCGGCTCAGGTCACGATCTCCCGGTTCTTGAGTTCGAGCCCCGCGTCAGGCTCTGTGCCGACAGCTCAGGGCCTGGAGCCTGCTTCAGATTCTGGGTCTCCCTCGCTCTCTGCCCCTCCCCCGCTCATGCTCTGTCTCTCTCTCTCTCTCTCTCTCTCAAAAAATGAATAAACATTAAAAATTTTTTTGAAAAAAAAAATAAAATTAAGAAATAAAATTTAAAAAATAAACAAAATCTTGGGGGGCACCTGGGCGGCTCAGTCAGGTAAGCCTCTGACTCTTGATTTCAGCTCAGGTCCTGATCTCGCGGTTCTTGCGTTCGAGCCCCGCGTCGGGCTCTGTGCCGACCGCCCCTGGAGCCTCCTTGGGATTCTCTCTCTCCTCTCCCTCCCCTCCCACCCATAAATAAATAAACGTTAAAAAAAAAAAGTGGAAACCAAGTCTGAGAGTAGATTATACTACTGCACAGGTCGGTGCAGGACTTCGCTCTCCGTTGCCCAGCAAGCAAGGCCGCAACCTAAAGCCCTTGTGCTCTCCCGTCCTTGCCCCCCGTCAGCCCAAGCGCGTGGGTGGCATGTGTCCCCTCCGGCCACCCTGCGGCCACCCTGCAGCCTGAGCGGCTCTCACAGGTGTCCGCTGATCCCCGCAGACACCTCTCCGTCCTTTCTTGACTAGACTCTTCGGCCCCATCTGAGGCCACTCCCCACCCCGTTGTCTTTAAAACTTCCCAGACACGGGGCGCCTGGGTGGCGCAGTCGGTTAAGCGTCCGACTTCAGCCAGGTCACGATCTCGCGGTCCGGGAGTTCGAGCCCCGCGTCGGGCTCTGGGCTGATGGCTCAGAGCCTGGAGCCTGTTTCCGATTCTGTGTCTCCCTCTCTCTCTGCCCCTCCCCCGTTCACGCTCTGTCTCTCTCTGTCCCAAAAATAAATAAACGTTAAAAAAAAAAAAAAAGTTTAAAAAAAAACAACAAAAAAACTTCCCAGACTTGCCAGGCCCTGTCCCTCCTTCTCCCCACCTGGCTTTACCTGCTCTGCGCCCTGGGGCCCCCAACTCCTTCGGGAGCCGTCCCGGGCTAGCAGACTTCGGGGGTCCCCCTTTGCGGTTCTTACCCCCAGATTCCTGCTCGGTCCTGCCTTATTTATTTATTTTGAGAGAGAGAAAGAGAGAGAGAGACAGGGAGGGGCAGAGAGAGGGAGAGAGAGAATCCCGAGCAGGCTTCCCACCCAGCACAGAGCCCGACGCAGGACTCCCACGGTGATGAGATCACGGTCTGGGCCCAAATCAGGAGGCCACTGAGCCATCCAGGCGCCCCCACCCGATGCGACCTACAAGTGAGAAGTCTGATGAACCCACTAGTCGCTGGGAGTCAGAGCAGCTGCTGCTCCTCTGGTGCCTTCCTGGGTCACACGAAACAAATCGGGTAAGAGGAGCCGACCGAGAAACCGGTTAGCCCAGTAGCTGTGTCCAGAGTGGGGAAGGAAGGCAAGCGGACGCGTCCCTGTGTCCAGCGGAGGGCAGTGGTGAGCAGAAAGTCCCAGGGAGCTGTCCCTGTCCCCCCCCCCCCACAGGAAGACGTCCCCAGGGAGCCACACTCCCAGCTCAGCCGGGGAAGCTGCTGGTGCCTTCGGTGACGGTGACGTTTTGCTCCATCAACCCTTCCTTTCTGGAGACACCGCCCCCCCCCAGCCCCCGCACCGGGCTCCTATTTTGATCGCCAGGGACTTCCAGCCCAGTTTAATTCATTAATTACTCATAGAGCACCTCTCCCGGGCTCCAGTGAAAACAAAGCTGAGTGCCGGGAGCTCACACGCTAGTGAGAGCACAGGGGGACAGGGCTAAGGCAAGCTGACAGATAGCCAAAGCCCAAGGCAACGCCGAGCACGCATGGAGCCCCCAGGACCTGGGCAAAGGGGCACACTGGGGAGTCAGGTGGACATGAGCATCCCCCCCCTCCCAGGGGCTCAGCGGTGAGGACCAGACAGAAGGTGTGACTGTATACAGTGTCCCAAACAGTTCTCCCTGGAGGGCCTGTGGGAGTAGCCCAGAGCTGCCCCTGGGACCCCACCCAGCACTCCGGAGCTGGTGGTGACAGTAGGATTACCCCGAGGCCGGGAGGGGCAAAGGGAGAGAAAGTTCCTCTAAGAGACAAAGCTCCTTCCAGGAGCCAGGGGCTCAGAGACCAGAGAAGCGTTAGAACCCGGATGCCCCCCTCAACCCCCAGCCTCTGTGGGTCCAGGCGCCCCCAGGTGCAAGGCTGTCCCAGGGGCACCCCGCTCCACAAGGCTGACGTTGCCCTAGTTGGGCAGGTAATGATCTGTTTAAGGTGAAACAGACTCGGGCGGAATGAAAACATCTCGAAAACAATAGGGTGTTCTGGAGCCCTGAGGCCCGCCGCCCGTGGAGGCGGGGACACCAAGATCCCCAGGCTCCTGGCTGTCAGTTGCATCTGAAATAGATTGGAATGAAATGCGGGTCCCAAGAAGCTGGGAAGAGAAGTCCCAAGTTCGCCCCCGTGTGCTCCCCCCACTGGGCCCCAGCACGCTGCTGGGCGGCCGCCGGGGGGGGGGGGGGGGGGGGGGGGGGCGCCGCGGCTCGGTGCGCGGGCTGCCCACGGGCC
>NW_024412436.1:13798075-13799619 GCF_014898765.1 Herpailurus yagouaroundi
CCCCGCCACCACTCAGTCCTCGCGCTGCCCACGGGCCCCAGAGAATGGCCCCATTGTCCGCGAGACAAACCAAAATAGCAGCGTCCTCTGTTCTCCGCCTTAGGGAGATTCACTTGAACCCCCAAAGTCCCACGTGTGGGTGACAATGGAGGTGCTTGTTGCAAATTAGTGAGCCGGGGACAGAGGAGAGGCAGGTAGTCGGGAAGCAGCCAGGGCGGTGGGCCTGGCAGCCCGGGGACAAGTACAAGTCCGCAGTCCCTCCATTAACCCAATTAGCAGTCACTGGTGGGAGTTCTGTTAATCACCACAGAAGCTGGGTGGGAAGGTGCGGGAAGGGGACAACCAGCTGGAGGGTGACGGGGGCCCGGGGGGCAGGAGGGAGGGGAGAAAAGCCTGGGAGTTATTTCTAGGCTGGTAAATGTTATTTTTATCCTTTTTTTTTTTTTTTTTCAGTGTTCTGGATTTTTTTTCTAACCATGCCCTGGAGCATTTGGATGAACTGTGTTTGCATTAATTAATAACTCAGATGACGTCTCCGCTCGGCGGCGAGGTCTGCCTTGGAAACCCTCTGGGTGGCCCGGGAAGTGGTGACTGCAGGCTCCTGACTGATCCCGGCTGCCTGTGTCTTCAGTCATTCAGTCCAGCAGTCAATCGACACGTTCTGAGCTGGTACTCGCTGGGGTTTCGTGAGGGTGGGGGGGGCCCAGCACAAGAAAGACAGGGTCCGGCACAGGGCTAGCAGTAATGAGCAGCGTTCACGATCAAGTCTCAGAATTCTGCTCTGGGGGGGTGGGTGGGAATCGGGACAGGCTGCACAGGGGAGCTGGGATTTGAGAATAAAGGCCAGATTATGACAGATGGAATGGCCAGGCCTTTGAAGGCAGAGGGTGGGAGCAGAGACCAGCTTTCAGGGGGCAGGTGTGGACCTTCCCCAGCGAGAGGTTGGGGTACCTGGGGTTTGGTGGGCTTGGGAGAGAGAGCGTTGAAGGGAGTAGAGGCCCCTGGAGACATGGAGGGCCGTGTGCTCCCACCTGCCCCCCGACTCGACTTTGTCTTTTTAAAAAATGTTTTAATGTTTAGTTATTTTTGAGAGAGAGAGAGAAAGACAGAGTGAGAGCAGGGGAGGGGCAGAGAAAGAGGGAGACACAGAACCCTAAGCAGGCTCCAGGCTCCGAGCTGTCAGAGCCTGATGCGGGGCTCGAACCCACCAACCGTGAGATCATGACCTGAGCCAGTCGGAGGCTTGACTGCCCCGTCCCACGTCCCGTCCCCCCCTCTGGCCGCGCTCTCCTCCTCAGACGCTGGGCGCACACCGAGTGTCTGTCCCTTGCTCTTGTCTCTGCCCACCTCACCCAGCCCTCCGGCCACTGCCAAAGAGGAACGGAACAAAGTGTGCAAAGCCTTTGTCTTCGGTACAAAGGTGGGGTGTTCCGTGTCCCCCCGGTGAGCGACCAGCTGCAGGCTGGGTGTGTCTGGTGGCTCAGGCTCCTGGGAAGCATTTCTGCCCTTTGTGGTCTGTCTTCAGGATGAAGGGGCTGGGGGGG
>NW_024412436.1:13799719-13831331 GCF_014898765.1 Herpailurus yagouaroundi
CCCCCCCCCCCCCCCCCCCCCCCCCCCCCCCAGGCGCTGACCTTTGTAACCAGATACTTCAGAATGTCTCGCTCAGTCAGTGTTGCTGATGACACAGGGAGAAACTGCCCGCCCCCACCGACCAGTGATTTTAGGAAAACATTCTTTAATCACCCACTAGTGGGGTTTCTGTATCCCCTGAGACATGTCAGGTGCGCGTGCTGAGATCCGGACTGTCACACGCGTGGGGTGAGGGCTGGGAAACACGTCCCTCGTGGCTTCTAAACCTCCTTTCTACTGGACGTGGGTCGCCAGCATCCCACGGGCACAGCCGCCCTCCTGCCACTCCGGTTGGAAACCTCCCAGCTTCCCGGCCGGCCCGTCCACCCCCTGCGTGGGGCCCGGATGGCGTCTGCACAGGGCCGACAGATGTCCTATGGCCGTCTGCACCCAATGGCACAATACGCCCCTGTTCTCCAAGCAGCAGCCCCAAGTCACTTCTGCTGCTTCTCAGGATGCGCAACTGCCCGGCGACGCGCGCCCGGTCCTGGTCCCCTGGGCCACAAGGCGGGGGGGCTGAGTCACCGTGGTACGGCTTGGAGGGCTCCTCGGCGTGGGCGTCTTCAGGAGTGAGCGCCCCCGCTCGGGGCAGGAAGACATGGGCGGGTCTCGGCCTCACCCGTGGGCAGAGGTGGGACACCTGCTTTGGCAGCGTAAGGGAATGTGGCCGGGCCGTGGCACGGTGCTGGGACTCTCCCAGCGTCCCCGAGTGAGCCCTGGCCCGTCTCCCAGCCGTGCTCGGCCCGGAGGCCCAGGCTCGGCTCTAGGCAAGCCCTGACCGCGGAGCGACAGGCCTCGAAAGCCTCCCGACTTCCTAGGGTAGGGGTGCGGCCATCGGCTGCTGCGGTTCCAGGGGGCCGGGCGCCCCCACCTCATCTCGGTCCAGACGCAGCGGCCCACGGGCCCCAGCACCGCTCTGAAGCCGGCCTTGAACTCCCGTGGCCTATGTTGGTGTCGGGAAGCCCGGCAGCTGGTCCCGGCGGGCAGAACCTTCTCTCGCTGACTTGGGGCTTTTGGGGCCAGGGTGTTGGTGAGCAGAGTTCTGGCAAGAGCCGTGGCAGCTGGGGCCAGGAGGCTGAAGGGAGATAATTGGACCTGGTAATTGGCTTGCTGATGGGCGGCAGTGACCGTGGCTGAGAGAGGAAGACGCGGAAGAAAGTTGTTCTCCGGACCCAAGGCTGAGCCGTCCCGTCCGGCCGTCCTGTCCCGTCTTGCCTAGCACATCTGTGTGTCAGGCTCGATTCTCTGCACCCACGCTGCCCCCAGCGTGGCCACGTCGGTTCCCCGCCCCCAGGGCCACGCTCACCCATGTCCGTGCCAAGCCTGGGGCCAGATGCCTTAGAACTTTGAATCTAAGAGTCATCTTAAACATTTTTTTAATGTTCATTTATTTTGAGAGAGACAGAGTGTGGCCAGGGGAGGGGCAGAGAGAGAGGGAGACAGAATCCGAAGCAGGCTCCGGGCTCCGAGCTGTCTGCGCAGAGTCCGACGCGGGGCTCGAACTCACGAGCTGTGAGATCGTGACCAAGTCAGACGTTCAACCGACTGAGCTCCCAGGTGCCCCCCCCCCGCCAAGGGTCAGGGGTCACCCCACTCTGGCTACCCCAAGGCGAGCGGCTGCTAGGCCTGTTGCAAGGACTTCAGTAAAGCCCTTGTTCGTGGGCAGAGTCGACTCATCACTTCCCCCCGCCGAGGAGACTGCTCTCTGGGTGGTTTCCAGGCCCCTGTCCCTCCCGTGGGCCATTTCTGCAGACCAGCTGGCTCACATTAGGGCGTGCAATCCGCTGCCCCGTGTGGGCACATGTTCTGGATTTGTCCCAACCTGAGCAGCTGATTCGCCCGGACGTTCTGGGAAGGGCTCCCCATCTGATTCCGCCCTCCGCACGTGACCTTGGAAGCTGCGAGTCGGAGTCCCAGCTTTCGCGGGGAGCCCGTGGCCTCTAAGCGCAGACACAGAAGTGCGGTCCTGGGGACTGGCGTCGGGCGGCAGGCTGGGGGCCCCCGGAGCCGTGCAGTAGGTCCCGCCTTTGCAGGAGACGGTGGCTCGGAGTCCATCGGAGGGTGGGGTGTTTGGGGGTCTCGGGTAAAGCCTGGGAAGGAGTTCGTGCCCGGGGAAAGCCTGGGGGTCCAGGCTCAGACAGAATGGCCTTCCTAAGCCTCCTTCCCCGCCTCTGTCCTGGGCTACGTGAGTGCTTACCCAGCAGGTAACTGCTGAGCACATCCGTTGTCCCAGACACGGTGCTTCGGGCTGGGGAATAAGGATACGGACGGTTGGTGCCTTCGAGGGACTCCCTGAGTGAGTCTGAGGTGGGCGAGCCCTTAGGACTAAGCCAGACGGCCCCGGTGCCGTTTGGGGACACCACAGCCACCACGGGCATTCGCTTCCTGCTGTGTAGAAGGAGCATCATAGGCGCTTTCAGAGAATTCGCTTAGCTAGCAGATTCCGAGAGCCCAGCACCGTGCCCAGAGGGGTGACGATGGGCACAGCTGAGAGGTTTAGGGGGACCGACCGGAGGAAGGACTTGAGAGGAGTCAGGACCCCGGGGTCTGGACAGGTGTGGCCAGGAGAGCTGTGTCGGAGTCCAGGGTCCCCTGCTGTGCATATTTACTCTTGAACAATTGTGGCCTCGGTTTGTTCCCTTTTGGTGCGGGGTCATATTTTCCCTTCCAGCCTTATCAGAAGAAAGGAAGAGAGGCCGACATTTGAATCCACAGTCACCAGGCACAGCTGTATTCTGAAGATTGAGAGAAAGAAATATTTAAAATGTATTTCTTGGGGCGCCTGGGTGGTTCAGTCGGTTGAGCCTCCGACTTCGGCAGGTCATCATCTCACGGTTCGTGAGTTCAAGCCCTGCGTCGGCCTCTGTGAGGACAGCTCGGAGCCTGGAGCCTGCTTCGGATTCTGTATCTCCTTCTCTCTCTGACCCTCCCTCATTCATGCTCTGTCTCTGTCTCAAAAATAAATAAACATTAAAAAAAATTAAAATAAAATAAAATTTCTTTCTTTTCTTTCTCTTTCTTTCTTTCTTTCTTTCTTTCTTTCTTTCTTTCTTTCTTTCTTTCATGTTATTTCCTTAGAGAGAGAGAGGCGTAGAAAGAGAGGGAGACAGAGAATCCCAAGCAGTCTCCATGCTGTCAGCACAGAGCCTGACACAGGGGTTGAACTCACGAACCGTGAGGTCACGACTTGAGCCAAAACCGAGAGTCGAATGCTCAGCTGACTGAGCCCCCTGGGTGCCCCTTTGACTGTGTTTCTATTTTTAAAAAATCACGTTGTCGGGGCGCCTGGGGGGGCTCAGTCGGTTGAGCGTCCGACTTCGGCTCAGGTCACGATCTCGCGGTCCAGGCCCTGCGTCCGGCTCTGTGCGGACAGCTTGGAGCCCGGAGCCTGCTTCAGATTCTGTCTCCCCCTCTCTCTGCCCTTCCCCTGCTCACGCTCTCTCTCTCTCCGTCTCTTGAAAAGTGAATAAACTTAAAATTTTTTTGTTTTAGAGAGCGTGTGCACAAGCACGAGGCAGGGAGGGGCAGAGAGAGAGAGAGAGAGAGAGAGAGAGAGAGAGAATCCCAAGCAGGCTCCAGGCTCAGCACAGAGCCCAATGTGGGGCTCGTACTCACGGCCAACCATGACCTCATGACCTGAGCGCAAATCAGGAGTTGGGCACTCAACCGATGGAGCCACCGGGCGCCCCTGGAAAGTGCTTTTTAAATGGAAGGCACTGGTCCAGGCACAGGATTGAGGGCCCAGAAGGCAAGAGTTGCTGAGCGCCGCCCTGGGGGCCTGTTCTGGCTACATGAGGCTCTTCTGCAGCCAGAGAGGAGATCTTGCCGGAAGAGAGCACCTCGCCTCGCTTCTCGGCAGTGGCCTGGGGTCCCAGGGAAAAGGAGTTTGCAAAGATCACAGAGCCGACTGGGCCATTTGCCTGGGGTCTTTGGGACAGCACAGGGGCTCCCCAGTCCGGGGCCAGCGGGGGCCCCATTTCCCGCAGGATTTGCGTTTGTACGCGACGGTATCTTCACCTTGTATCTAGCAAGGGTGAGTAATCTATCCGGGATATTCAACAAAAACCAGACATTACCTCACTGGTGTCTTATCCAAAGCTGCTCCAATCTTCCCGTTAACTCTAGTGACTTGGGCTCTTTTGCAGGGCTCAGCAGTGCAGGGAGGAATCCCTAGACTTTCTAGCGAAGGGAATCTAGAATTTGTACCCAAGCCCCCTTTCCCCCCGGAAACATCTGCGCCCTTCGATCTGAGCACACCGCAGGGGGCGGGCAGGCTGTCACCGGCTTCTCTGGCTGCCACCTGATGGAACCTCCGGGGTCGTCCTCACGTAGAAGGATGGCCATGGTAACCCCGGGGCCAGGCAGTGGGACATCTGTGATTGGCAGCAGAAAAATCAAAGCCCAGTGAAAAACTCCCAGGTATCCACAGTCACTACGCCCGAGGTGACGTGGCAGAGAAAGTGTTCATTTTGGCAGGTGTCACGGTGGCAGGATTACCGAGTGTCCACCGTTGTTTGATGGCTGCTGATGTATGTGGGGAGGACGTGACGTACAGTCTGGGATTTGCTTAAAAATGTGTGAGTAGGGGGAGGCGCCGGCTGGCTCAGTCAGTGGAGCGTGTGACTGTTGATCTCGGGGTCGTGGGTTCAAGCCCCACGTTGGGTGTAGAGATTACTTAAAAATAAAATCTTTTTTAACTATTTATTTTGAGAGAGAGAATGCGGGCAATCGGAGTGGGGGGGGGTAGAGAATCCCAAGCAGGCTCTGCCCCGTCGGGCACTGAGCCCGACTTGGGGCTCGAACTCACGAACCTCGAGATCGTGACCTGAGCCAAAAGCAAGAGTCGGACGCTCAGCTGACTGAGTCACCCAGGGGCCCCCAAGATAAAATCTTTAAAAAATAGTAAAAGGGGCCCCTGGGTGGCTCAGTCGGTTGAGCGTCCGACTTCAGCTCAGGTCACGATCTCACGGTTTGTGAGTTCGCCCCCCGCATCGGGCTCTGGGCTGACGGCTCAGAGCCTGGAGCCTGCTTCCGATTCTGTGTCTCCCTCTCTCTCTGCCCCTCCCCCATTCATGCTCTGTCTCTCTCTGTCTCAAAAATAAATAAACATTAAAAAAAATAGTAAAAGAACATATGTTAGCAGAGATAGAAGACAGAAAAAAGAGGTAAAGCACATGAGACAAAGCCTTTTAGCAATTGAGTCTGAGTAACGGATAATATGATTTCATTTTACTCTTTTCTCAACTTTTGTGGTTGATTGAATATTTTCATAATGAAAAGGAAAACTAAAGACACCGACTAGTGTTAAAAGACAAGCCACAGACGGGGAGAAGATATTTACGACCACAGGCACCTGACAGGGGGTTTCTGCCCAAAATATATAAAGAACTCCCACAAATTAGTTAAAAGACAAAAAAAAACAGGGGCACCGGGATGGCTCAGTCAGTTAATTGTCTGACTCTTGATATCCACTCAGGTCATGATCTCATGGTTTGTGAGTTCGAGCCCCAAGCTGTGCTCTGTGCTGGCAGCCATGGAGACTGCTTGGGATTCTCTGTCTGCCAATCTCTCTCTCTTTCTCAAAATAAATAAATAAACTTTAAAAAAGCAAAGCAAAACAAAACAAAATCCCAAAACTACCAAAAAGGCATAGATTACAAAAGCAATTTCAGGGCCGCCTGGGTGGCTCAGTCGGTTGAGCGTCCGACTTCAGCTCAGGTCCTGATCTCGTGGTTTGTGAGTTCGAGCCCCGCGTCGGGTTCTGTGCTGACAGCTCGGAGCCTGGGGCCTGCTTCGGATTCTGTGTCCCCCTCTCTCTCCGCCCCACCCCTGCTTGTGCTCTGTCTCTCTCTGTCTTTCAAAAATGAATAAACATGAAAAAAAAAAAACAACTCTTGGGCACGTGCACGACATATATTTGGATCACACCTTCGATGCCCATTAATTTGTTGTTTATGGAGAAATAAATCCTGGCATGTGCATATAAGGACATATGATATTAAAGTTAAAATAAATATAATACATATTAATATACATGTATATAATCATGGATGAATTTCCGACACATAACACAGGTATTGAGTGAAATAAAAGAAAATTTCAAAAAGATATGCATGTTATTGTACTGTGTATATAAACAATTTAGAATCCCTGCATAATATTTTAGGGTCCCTCTCTCTCGGTCGTAAGAGAAACATAAATAATTGGAAGGACCACAGAGCAAGAGGAGAATAGAGTTTCTCTCCAGGGAAGGGGAGGAGGGAAATGGGAGTGACCTCAGTTTTATCTGCGATGTTTGTTTTTTCTTTGGGGAAAAATGTTTTTAAAAGAATCTGAAGCAGATACATGGGAAGAGGGACACTTGACTATCTGAGTGTTTTTTATCAGGCCTACCTCGTTTTATTATGCTTCACAGATACCGCATTTTTTACAGATTGAAGGTTCAGGACGTCAGGGGAGGGAGCCCCTGCAGCTGTGGTGGACACAGCAAGGGAACCGGGGTCAGAAGTGGGGGCTGCAGACGGGACCGAAGGCCTGCCATCTCCTCGTCAAACCTGATCGGATGCGCACATGGTTTCTGGAGGTGGAAGGTCCTCCCGGTGAAGACGCTGGGAAGACTGTTGAAATGACAACGGAGGATTCGGAACAGGACATCAGCTGAGCCGATAAGGCAGCGGCAGGGTCTGAGGCAGGACTCCAGTCCCGAAAGAAGTTCCACCAGGGGTCAGATGCGATCAGGCTGCGTCGCGTGTTCCAGAGAATTCGCTCATGAAAGCAAGAGTCCAGCGATGAGGCGAACTTGTCTTATTTTCAGAAACTGCCCCAACCCCAACCTTCAGCCCCACCACCCCGACCAGTCAGCAGCCGCCAACAGGGAGGCAGGACCCTCCAGCAGCAGGCAAATCACGACTCACTGGAAACTCAGATGATGGTTAGGGTGTTTTAGTAATACAGTATTTTTTTTGAGTTTACTTATTTATTTTGAGAGAGAGACGGAGAGAGAGAGCACGCGCGCATGAACTGGGGAGGGGCAGAGACAGAGGGAGGGAGGGAGAGAATCCCAAGCAGCCTCCACGCCGTCAGCGCAGAGCCCAACACGGGGCTCGATCCCATGACTCTGGGATCATGACCTGAGCTGAAATCAAAAGTCAGATGCTTAACAGACTGAGCCCCCCAGGCGCCCCTGCGATAAAGTATTTTTTGATTGAGGTATGCTTCTCGTTTTTAATTTTCTCGGACACTGTTTTTTTTTAATTTTTTTTTCAACGCTTATTTTTTTTTTTGGGCAAAAGAGAGCCAGCCCTGGCCCGGGGGGGGGGCAGAGAGAGAGGGAGACACAGAATCGGAAGCAGGCTCCAGGATCTGAGCCATCAGCCCAGAGCCCGACACGGGGCTCGAACTCACGGACCGTGAGATCGTGACCTGGCTGAAGTCAGACGCTTAACCGACTGCGCCACCCAGGCGCCCCTCGGACACTGTTTTTTAGACATCTGCTATTACGGACTTACCAGACTACGGTATCCTGCAAACATAGCTTTTATGTGCAGGAGGAAGAGGAAATTGATAATTTCTCTGGACTGGCTTTGTAGCATGGTCTGCTGGTCTGGGAGCACCCCCTTTCTGGGTCAGGGAGTACTCCCTCCCAGTCTGAGAGCACCCCCCCTGGTCTGGGAGCATCCCCCCTCCTGGTCTGGGAGCATCCCCCTGCCGGGTCTGGGAGCACCCCCTCCCCAGTCTGGGAGCACCCCCTCTGGGTCTGGGAGCACCCCCCTCCGGGCCTGGGAGCATCCCCCCCTCCTGGTCTGGGAGCACCCCCCTCCAGGTCTGGAAGCACCCCTGCTGGGTCTGGGAGCATCCCCTCCCCAATTGGGAGCACTCCCTCCGGGTCTGGGAGCCCCCCCCTCCCCCCTGTGTGTCCGAGGTGCCTCTCTATTGTTGTCTATATTACTCGGCGTGTTTCAAATACTTTGTAACAAAAACCAGTTTCTCCGGAGAGGTCCTGAACCTTCCTTTCTGCTTCTCATCTTTTCCCGTGACGTCAGAACCTCTGCGCGAGCGATTCCTGACCCGGCGTCCTCCCGTTCCCTCCCCAACGTCACGACTGCCTCCAGCCACCTGAAGGCTGATTCTTCTCCGATCTCATGTTGGTCATCCAGGTCGGTGACCTCTGCCCCCCGTGTCCCCAAACCGCTCTGTCTTGTCCTGTCCTCTTTCCGGTAATAGTCCCTCCAATAAATCTTGGGGTGTATTTTCCTTGTAATTTTTTCCTTAGGTGCCTCCCCCCTCTCCCCTGAAATGTTGTTTCACATCAATGATCCCCAAGCTCAAAATCTGGATGGTGGCCACGGCCAGCCCGAGAAGGTCCAAAACCCTGAAGAATTTGTGTACGACCCTGAAGTCAGCTGCCTACCTCTTCCTCCGGCTTTGCTGCCCGTGGTCAGCTGTCACTGAAGGACAGCATGGTCACCTGGTCCTGGTGCCCGTCTCTCTGCCTCCCTGCATTTTGTGGTCCTGAGATGCTTTGCCTCCTGGCTCAGATCGGACGCCTTCTTCACGGAGGCTTCGTTCAGCTCCGTGGCCGGGACCGTTCCTGCAGCAGGGTCTACACTGCCTCGGACACGGGGCGACCCCTTACAGGCTCGTCCCTCCCCCTCCCCGGGTCCCTGTCCGTGAATCCCGAGCTCAGTTATTTAGCAGACCCAGGAAGCAGAGGCGGGGGGACTGGACTTGCTCACCCGTGTGGTACCTCGTCCTTGGAAACGCTGAATCCGTTCACCCCCACCTTCCTATCCCCCCGGGCTTTCTCGAGCCGCATCAACTCCGGAGCAGGCTGGCCTCACATCAGACTCGCAGAGAGGGTGGGGTGCGGTGGCCTGACTCACTGCCAGAAGCTAATGGAAAGGAGATTATTACTCTGCATGTGATATTGTATCAATTCTGAGATGCACTCTCCCCCCCCCCCCATTTTAATATCTCTGAAATCAGGATGCGTTTTGCAATCAATGCAAGTTTTTTTTTTCCCCCTTGGTGGTCTACAAAAATAAAAGCGCTTCTTCTATTGATGGTATCTATAATTGGATGAGATCAGGTACAGGGGAAGGTCATTTAAAATACATATAAAATGCAAATAAGTGGGTCTTTTTATTTGATTCGCATATTAGCTCTCAGTGTGAAAAGTGAGATTTTGGAACGCTGCTCTAGGCAGGCACACTGATTCTTTCTTTCTTTCTTTCTTTCTTTCTTTCTTTGTCCAATGCGGGGCTCAAACTCACGACCTCAAGATCAAGAGTCGCACACTCCACTGACTGAACCAGCCAGGTGTCCCATGGCAGGCACACTTTGAGAGGATGGTTCCAGAACATTCTAGCACATTCTCTCACAGAGGCAGCACTGTGTTCTGCACATTTTGTCAACTACTGGAGGGCAGAGAGACTCAGAGGAACAGAGCTTGGTATGCTCTGCGTGATAAAGAGCAGATGTGAAGCCCTGCGAGCAGCGGCTGTGAACCGGAGGGCTCCCTGGAGGAAGCGGCTGACCAACGGTGCAGAGACAATGCGCAGATGATCAGGAATTGAGCCCCAGCCTCCCGGCCCCCGGTCCTGGCTGCACTGCTACCCTCGGATCTCCCCACCCGTGCCTCTCGCCGTGAGGAGAGCGTCTGGGTCATCAGACCGTCGCTGCGCATGAGTGTCGTGATGACAGAGAGTGGCCCGGAATTCACTGTACGTCTATGCTTTCCTGATTCACTCCCCACCTGCTTGCACATCTCCACCGGCAAGGAGTCAGGCCCACCGGCCCACCAGGCCCACCGGGCTCCCCCATCGTCACCCCCTCACACCACTTTCTGGCGACGAGGGGGCCCCAACGAAGATCACTGTCCCTTCCTGGTCACCTTCTACCTCACCTGCCCATCCTGTCTGGGTGACTTAGGCAGTAAATGCCCCGTGACAATCTGGGCGGTCGAGGGAGGCCCCGGATGCAGCATAGGACTCCATAAACCGTGAACTGTGATCACTGTAAACGCAAGAACTCAGGAACCAGAGGGGAAGGAAAGAGAGGGGTTTGAAAACACACAGACACACACACAGGACGAGTTTTCTCAGCGAGCTGTCCTTATGTGGTTTTGTGTCGTGCCCTTTCCTGCACTGGACCGCATTTACGGTCATAAATAGGCCGGTGGCCAGGTCGGTCCCTGGATGCGTGCTAGGGCGAGGGGCTGGCGGCGGAGAACTTTTCCTGCTTACGGAAGCGGCAAGGGAACCGTGGGCTCCTTCCAAGGAGCTGGTGAGTGTGGCAACGGCCAAGGCAGCCCCGGGGGGGGGGGGGAGCAGGAAGGTCTGAGGTCAGGCAGCCGCTGTGTGCTGGTGAGTCCTCCCCGTGGCGCGCCCGGTGCGCCCCCGCTCTCCCTCTCCCTCCAGAGCCTGCTGAATGGAGGTCAGGGAACACTATTTTGAGGCTCGGACAGGGACGGGAGGCTGCTGGGGCCATCAGCCAGCCTGCAGAGGCCGAGGGGACAAAAGCATCGTCAATCAAGGCCGCGCTAAACACAGACACTGTTGTTTGACCTTCACCCCAGGTGCTGCCTCGCTCCTGGTGCTTTATCTTTGCCAGAACCACGCTGAGAGGAAGCTGCTGAGACAAAGAGGTGACCGTGGAGCCAGCTTCTATTTCTGGCCTGCGGTTGACCCTGGGAAGTAACCTTGAGCAGGCCGCTAACCGCCCACCCCAACCCAGGGTAATTATATTGGATTCCAGCCTATGTCAAGGGACTCCCAGGAAAATTGCAAAGCTGGGATTTTGAAGTGCTTTGAGATCTCAGGAGAGATAAGCAATCAATGTCTCCGGCCGGTGTTTCGGGCTGCCCTCGAGGTCTGGCTCTCCACGCACGGGCCATGTCTGTCCCTCCCTCGGTGACCGAGGACAGCAGGCACTGCAGATTGGTAATGAAAACAGCCGATGTGTATTAAATGCCGTGTGCCCGGTACTTCACCTTCATGCTCACGGCGACCTTATGAGGGACAGTTGAAGAAACTCAAGTCCAGAGAGGTTAAGTAAGTTTCCTAAGGTCACACAGTCAATAAGCCAGAGCCAGTATCTCCACTCTGGTCTCCTGAGTCCCGTGTCCGATCTTCTCCTCGACCCTCGAGTGCAATTAACAACTGGCCGATTTGTCGTTAGTGAACACGGAGTGTGCGTTCTGGGCCGAGCTGGGCAGTATGAGGTTCGGAACCGTATAAACAGGAGACAGGCAAAGGTGGGGCTCTGAATTGGTGACATCAAAGTGCTTTTGGAGATCTGAGGGAAGAGGGGTGAGTATGGGCTGGGCTTTTGGGGGAAACTCCAGGGAGACCATGAGGTTTGAGCTCTGCCATGTAAACCGAGTTGAACGTTTAGGCTCTCCAGAATCACCGGGTCTACGAAGGTGCCAATTTGTACTGGGTGTGGGGAACGGGGCGCGGAGGAGGGACTCTTCCAAGGTCGAGTGTGGGGCCTGCACTGTCTCGAACTCGTTTGCAAGGCACCGTGACTCTCGAAACCTATGTGACGCTCTGCGCGGGGTGGGCGCTGAGACGACGCGGGCTGTGTGTCAATCACATCTCAACTCCGTGTTAAAAAACCCGACTGGCACGTCCCCCGGGTGGTTTTGGCCGTAGAACGCGTCGTTCGTTGAACTTGTGTCAACCACTCGTAGACTTCCAAGCTTGGAAACCACGGAGGTAAAGGACAACACCCCCCTGGAAATGGGAGTCGTTGACGACTTAAGCAACTTAAGACCAAACTCCCCGAACGTCCAGTGTCATTTTCACCTTTTCAGAGCCGGCGCGCGTCACTTACCATTCTTTGGACACTTGGGTTTCTTCTCCGTGTTCCTACCCTCGCCAGACCACGAATATCTCATTTGCAAATGCTCGGATGGTGTCCGTCTTAGGCACCACGGTTCCTAGCCTACGCCTTGTCTAAAGGTCAATAAAAATCTGTTGGTTTAAAATCAAAGGCAGAGGTAGGGGCGCCTGGCTGGCTCAGTCAGTGGAGCACGTGATCTTGATCTCAGGGTCACGAGTCCAAGCCCCACTTTGGGGGTACTACTTACTTTTTTTTTTAATGTTTATTTATTTTTGAGAGCGAGACAGAGTGTGAGTGGGGGAGGGGCAGAGAGAGAGGGAGACACAGAATTGGAAACAGGCTCCAGGCTCCGAGCCGTCAGCCCAGAGCCCGACGCGGGGCTCGAACCTACGAACTGTGAGATCATGACGTGGGCCAGTCCTCAACGGACTGAGCCCCCCCCAGGCGCCCCCCCCAGGTGTAGACCCTCCTTAAAAAAAAAAAAAAAATCAGAGACAGAGCCGAGAGAAGAAAATGAAGGGGGAAGAAGAAAAGCACACTCGAAATGACAGCAATTATTGGCAATTTGCAGCTGATTACTTGGTTGGTAATTGTTGCTGCCTATCAGTACTCTTCGGAAGACTAATCAATTGTTTAAAATGCAAATGAATGTAAATTTTTGTCTCGGTGGGAGCTGGATATGCGGTTAGAGGGAACCAGCTTTGGGCCGTGATGTCTAAACATACCTTCCTGTATTATCTTCGACAGCCTTCTGCTCCGGCCATGGAGGTTTGACGCCTGGACCTGGGGTCTGACACCCGCGGGGTCAGCATGCCGCGGAGGGAATGACGACGTGTGATGCCACCGTTCTCCGAACAACCCCCCAAGGGTGGTGGAAAGGCTGTGTTTGAAGGTACACGTGACGAGTGACGTGGTCCTCTGTCCCAACACGACCCCCTCCCTGACTTTGGATGCAGTGCCCAGGGCTGGGGAGGGCACCGTCTGGGAGGTTTGGGACTTCTAGGGTCTAAACGCCCTCACTCCTGACCCTAGTTTGGGGGCTAACCCACCCTCGGGGAAGCAACTCGTGAACCTTTGGCTGCTCCCACTTTGGAGGGGTCCCGGTGTGAGTGGGCAGGGACCTGACCGGTTTTCAGGAGGAGGGGGGACGGAGGGGGTCCTGATGGGGGTGGGGTCTCTGCACAGGGTGAAGGCGTTTCTGAACATCGGTAGCTTTGGCTTCAGAAAATCCTGGCTCCAGTGGGAGGAAAATTGATCTCGTTTGCTCTTTTGTTCTTGGTTGAGTTCCCAGTATGGACCTTGCAGGCGTCCTGCCCTTGGTGTCAGAACCACCCGGGCTTGGTCATCACTGGGCTGGACACTCCTACGGATTCCTGTCTCCCCCCCCCCCCCCCATCCAGGAAAGCCTGGCAGACTGCTGGAGGTGGTCTGGGGGCTTGGAGCCCGGCTGGCTGCGCGGCCACCTCCCCTCTGGAGCGGGGGTGAGGGGGGTCGGGGTGGTGGTCCTGGCTCCAGGCTATCTAGAAAAGACTGGAAGGAGGGCGTGGAGAGACTCAAAGCCTTGAAATCCGATCTGTGGTTGTTTTTCCTCTAAAACAAAACAGATCCCCACCCGCCACCTGGCCTGGGTGCCCTTCAAGTCCGGTAGTGACCCCTGGGGACTCGCTGGGAGGGGGGGGCGGGTGTGAACCCCTGGCCCCACCTCCTGCTTCGGAAGCACTCAGGGACCAAGCTGGAGCCAGCGCGGTCCTCGTGACTGCCTCCTGCGCTGGCTCGTGTTTTGGAACCACGTGAGCCTGCCACGGCCACGGCCACGGCTGAAGTTTCCCAGTTAGCTTCCCACACTGATTCCCACGGGGCTGTGCCCACGGGGGTCTGAATGCTGATGCTGGCCTGGGGGGTTGGGGGGTGGAAGCTGGAGGCTGTTTTAAATCCGGCATTAAAGGGCGAGTGTCAGAATTCTGATCCTGATCCCGAATTTCTCTGCTGCCTGCTAAGGAGCCAGCGTGAGCACGGCCATCCTCCTGTCCCTGGCCCTGTCACCGCTGGGCACACCCACTGGTGTGACACAGAGAGTGTGTGGGCCCCTTGGTGTGAGGCTTGCGCCGGGCTCTCCTTCTTGTGACTCCCTCGTCCCCTGCCCCTCCTGCTCCGGTCACCCCCGCTTGTATCTGGTGGGGACGGTCTCTGCCCTGCCCTGCATTGAAGCTTGCGGCCAAGGGGCAGGTCCAATGTCCCATCAGTTAGCCTGGGGGGCCTGGCTTCCCTCGCAGGAGCCCCAGGGCGAGGGGACCATACAGCTCCCGGTCCGCTGGAGCAAACGGATCCCACCGCTACCTCATCACGGGATTCCAGCGGCCTCAGCCGTGAACGGAATGCTCCAGATTTTTCCTCCTGACCGGCCTAGAGGCCGACACCCCTGTGGTCTTCCCGTGCGCCCAGCGCTCTCTGCCTGTCCTCTCGTGGGGGCCTCCCTATGACGCCACAAGGAAGGGTCGGTGCTCGCCCCAGTTTTATTGATGAGCTGAGAACAGAGAGGGGGCATAACTTGTCTGAGATCGTACAGCCAGTACAAGGCAGAGCTGAATGTCTAGGGATGAGTCTTAACCACCTTACCGTCTCTCGTGTAGGATGACTCCCCTTTGTCCCGGATTAGACCCTGTACATTTTGCCGAATCTGGGTCTCGTGTAATCGGTCTAGCCCAGGGGTCAGCAAGCTATGGTGTGTGGGCCAAATCTAGCGATAGCCTGTTTTTGCAAGGGCTGGTTTTTTACATTTTGATTTGTTATTTTATTTGCTTTTTAAATGTTCATTTATTCATTTTCAGAGAGAGAGACAGAGAGAGAGCACAAGTAGGGGGAGCAGAGAGAGAGAGAATCCCAAGCAGGCTCCACTCTGTCAGCACAGAGCCCAATGTGGGGCTCGATCTCATGAACCGTGAGATCATGACCTGAGCCGAAATCAGGAGTCAGATGCTTAACCAACTGAGCCACCCAGGCGCCCCCAGGTGCCCCCCCTTTTTTTTTTTTTTTTACATTTTTAAAGGGTTGTTAATCCCCACACACTGAATTGGACACTTAAAATAGTTTGGATGGTAACAGATTTTTTTTTCTGGCTGGGCCTTTAAATATTTCTTTAAAAAAACATACCGTCAAATGTATGCTTGTCAGCGTTTTTAAGCGTAAGGCTCAGTGAGTGGTGTTGTGTTTTCACGTTGTCGTAAGATGGGTCTCCAGAATTTGTCTCGCAAAACCGAAACTCTGTACCCGTCCCCCAGCACTTGTCAATTTCTCCCCGTCCCTGGCTACGTTCCCCCTTCTGTTTCTACAAATGTCCTTTAGGCGCCTCTCAGAAGTGGAGTCCACAACATTCGCCTTCCTGTGACGGGCTGATTACTCTCAGCACGATGTCCTCATGTCTCGCCCCTGTTCCGTCGCATGTAATGTGTGACCGGACAGGATCTTCTTCCTTTGCAGGGCTGAATAATATTCCATGGTGTGCATATGGATGTGTCTCATTTATTCATCCACTGAGGGCCGTTGGGTTGGCCCCACCTCTTGGCTACTGTGCATATGGGTGTGCAAATATCTCTTTGAGATCACGCTTCAGTCCTTTTGGATGTGAGCCGCACACCTGTCAGTGGGGTCGCGGCGTCTGTTTTTAGCTTTTTGAGGAAACGCCACACCGCTTTCCAAGGCGGTTGCACCCACTTTATGGTGCTCGAGGCTACCCACTCTCCGCATCCTCGCCAGCACACTTTATTTACTGGTTGGTCGGTTTGTTTTTCCTTCTGATCGGGACCATCCTCATGGGCGTGAGGTGATACCTCACTGTGGTTTTTGATTTCTGTTTCTCAAGTAATTAGTCACGTTGAGTGTAGGCTTGTTGGCCATCGTCTTGGGAGAGGTGTCTACGCAAGCCCTTGGCCTATTTTATAATTGGGTTATTTGATTTTTCTGTTGTTGACTTGTAGGAGTGCTTTGTATCGTCTGCGTATTAACCCCCGATCAGAAAAGTGGCTTTTGGAAATCTTCTCTCTCATTTCAAAGTTGCCTTTGGAATCTGCTGATGGTGTCCTTTTTTTTTTTTTTTTTTTTAGTCTTTATTTATTTTGAGAGAAAGAAAGAACTTGTGTGTGCACACACATCAGCAGGGAAGGGGCAGAGAGAGGGAGAGAAAGAGACAACGTCTGAGAGGGGGAGGGACAGAGAGGGAGAGAGAGAATCCCAAGCAGGCTCCACGCTGTCAGTACAGAGCCCGATGCAGGGCTTGAACTCATGAACCATGAGATCGTGACCTGAGCTGAGATCAAGAGTCAGATGCTCAACCGACTGAGCCACCTAGGTGTCCTGAGTCAATTTAAAAAACATTTTTTTTTAATATTTATTTTTGAGATAGAGAGAGACAGAGCACAAGCAGGAGAGGGGAAGAGAGAGGGAGACACAGAATCCAAAGCAGTCTCCAGGCTCCGAGTTGTCAGCACAGAGCCTGATGTGGGGCTCGAACTCAAGAACCACGAGATCAAGACCTGAGCCAAAGTTCGATGCTTAACCGACTGAGCCCCCTAGGTGCCCAGAGTCAAAAAAAATTTTTTAAGTAGACTTCACACCCAGCGTGGAGCCCAGCATGGGGCTTGAACTCACGACCCTGAGATCAAGACCCTGAAATCAAGAGTCAGACGCTTAACTGACTGAGCTACCCAGTCTCCCTGAGTTAATTTTTGTATATGGTGTAAGGTAGGGGTCCAATTGGATCCTTTTGCCTGTCGATATCCAGTTCTCTCAGCATCATTTTTTGGGGGGAGACTGTCCTTTCCCTACAGGGAAGAAGGTAAATTTTATGTTGTCTGTAATTTAACACAATTAAAAAAATTTTTTTCTAAAGGTTTTTATTTATTTTTGAGACAGAGGGACGGAACACAAGCAGGGGTGGGGCAGAGAGAGAGGGAGACCCAGAATCCGAAGCAGGTTCCAGGCTCTGAGCCGTCAGCACAGAGCCCGACGCGGGGCTTGAACCCACAAACCAGGAGATCATGACCTGAGCCCAAGTCGGACGCTCAACCGACGGAGCCACCCAGGCGCCCCAACACAATTTTTTTTTTTTAAAAGTAGAGGTGATATTTGGCCCACAAAGCCCAAAACCTTTCCTCTTTCGGATCCGGTCCTTTACAGGAAGATCACTCACACCCCAGCCTCCCTCTGCCCCCCGGTCAACGTCGTGTTCCGTTATCACTGTATCGACGGCGAGCCCCGCGTGCTGGCTCTCATTCCCCGATTCTCGGATTCTCCTTGGACGCTGCCTCTTCCAAGAGGGCACTTAATAATTAGACACTCAGCGAACTCATCTGGGCGTGAAGACAGAGGTGCCCGTGGGGATTCTAAAACCTTTGGCGGCACCTTCGAGTCCGTGTCGACCTTGGCCCAGTTGCCTGGCCGGCCGGCCTGTGGCCCGCGTCTCTCACTCTCCTGGCTGTGGAATAAGGATGAGTGAGACGTCTCGGCCTTGGAATGGAGAAGAATGAAAGAGGGGGAATCTGACCAAGGTTCCCCGAGACGCTGGCAGGGAGCCTGAGGCTTCTTAGAAGGAAGAACCGATACGGTTCACAGACGGCGAATGCTGGAGCTCCTGGCCTTCGGCTGGGGGAAATACCTTGTCTCGTGACGCTGGATGCACCCACGGCCTGGCTTTCTGTGTCTGGCCTCTCGCCCCGGGGCGGTGAGCTCCCTGAGGCCCGGTCTGGATCTCTAGTCCCCTGGTATCTTCTCTGAGCACAGGTGGTTCTTCCCATCTGCTACTGTCTGACTCCCGAGTTAAGAAAAGACGCTGAAAGGAACCAGACCCCCGGGTAGAGTCTGCTAGGGAGTAGGGCCCCCCCCCCAGAACAATCCTGAGGCCCGAGCTGGCTGGGAGCGCCCCACTGCCTCGGGCCGGGGTGCAGGGGGCCCAGGCTGGACTGCCCTCCCCTCCCTCCAGAAGCCAAACTCTTCAACCCCCGACCCTGATCAGTGCTCCGGGAGACATCACGAGGGTTAATTACTTCTCAGGGAGACTCAGTTTCCCCAGTGAGGGAGGCCTCGTAAGCGCTCAGGGAGGCAGGGGAGGCCCAGAACCCTTCAGACGTGCACCCCCCTCCCCCCCACCAACGTCGCGGGGCTGGTGCTGGGGGTGGGGCGGCCAGCGAGACAGGCCACGTGGGACACTCTCACCACCGGGGCTGCCTTTCAGCCGCCCCCCTCGAGTCACCACCTGCTTTGCATTTTGTTGATTGGGGATTGTGTCCCTGAATGGAGCTTAATGTCCTCTCGAAATTATCTGTTCTTTTTTTCTCTCTTTTAAAAAATGTCTCCTGCTTTCTCCGTTCGGTTTAGATTGTCACTGTGTCCCTCTCTGTGAAGGTGGGTAATGAGCCGCCCGGAGGATGAGAACGATGGTGTCAGCACGGAGGGTCAGCTCTGAGGCCAAACTGGGGGCGGTGGGAGGAGGGAGGGAGGGTCAGTAGGGGACGGGCCCTGGGAGACATTTCTCTCCGGTCCCTATAGGATGGGAGCTGGGGGAGGGGAGCCTTGGGGGGAGGGAGGAGGCAGGCAGGGCCCCCAAACCAGAGCCGAGGAGATGGCCCGGGCTGTGGGAGCCGGGGAGCTGGGAACGAATGGATCCAGGGTGCTGGGATGGCTGGGGGGCAGGGTGGGGGTGGGGGCGGGGGCAGGAGAAGGGCCACTCAAAGAGGGGCGCCCGCTGCGCCAGTCACAGGAGCGTGAGACTCCTGGTCTCGGGTTGTGAGTTCGAGCCCCACGTTGGGTGTAGAGATTACTAAAAAAAATGAACAAAAACTTAAAAGGCCCACGTGTGCTGGCCCAGAAGCCAGGTGGCGGGAGGCAGAAGCCACACGGCCCAGGGCTCACTCCGCGGCAGCCGGGGCCCCTGACCAGGACGGGGCAGCAGGGTGTGCGTGGCACAGGGTGAACTCAGGTCGCGATCTCACTGTTCGTGGGTTCGGGCCCCGCATGGGGCTCTGCGCTGACAGCTCGGAGCCTGCTTCGGACCCTCTCTCGTTCTCTCTGCCCCTCCCCCACGCCCTCTCTCTCTCAAAATAACTAAATAAAAAAGAAAGTCCATTATAGAGCAAGAGGAGTGGACGTGGGCGCAGAGATGTCACGTGGAGACACTCCCGTCCCCGATTTTGTCTCGCTCCTGTGGCCGCCGCCCACCTGCCTGCCGGTGGGCCGGAGACAAACCCTCTACCCCGCTCAGTGACTTGTCCTTTCGTGCGTGAGCTGGCTTGATTTGGTTTCTGCTACTTGGAACCAACTCGTTCTCGCCTTCAGCGTGGACAAAAACTTCCTGCGAAGGGCAGGAGCGGCAGACCTCGATGTTATCAGGTCTGGGAGTGACAGTCAAACGGGGACTCCAGAGATCACCGGGGACGCTCCCTGCCCCTCACCCTCCTCTCCTCCCAGGCGAAGCCCATGAACGCAAACTGATCTGAATACGGAGTGTGACCCTCCCCTAAATCTACTCTTCGCGTAACATCAGGCTTTCTGACCCACACGCACCTGCCCCTTGCTCTGAGCCCTGGGAGGGAGTCCGCGTGGCAAAAGCAAAAGGAGGAAAAAGGCCAACTCCCTTCTGCACCGTGGGGACAGCGGTAGAGCGGAAACCAGTGTCGATCGCGGTGCGATCAGGGCAAACCTACAAGACTGTCAGCTGGTGTCATGGCCTGGTCGTGCCGTCCGTTAAAAAGGACTGCATGTCAGCTACAGAAAGCTTCTTTCTTTCCTTCTCTCTTTCTTTTTAAAATTTTTTGTAATGTTTTTATTTATTTTTGAGAGAGACAGAGACAGAATGCGAGAGAGAGAGGGAGACACAGAATCCGAAGCAGCCTCCGGGCTCCGAGCTGTCAGCACAGAGCCCGACGCGGGGCTCAAACTTGCAAACCGCGAGATCATGACCTGAGCTGAAGTCGGACGCTTAAACGACAGAGCCACCCAGGTGCCCCAAAAATGTTTATTTAGTTTGAGACAGAGAGAGACCAAGTGGGAGAGGGGCAGAGAGAGAAGGAGACCCAGAATCCGAAGCAGGCTCCAGGCTCCAGGCTCCATGCTGTCGGCACAGAGCCCCACGCGGGGCTCGAACCCACGAGTGCTGACACCATGACCCGAGCTGCAGTCCGGGTTTAACGGACTGGGCCCTAAGCACCCGGGGCCTCTTTTGTTTACAAGTTAGAAAACCCGCAGATCCGTAGACGGAGGGGTCTGCAGTCAGTACTTTGCTCCCCACTGGGAACAGTGAGCACAGGGGCAAGCGTGCAGGGGTGACCCCCGTGCTCTGCCTCTAGACCCTCGTCCCCCCAGGCATGTGGTCCCCACAGCGTCTTCCCCACGACACATCCAGAACCCCAGCTACCCCGAGATCTCTAATCAGCACGTCCTCAAACCGCGATGGATGGTCTGTGACACAAGAAATGTCCGAATGTGGGACGGCCGTGGTAAGGGAAGCACGGACAGGAGTCCTGCGCCTGGGCTGGGACCCTGCCCCTGTCCCTGCTGCTTTGGTAACATGTGGGGCTCCACCCCCCCATGCCCACCGAGTGTCCATGACCTCAGGGAAGACAGGAATGGTCATGACACCATGTCACGGGCTGCTCGGAGGCGCCCACAGGACAGAGTCGGTGACGGCAGGCAGTGGGAACCCAGGAGGACATGGCGAGCCTTCCTCGGGGCAAGCAGACCGCGCCCGCTGTTGTGAAGGCCCAAGCCCTGAACAAAGCCCCCCTGTGAAATTCGAGAACTTTGCGAGGCCTCGTTGGCTGCCATCCCAGGCAGGGACGGGCACTCACGGGGCAGAGCGGGGCCCCGGCCAGAGACAGCAGGCTCCGGACGCCCGGCCAGGCCCCCCAGCAGGTTCTCGTCTCATCCTGGGGACGCTGCGCTTGGAACGGCGTTATTGATCCTGTGGTTCGGGTCGTCGGAGGCAGGAAAGAAAGGAAGCATTTCGGCCTTCCTTCCGGACTTCCTGTTTCGCGAGACACTGGCGATCGTTTGAATCCCCTTAAAACAACCAACCGCCTCGGAGATCACTGACTTCCAGTGCCTCGAGGCAGAGCACGGTGGGGCCTGGCCAAAGAGGGGCGGCCAGATGGGGGGGGGGGGGCGTGAAGAGCTCACGGCTCCCGAAGGTCCCGCTCCACCGGTGCCCGGCGGGGCCTCCGCGGTCACAGTCACAGCCGTGCGGCTCACGTCCCCGGGGAAAGGCGGATGCGCGAATCTAGGCTACGGGACTGTGTTTCTTCCCAGTTGGGGCAGGAGGAGAAGGGTGGTCTGCCTGCCAGCAGGTTCTGGAGCACAGAAGTGGGAGCCCATCTGGGGCACACGTCGCATCACACCGCGGGGCCCCGGACACGGGTGTGGGGCGGGTGGCAGTACAATGGCCCCTGTTTTCCCATCTGAGAGACATCATGGCTGGAGTGTGGCTCCGTGGGGGGGGGGGGGGGGGGGGGGGTTGAGGCATAGAGCAGAGGCACGTCCAGGGTCAAAATAAAGGTGGCTCACACTTAAGCCGCTGCACCTGCTGTGGGCAGAGCCCTGGTCTCAGACTTCACATCTCTTAGCTCATTTCTTTGCAGTGACTCTGTAAGGCATGTATGATCATTGTCCCTAAGCCCAGACTGTGCTGTTCCCAATTCCCGGACCTTCACTTCCTCAAGCTGCCTGTCAGGACAGTCCCAAGGGTGAGCCCATGGAGCTCCGCGTGGGGCCGAGGCTCTGGTGGGGGGGGGGGGCAGCGCCCCTCACCCAGGAGCCCCCTGGCTCTGGCCACAGTAGTGTCACAATCTGTCCCTGATGCCACAGGGGGAGACCCCCTTGGCGTGTGCCCTGCGGGACGGGTCCGTTTTCAGAGGACAGGATGCTTGGGGACCTGGCTGGAGCACACAGTGAGCCTGCGAGTCAGGCCAGGGACGGGAATTGGGAGGAGGGGGTGGGTTTGCTATGGCCAGCAGGCCCCTGAGATCAGCCCCCGAACCCGGGCCTCGCGTCACGGCTTCCTCGTCCTGGGAACAGCTCACCGGTTCCCAAGAACGCACGTTGCACTTCATTAATTCCAACACCCAAGCGGCCTCCTCCGCTCACTGAGGCAGAGCACCCCCCCGTTCCAGAAAAATCCAAGCGACGACTGTGTTGGATTAAGTAGGCGACCCAGCGGAAGCTGCTCGCGTGGCCCCCCTCAACAGGGGTGCGGGATCCAGAAACCCCGGGACACCGAGCGTGTGCCCCTGCACGTCTGTTCCCTGCTGGCTGGTCGCAAGCGGCCATTGGCGGTTTTCCGGACAAGCCTCGGCAAGCAAGCGGCTTGGGACAGTCAAGCTGACGCGCCGCCCGACCCTCTCTTTCTCCCTTCTCTGCTTCCTCCTAAGGCCTTCCCTCAACCAGGCGCTTCGTGGGACGACACAGCGACAGCCAACGGGGTGGCAGCGAGTGAGCCACCGGGCAGAGCTGGCAGCGGTCTCCGAGACTCCCCCGTGCTGCCTGCTGGCTTCCAAGCCGGGACGCAGGTGCCCGCCCCTCCCGTGGGGACTCTGCCAGATCTTTTGTAATATTTTAAAGCAGCCATTGAAATGCCAGCTGACAAAATTTCCCTGGGAGATGGAGACCTTGTGATTTGGACGATGGCAGGATTCTGGAGCCCGAGACGGATTGGCTCTCCAGGGGCTGGAAGGGGCAGGTCGGCGCTCCGGGCCCCCGTCTGAGCTCAGCAAAGGACCTTCTCTTTTTCGCTTCGTATACGGACAGCGGGTACAGACGTCCTTCGGAGAGAGTTCTGGTTTCCAGACAACGTCCACGGGGGCCTGACTTGCGTTATCGCCGTCCTATCCACCGGCAGCTAGGCGGAGTTTTGAAACAGGAAAATCCGGAGGGAGAGGGAGTGAGCCCTTGGGGACGTGGAGAAAGGAGGCACATCACCTGGGGATCAGCAGGACGCCTGTGAAGGTGTCCCCACCTCGGCAGCACCACCTGCTGGGACCTGGAGGCGGGTCCTGGCCGAAAGGGATCCTGTCTGGGAGGTGGGAAGGTCGCAATTCGGACGATTAGTCCGAGGTTGTCATCACATACCAAAGACTCCTGTATTCTCCATCCGCCGGATGACCCTACGTCATCCAGAGCTAAACAACGCGAAATTAAGGCACGGATTGCCCTCGGACATAGGAAGATGTTCCTGGTCTCTCCCAGTCCCGAAAGGCACCATGGAGCCCGAGAAGAAACAGACGCTAACTTAAGGCTAACTTTCCCTTTCCCCTCTTCTCCGGGCGGCGTGAACCTCTGACTTCAAAGACCCGGAATGGCGCATCTCAACCCATTTAGGTGGTGGCCTCTTGAAAAAAAATTTTTTTAAAATGTGTATTTATTTTTGAAAGAGAGACAGAGAGAGAGAGAGAGCGCGCGCGCAAGCCAGCGCAAGTGGGGGAGGGGCAGAGAGGGAGAGGCAGAATCTGAAGCAGGACCCGGGGCTCCGAGCTGTCAGCACAGAGCCCGACGCGGGGCTTGAACTCGGGAACCGCGAGATCACGACCCGAGCCGAAGTCGGACATTCAACCGCTTAAGCGACTGAGCCACCAGGCACACCAGGCACCCCAGGCGGTGGCCTCTTTTAGCGCGAAATGTGAGGCCAGGGCTCCCACCTGCCGCTGTCCGGAGTGTTCCCAGGAAGGCTCTCGGGCCATAACCGGGATGCCTGTCCAGTGGCCTTGGCTGGTGCCGCCTCTGGCTCCGCCTCCCCCCGGGGCCTTGCTGCCATCAGCTGACTGCTAACGTTTCCTTCCAGAGCCTTCCCCCCGCTGCGCTGCCTGCCGGGTGAGCTCCGCGTACTAGCTTTGCAGGGTTCATTCACCCCAGGGCTGGGAGCTCTTCAGCAGTGTAGGAAGGTTACGCGCTTGCAAATCGGCATAGTAGGGGCAGAGTGACTTGGGAACCGCTTCATTTTTCAGTTCATCAAACGCCCACTCCCTGGGAAACTCTAAACCAGCCACGCGAAACCTCTATTGAGTTGTGACACCCTGTTGTCACTCATTTTATTTCATCAAACACCCACCCCTCTGAAAAAAACGCCACGAGGCATGTATTTATTTTTAAGATTAAGGCGAATTGAAATTGGAAAATTACCTGAGAAAATTCTGGCAAAAAGGAGATTTACGGGAGGTGATTGGAAATCAGAACTGGGGATCAGTACTGTCCAGGGGGAACGCGTTTGCCCAGACTGGGGAGTAGCAGGAACTTTGCTGGCTCCCTCCCAGCACACACATCCTTCCCCCCCTGGAACCTCCTTCCAGCGTTCCAGACACTTCTCCACCGCCACCTCCTCCTGCCGGTGGCTCTTGAAGGCTGGTCGTTGCTTTGGAGAGGCGCTGGGGCACCTTCCAAGTTCCCCTCGAGCACGAACACTTTACTAGGGTCAGCAGTAGTGAAAATTAATCCCTCCCAGGGACAATCGCAACGGAGCTGGAGGTAATACCACACCCAGAAGAGTGCGTTTCCACTAGAATGTCAACAGGTGACAGAAATGGCCGGCGGGGAGTTGGGACAGGAGTCCGTCCGCTCCGCCTTACGGGATGCCCGTCCTCCCTACGCTTTGATCTGGAGCAGCGTTCCGAAGGCACCGGATAAGGGTCAGGTGACGTGAATCTGGTTCAGAGTCAGCTTAGTTTCGGGCAGTGTTTAGGAAGCACCTGCTGTATGCCTGACATCGAGCGAGGTGCTAGGAGCCCACAAATGAAAGAGACATGCCCTGTGTCCTCAGTGAACTGCTTGTCTACCAGGAGGCAACTGATACCATGATCACTGCTTCCCCGGCGGGAGACGGAGTGTGGTGGGAACACAGAAGACAGGGTGATGAATTCTGCCTGGAGAAGGCACTCGGCCTTTCGGGGTGAGAAGGGCTTCAGCAGACCGAGCGAGAAACAGGGAGGACGGCGGCGGGGGCCAGGGGGCCAGGGGGACGCTGGAATAGAAGCACAGGAGGCGATCGCTTGGGGGGGGGGGTCCGATCATAAGGAGCACCATGAGGGAGGAGGCAGGCTGAAGCAGAAAAGCAAGGAGGGGGCCAGAGTAGCGTAGAAACGGTACCCTGCACGCGTGTGGAGCTGCGGGAGGTCCTCTGGACCTTCGTGGAAGCCCGGTTCACGGGACTGCCAGCTTTTTGCAGGCCAAGGTGATGGAGGGAAGGAGCGCGAAGGAAAGGGGAGGGAGTCAGGAGTGACAAATGAGGTGTCTTCCACAGGCTGCTAGGAAAAGTGGGGCCGTTAATCGCAGCCAGGGGCTAGAGCCCACGGGAGACCGTGAGCCTGGGCCGGGGCCCGGGACGTGAGGCTAGGGCGTGAGGTCAAGGTGGCTGTTGATGTCCCCGCAGAAGAGTCTTCTCTGGCTTATGAGCCGGTCATCTTAGAGGACGCCGATTCCTGTGGGAGTCTGTGCTAGCCGCATTCCACCTCTGACCCGGTTTTTCTGCCAATGCCGCCATTTCTTCTGTGAACCAGCAGAAAACGTTCGTGCTGGAAGGGACGAGGATGTATTAGCGCCTCTCCAAAGCAACGACTAGCCTACAAGAGCCACCCGCAGGAGGAGGTGGCGTTGGACAAGTGTTAACAGGGGTGTTGCGTGGGGACAGGTGCAAGGCAGGCAGAGTACGATCGAGAGTCCCTGGGATGGCTGCCCCATTAACCAGAGGCCAAGCCAGACGGAAGCTTCTGGAAGGTCAGGTCCCGCGCGAGTACAGACCTGTCTCGTCACGTTCTAGGCGTCCAGCTACCTTCCCTCTATCTATCTCTTCTGTTCTCTCTTCCGCAAGTAACGTCCTTGCCGCAGAAGCCGATTATTCTTCCAAAGAGAGCTTGTGACTTCCTTCTTGCCTGTTTCGGTGCATGTATTTTGTTCATCGTTGAGTGAAAAGCCAACGTTCATCTATGAATTAGAGCTCTGTGTGGAGATCGTGTAGTTTGGAGGTGCTTGGACAACTGGGAATGCATCTCGAAAACCCTAGGAATGTGCGCGTTCTTTGACCTCGTAACCCCACTTCTTAGCATTTACCCTAGAGTGATGGGGTCAGCTCCCACAGCAGGGAGAGGAAGCGGCAGGATCGGTCTGCGAAGCAGCCCCCTCGAGGCCGTCTGCCAGCCCCAAGGGCATTCAGGGCTGTCGTGGGTTAGGGCGCGGGGCTAGGCCGTTCTGTCTCCGATTCCCCCGTCACGGGACGAGGACGGCCCTCGGGAAGGAACCAGACTGCACAACAGGGGTGAGTCCAGGACGGCTGACAGCGAGGCTGGGCACTGGCGGCCCCACCGGCCGCTGCGGGCGTAAGGCCCCGGGTCCCGATGGGGACCACATCGCAGCACCGCTTGTAACCACCCTTGGTGCGCCCAGATCCTCTCCCTCTAGAAGTTTCCCTCCAGACCCAGGGGGCTGCTCCTGGAGCAACTTAAGGGGGTGGGGCAGACCGTTTGGGGGCTCAAACTGACCCTCCTCTTCTCCCCTTGACCCCAGTGTCCACCCGAGGTTCCCCTCACCCACAGGTAGCACCTTTGCTGGTGGGGGGCCCAGAGCCTTCTTTCTGAGGCACCTGTCCCGGGTCACTGTGTGCTTCTCGGCCACTGTGGCTGCCCTTGCCCCTGAGCCGTCAGAACTGGGCGGGGGACAGCAGGAGTCACCTGCGTGCTGACACGTACTTTCCTGCCCCCGATGCGTCATAGCATCCTACCTCCTCTTGCCCATCGGCTGCATTTTCCCCCGACGCGATGCCTGCCGGTCGTTTGGCGCAAAGAGCCGGGACTCTCCACATGGGAGCCGGAGCTCAGAGAACAGGCTTTTCTGTGTCCCTCGGTGGAACCAGGACCTCTGTTCCCGCGTAGCCCAGAGTCACGGAGACTGGAGGCACAGGTCCCCTAAGCGGGGCGCGGAGAGAGGTGGTGGGGGGAGCTGGACGCGCTCCCACCTCTCGGTTCCCAGATTGAAAGGGTTTGTCGCCAACCTTGCAGTGTCCCCACGGGGATGCTTCAACAGGCCGCTCCAGCACGGCCTCTGACGAGGTGGTCGGGCAGGCATCACCCTCCCCGGCCTCTCTGGACCCTCTTTTGCCGTAACGTGGATCCCGTGGTCTGGTGGGACCCCGAGCCGGCCGACCGAACCCAGAGCCCTTGGATACTGGTGCTGGCTGAGGCCCCGCCTGGAGGAAGGCAGAGATGTCCCCGGAGTACCTGTCTAGCTCTTGCAGAATTAATTACAAAAAAGAAAAAGGAAAGAAAAGAAAAAAGAAAAAGGAAGCTCAAGTAAAATAAGGCTGTACCTCCTCACCAGCAAAGTACATTGCAACCACTGAAAACTATTATTTTAAAAAAGTTTTTAAAAACGTGGGGCGCCTGGGTGGCTCAGTCGGTTAAGGGTCCAACTTCGGCTCAGGTCACGATCTCGCGGCTCGTGGGTTCGAGCCCCGCGTCGGGCTCTGTGCGGGCAGCTCGGAGCCTGGAGCCTGCTTCGGAATCTCGTGCTCACACTCTGTCTCTCTCAAAAAATAAATAAATGTTAAAAAATTTTCTTAATTAAAAAAATATTTATTTATTTTTTGAGAGAGACAGAGTGCAAGTGGGTTAGCGGCAGAGAGAGAGGGAGACACAGACTCTGAAGCGGGCTCCAGGCTCCAAGCTGTCCGCCCAGAGCCCGATGTGGGGCTCGAACCCACGAGCCGTGAGATCGTGACCTGAGCCAAGGTCAGACGTTTAACCGACTGAGCCCTCCAGGCGCCCCTCGTTTCTACATCTCGAGTCCAATGCAAACTCTTCCCCAGTCTGTTGCCTCTGTATTTGCATAGAAGTTTTAAGTGCTAAAATATTCAAATCTGGTCATTTTTTTCCCGTCACTGGTCGCCTCCCTTGCTGTAAAGCCATGAAGGTAGTCATTCCCGCCCAGACCTCATGAATACTCGGTTTTCTGCCCGTCTGCTGTTGAAAACATCTGATTGCGACTCCTTTTAGGCAGCTGGCTGGACTCCTCGAGGGTTGAGACCAAAGAGAGAGCTCCGACCGGTCTCTCTGCCGGCAGGCTGGGCGCACAGGTCAGCGGCGCTGAGGGCACTGGCGCCATTGGGCCCACGGGTGGCCTGTGTCCCGCCCACTGTGGCCTGCACTGCACTGGGGTGACTCCAGCCCACCGGGTTATTGAGTACTTCTTCCTCCGCAGGTGCTATCTCGGGGACATTAGCGAGCTAACCGGCGACCTCGGCATGCCACGCCCCCTCCCATAGGTCCATCGAAGTGTCCGAATCACAGACGTCCTAGCTCCCGCCTTCAGATGTGTCTCTTTCAAGGCCAAGCCGCTCACCACTACTCACGAGCCCTTGTTTATTCCACACCCAGCTGCTTTTTTCTCACAAACCGGATGACGGATTCATCACCGGAAGGTCTGGCCGCTGAGAGGACTCCGCCTACTATTGTTTCTCGAGGTCACCCCCGAATGGTACCACAGAGCGGCCACCTTCCGTTTTCAGCTTGCACCCACACATCGAGCCAACCCCTCCACGAACCACGCTCAGGATCTTCCCTTCTCCGCTAACCGGTCATAACCTGCCATCCACATGGAGCCACGGGAGTGAGTTGAGAGGTGCTTGGTCAGTAGAGACGGGGGTCTGGCCCACCAACTGGCTCGGATCCCATCCCGTACGCCCATCAGCCCTGCTCTCGGGCCATCCTGGATGTACCATTGCCATTTCACGGTGCGCCCTTTTAGGACCGCCTGGCCTTAGGATGCCAAAGGCTTGGGCATCCAAGCTCACGATGGGCAGTTCTGGATGCCTGGTCACCTGTCCCGTGGTCAAGGTCTGTCTCTAGGAGGGCCTACCGGCATGCCAGAAGGTTTCTAGAAAGGTATTTAATCCTCTGCTGCAGATGGCATGAACTCGCTCCAGGAGCCTGGGGGATCTGAATTGTGATTCTCCCGCTGGTGCGTGTCACAAATTCCGCTGACACCTCTAGTCACGTAGGGTCCCCCAGGCCATAGGGTCCACGCAGTGGGGCCGCGAGTGCGGCAGCCCGGATGCTCTCCGCAGAGCCCTCTCTTGCCCTTGGCCCCGCTTCAAGGTGACCGGCCTCCCCGCTGCCTGGTGCGTGGGTGGAAGTGATATTCCTGGGGGTGCAATGTGCTGCCTGTAAATCTCAGAGCCCCACAGGTGCGGGCTTCCCGTGTTTGTGGTGGGATGTGCAGGAGCCAGTAACATATCCTTTACTTTGGGGGGACGTCTCGGCCTGTGGCCCACCAGACCACCGGACCCCTAAAACTATCGCTGAACATTGAGTGTTTTCTTCCCGATCTCTGGAATCCTGCGGTACGGAGGCCTCTAATGCACTAGTCGCTGCTGGCCCAGCTCGTCCGACGAGCGCGACGTCATCGACACCCAGCCGGTCGGGGTCTCTCGGGACCGCATCACGCCGAGAGCAGGAGCGTTAACGCCGCCCTGGGGCAAGACGTAAACGTATATGTTGTCTGTTCCAAATGAATCCAGTGTTCTGATCCCCTTTTGGTAGGGACGGAAAAGAATACGCTCCCTGGCTCCGTGGCCTCATATTATGTGCAATTATGTTAATTTGTCCCAGCAAACGGCAGCTGCAGATGTGGCTCCCGCCTGGTAGACCACAGTCATCTGTTGTCGCCCGGGGTCTGCCCGACGCGTGCTGGCGCAGACCGGCCATCAACGGAGCCGTGATGGGGACCGCCAGCCCTAGACCCCTCGGGAGCCCGAATTCCTTCTGCAATCGCTTTGCAGGAGTTGCTGTGAAACCCCGTCCCCTCTCCATCCCCGCCGACGCGCGACTGTTTTTCATTTACTATCTTGGCTCCTGGGAACAGGCGTGGTACCAGCCAAGCCGTTTCAAAGGCCTTTCTGCTGGATAGTTTGCGTCCCGCAGGCCGGGAACCCAAGGTATGTGCATTCTAATGACACATTCAGGGGCTGGGGACATGACCACCTGCTGGGCCCGTGGACTCAGGTGGGCACACACGGGGCCAGTGGGGGGGGGTGCAGCCCCGGGCTAGCCTCCATTTACTAACTGGCCCCCCTCCGCACGCACTCTAACCGGGGTGCCTTGATGAAATTTCAGGTCTCAGGGTCTCGATCCTCGAAAGAGCAGCTAACACACGGCTACCGACATAAACACCACGGGCCGCTTTAGGGAAAAGCTGGGGGAACGCCCGCCGCGTGCACCGCCGTCGTGTTAAAGGGCCCTCCTACTGGGGACCTGAACTCTCCACGGGTCCTGGGTCTGCAAACTAGCTCCTTTCCCGAAACTGAGCAAAGGAGCACGACTGTGTATTGCAGCGGCTGACCTCGTCTTACTGATCATCCATTCTCAGTCCGCGGTCCTACGGACGGGGCAGAAGCTTTTCGCCCAGGTATGTTCGCTGTGTTCTATTCACTGCCCTCTGAGGGGCTCCGGCCCCCGGACTTTGATAACGGCAGCCACCTGGCTTCTGGGGGTTAACTTCTGGTCCTTGCTGTTTTGGGGTCTTCTCGCCCTCGTTACCATTTGTTATTGTGTTAACATTTATTTGTTTCTGAGAGAGAGAGAGAGACAGAGAGACAGAGCACGAGAGGGGGAGGAGCAGAGAGAGAGGGAGACACAGACTCGGAAGCAGGCTCCAGGCTGTGAGCCATCAGCACAGAGCCCGACGCGGGGCTGTAATTCACAAACCTCAAGATCATGACCTGAGCCAAAGTGGGACACTTAACTGATGGAGGCACCCAGGAGCCCCAAAAATGTTTATTTATTTTGAGACAGAGAGAGAGCAAGTGGGGGAGGGGCAGAAAGAGAGGGAGACGAAGAATCCGAAACAGGCTCCAGGCTCCGAGCTGTCAGCACAGAGCCCGACGGGGGGCTCGAACTCACGAACCGTGAGACTATGGCCTGAGCGGAAGCCGGACGCTCAACTGACTGAGCCCCCCAGGCGCCCCAAAGTCCCCGTTACTGTTGGTGAGCTGACAGGCTCCTGGTGACACTGGTGCCCCCTCGCGCTTACCTCCGGGCCCCCCCAGGGAGTACAGTCTGCAGGCTCCCCTGCTGCAGAGAGTGTTATCCATTCCAGCATGCCCGCCTCTCTGAACCTCGTCTCCCCTGCCTCATCGTCTGCCGGGTGACCCTGGCATCTCTCCCTCACTTAGCGAGGGCCGTCATTGGCTTCACGCTTCTAGAACCTTCAGGCAGCACGTTGAGTCTGTGCCCCTGGACTCCTGTGTCCTGAAGGACGACTCCCAAACTGATAATCTCTCTTTTGCAAACTCTTTCGCCCCTGGTCACCGCCCCCCCCCGCCCCCGTGCCACCACGCCTCCCACGTAATCCTGCCCGCTGTCTCCCAGTGGCTCTAGGAGACAGATGCTCCCCTAGAGCAGCCTCTCGGCCCTTCTCAGACCCAGCCTGTCTCTGGCCCGGCCATGCCGTGACTTCATCCTGGTTAGTGGTCAGAAGGGTGGAAGGCAGCAGAGTCCACGGGAGGGGTGCGCTGTCCCCAAGTGGACAGACGGAGTCGTCTCCGAGCAAGGAGGGGGTTCACCTCTGCGGGTTCGGGGGGGCTCAAGCGAGCTGGAGGCTCGAGATTTGGGGTTTTGCATCGACTCGGATATTCACATTCACGCGACGTTTTTAAATTGCCGGTCGGGGCGCCTGGGGGGCTCAGTCAGTTAAGCATCCGACTTCGGCTCAG
>NW_024412436.1:13831431-13870103 GCF_014898765.1 Herpailurus yagouaroundi
GCTCCGTGCTGACAGCACGGAGCCCGACGTGGGGCTCGATCCCACGAACCAACTGTGAGATCATGCCCTGAGCCGAAATCAAGAGTGGGACGCTCAACCGACTGAGCCCCCCAGGCGCCCCTGTAAGTTGTTACATTAAAAAAATTTAATTGGGATTTTCTGGACGATCAAGAGAACGGACATCCCTAAGGGGCAGCGTCTCTCTATATCAGAGAGAACAATTGCTTTGACAGCTTCAGATGGTCCTCTCTTAAGCTTGATCTTTAAATTGTCGAGTGCTTGGAACTGTGCCTGGCACAGAGCAGTTGTTCAGTAAATAGTTGCTTGCAAATTGAGGACAGAGACGGAGACAGGCATCATGGGATTTTAGGAGACATCTGCTCGGCTGTCGAAAACAGCATTGTCAGACCGAGGGGCTTAAAAATGCACCGTCCTGGTCTCTGTTTCCTATCTGTCAAACAGATAATAAATACTGGAGTACCAACAGGTGATAAATACTCCTGTTAGTGACCTCATAGACGTACTTCAAGAACAGATGACGCCAATACTCTCCCTACCAAAATCCCAGCTGCCTTTTTTTTTTTTGCAGACGTCCACAAAGGGATCCTGCAATTCATATGGAAATCCAAGGGACCCAGAATAGTCAAAACAACGAAAACAACAGCAAAAGAGCAGTTGGGAGTCTCCCGCTCCCTGATTTCTAAGCTTATGAGAAAGATACAGTAGTTGCAAGAGAACGACAATAGCCTTGTCTATCATGTCCTATAAAAAGGAGCCCAAAGTGGGTCATGGACCTAAATGCAGGAGCTGAACTATGAAACTGTCAAGGGAAAGCACAGGAACAAATCTTTAAGCGCTTGGATCAGGCAGTGGTTTCTTAGATATGACACCACAAGCATGAGTGACAGAGGAAAAGATAGATACATTGGACTCATCACGATTAAAAACTCTTATGCTTCAAGGACGCCATTAAGAAAGTGAAAAGCCCGGGGGGGGTGGGGCTCAGCCGGTTAAGCGTCCGACTCTTCGTTTGGGCTCAGGTCATGATCTCACAGGATCGAGCCCCACGGCAGGCTCCCCGAGGACGGTTCGGAGTCTGCTTGGGATTCTCTCTCTCCACTTCTCTCTCTGCCCCTCCCCCTGCCCACGCTCTCACCCCTCTCTCTCAAAAATAAATAGATAAACATTTTTTAAAAATTAAAAAAAAAAGAGTGAAAAGGCAACCCACAGAATTCGAGAAAATATTTACAAATCATACGCCTGATAAGGGAGTCGTATATAGAATATATGAGGGACGTTTACAACATGACAATAAAAACAAAACCCAGTTTAAAAATGGGCGTGGGCGGGGCACCTGGGTCGCTTAGTCGGTTAAGCGTCCGACTTCGGCTCAGGTCATGATCTTGCAGTTTGTGGGTTCGAGCCCCACGTCGGGCTCTGTGCTGACAGCTCAGAGCCTGGAGCCTGTTTTGGATTCTGTGTCTCCCTCTCTCTCTGCCCCTCCCCTGCTCATGCTCTGTCTCTCTCTGTCTCAAAAATAAATAAACGTTAAAAAAAAAAAAAATGGGCATGGGCTTCGAATAGACATTTCTCCTGAGAAGAGAGACAATGGCCAATGAGCACATGAAAACACACTGGACGTTGTCTGTCACAGGTGAGGTGCGAATGGAGACCACAGTGAGGAACCGCTTTGCCCCCCAGGAGAGCCACAGTGACAGCAAGTGGTGGGGGTGTGGGCAGTGGGAACGTCCACACACGGCTGGTGCGGGTGTAAAATGCAGCGACTGCTTTGCGAAACAGAAAGTTAAACGTGGGGGGCGCCCGGGCGGCTCAGTCGCTGGAGCGTCCGACTCTTGATTTCAGCTCAGGTCATGATCCCAGGGTCATGAGATCGAGCCCCCTGTCAGGCTCTGTGCTGGGGGGTGGAGCCTGCTTAAGATTCTCTCTCTCCCTCCGCCCCCTCCCTCTCCCCTTCTCTCTCTTCCTCTGTCTCAAATAAAATTAAAAAACAAAAAAATTAAACACGAGCTTCCCAGAAATTCTGCTCCTACAAGCATACCCAAGAGAATTGAAAACCTATGCTTATGCAAAAACGTATACACAAATGTTCAGAGCAGCATTCTTCTTTTTAAAAAAAATTTTTTTTTTAATTCTTTATTTCTTTTTGGGAAAGAGAGAGAAACAGAGCGTGAGTGGAGAGACACAGAGTCTGACTTCAGCCCGGGTCACGATCTCGCGGTTTGTGAGTTCCAGTCCCGAGTCGGGCTCTTTGCCGTCGGTACGGAGCCGGCTTCGGATCCTCTGTCCCCCTCGCTGCCCCTCCCCCCCCCAAATAGACATTAAAAAACCCACCTTTTGCAAAGATAAATGGCAGCACGTGCTGTGTCTCGATCTTAAGAAGGGGAGGCTGGACGGGGCGCACAGCTCAGGGGGCCGGAAAGCCGCAGGGTCGCTGGGCAGCCCGCCCTTCTCCATCCGGGCTCACGGCGCAGGCCCGGGTGCCCCGTGCCCCTGGCGCTGTGCCCGCTGAAGGGAGCCCGGCTTAGCCGGCAGCCACGTGGGCCCCTGCCAAGCTGAGTGCCTGTGTCCCGGTCTGTTCCCACGACCCACCTGGGGGCTCTGGGTCTCCCAGCCTGGAAAGTCTCCCTGCCGCCCCCCACCTGTGTCCTCTCTCTTCTCCCACCAGATGACGCCCCCCTTCCCGCAGGCTTTTCCCCCTAATCCCCGAATCACAAAGTGCATCCACATCTCACCAAACCTGGTTGATCAAAAAACACCACTGGGTGATTTTTTTTTTTTTTAAGGCGGATTCCTAAGGCTCAGCCGGCTGAAATTCTGAGTCAGTAGGTCTGGGTGCGTCTGGGAGTCGTGAGGCTCCCCCCAGGTGGTTCTCATGGCCGGCCGGCCCTGGGAACCTTTGATCCAGTCCCCCCTCCCGCCCGGGCCACCGCATCCCTGCCAAGCGCCTGACTCAGCCTTTCCCAGGAACGTTCCCTGACTCGCCTGGCCCGTGTGGGCCGCCCCACCCACGAGCTCATCACCGCCCTTCTCAGTGTGCGGCTGGCTCACCCCCACCCCCACGAGACCGCAAGCTCTCCCAAGAAGGGGACTTTGTCTTATTTAATGTTTTACCCCCACCGCTTGACTCATAGTAAGGACTCCATACATTTGTTGAATGAACGAACGGATGGATGTCGCTGCTCACGGTCGTTGCTTCCGGTGTGACCACGGTGCTTAGAGAGCATTTGGTCCAAGGAGTCTGGCAGCGACGGGATTTACATGGATGTTAGGGAAAGGGGGTTGGGATCTGACGGATGTGTCCATTCCGAATAGCTGACGGCGACCTAGCTGCCCGTTGGAGAAAGTGGTCGAGCTGTCTTCACAAGAGTGACATCCAGGAGGTTGGGCCATTGACTCGAAGGGTTGGATGGATGTCCTAGGACCAAGGATAGACCTTGACCCGGACTTGGGTGTCTGCGAGTGCCAGGTGAACTCGGGAGTGACCGTTTCTCAGCGCTGGGAAGACGGAGGCCCGTGCGTTCATCCGGCCCAGCGCACGTTCACGTTTCGAGCGGCCGGCGGCTTAAACGACTCTGGAGGCCCTCTTTGAGAAAGATCTGGTCTCTCTGACACCCACACACCCACAGTGCCAGGAACCCAGGACATACTCAGTTTTGTGACCCCACAGCTGACCCTGCTCCCTCGCGTGGCACGGGCGAGTCTCCACGGCGGGCGGCTGGAATGTTCCTGGAAGTCGCTCCTACTCCGGCCAGCTAGAGATACCTCAGCACACCTCAAAAGGCAGCCTGAATATGTCCCCCATGGCCCATATGAAATGTCTCCCCAGTAGCTCCTCTTAGCCAGGTCTCCAAAGGCCCGTGGCCACTCCAGCGTCCCTTGACTTGAGGGCAGGGGATGGAGGGAGCTGGTTAGAGATAGAGGTGACGCCAGTGAAAATATCGTACTTTCGAAATTTTTATAAAAATGTAGAACTGTGACGGGGAGCCTGGGGGGCTCAGTCGGTTGTGTCTGAAGCTCGATTTCGGCTCAGGTCGCGATCTCGCGGTTCATGGGTTCGAGCCCCGAGTCCGGGTTTGCACTGACAGCGGGGGGCCTGCTTGGAACTCTCTCTCTCCCTCTTTCTCTGTCCCTACCCTGCTCATGGGCTCTCTCTTTCTCTCAAAGTAAATAAACTTAACAAACCCCAAAAACCTTATAACCGTGAAAGCACACGGTAGGGCCGCTCCCAGAGCCTGGGAAGGGGCCAGTGCAAGACGGGGTCTCCAACTTAAAGGTGGGAGCTGAAGCCTAAACTCCTCTGGCGTCACAGTCACCGCCCTGTGTGGCCAACACACGTTGGCTAAGCTGCCTGCATGCCAGGCACCGTCTCCGTCCTAGTCCGGCTGGAGCGGAGGCGTCCCCCGGCCCTGGAGGGGGGCGTCCACGCTGGATGAATCGGGTGCCACTGCCTGACTCTCAATAAACATTTGTGTGGGGCGCCTGGGTGGCGCAGTCGGCTAAGCGTCCGACTTCAGCCGGGTCACGATCTCGCGGTCCGGGAGTTCGAGCCCCGCGTCGGGCTCTGGGCTGATGGCTCAGAGCCTGGAGCCTGTTTCCGATTCTGTGTCTCCCTCTCTCTCTGCCCCTCGCCCGTTCATGCTCTGTCTCTCTCTGTCCCAAAAATAAATAAACGTTGAAAAAAAATAAAAAATAAAAACTAAACATTTGTGGAATGAGTGAATGAGCGATGGGGTGAGCGGAACATTCCAGAACTAAAAGCCGTCATGCTGCGGAGATTCGGCAAGTCAGAAATGAACGCTCGTACAAATTACAGTTGATCCAGGAGCCGGTGGAGGATTATAGGGACGGTAATGACAGGGGTGTGGCCGCGCAGTTTTCCAGGACGCAGCAGGACCATTGTTCCGACATGTGCCAGCAGGTGACCAGGGAGTCCTCCTTCTTTCTGGAACTACGTTGGCATTTTGGCTGGGACACCTCCAAGACAGGCCCTCCGTCCCTCCCTCAGCTTGCAGGGTGGAAGTGGGGAGAGGCAAGTGGGAACCAGTCCCCACTCCGGCGGATGGACCCTGCCAGGTGCTCGGCTGTCCCATGGCCCCTCCGCTGTCACCCCACCCTGAGTTCACAGACAGAGAGGACATCAGATGACCATTGCCCACGGTTTCCCGTCACCAAACCTGCCAAGCTGCCTGCGTCTGGGTCCCTCGTCCTTCCCTTCACTGCTGTTCACGTGGGACAGCCCCAGCCCCACGGCTTGCTAGCTCTGTGACACTGAGTGACTGGGGCAGCTGGGGGGGCCTCGGCTGAAAAGTGGCCCCATTTTAACTTATTTTTAACTAGGCGCCACGCCCGGCATGGAGCTCAACGCGGGCCCCGAACTCACCACCCTGAGATGGAGACGTGAACTGAGGTCGAGTGGGACGCTTAACCGACTGAGCCCCCAGGCGCCCCAACAAACTCTTTAAAAAAAAAATTTTTTTTTAAATGTTTATTTTTGAGAGAGAGGTAGACAGACAGAGTGTGAGCCAGGGAGGGGCAGAGAGAGAGGGAGACAGAATCCGAAGCAGGCTCCAGTCCCCGAGCTGTCAGCACAGAGCCCGATGCAGGGCTCGAACCCACAAATCGCGAGATCCTGACCTGAGCCGAAGTCGGACGCTCAACCGACTGAGCCACCCGGGCGCCCCTCTTTTTATAAAGGACTTTCTAGCATCAGAAAGACAAGAGACGACAGGCCTGGAGTGGATGTGGCCCAAAGGCAGCCCTTCCGGGTGTTGGTGGGAGCACCGGCGAAGCACGCGGGAGCACCTCACGCGGTGATGAGGGGCTCCCACGCGGTCCAGCAGCTCCACTTGGGGTGTTTGTCCCCGGGAAGCCAATCGCCACGTCCACCCCGTGCTCGTGTGCAAGAGACATCTGCCCACCCCGTGCTCCTAGTGCGTTATTTCCTGCAGCCAGGCGTGCAAACAACCTGTGTGCATCGACGGGCGGTGGGCGATGAAGACACACACACGTGCACGCACATACACACGCACACTCACACGTGTGCGCGTACCAGGAAGGAAATCCTGCCATTTGCAACAACGTGGACGGAGCTCGGGGGCGCGTGCGGAGGGACCGAGTCGGGCAGAGAAACGCCAATACCCCAGGCTCTCGCTTACACGTAGGATCTAAAACAAAGGGAAACAAAGTCCAAACTCACGGAGAAAGCGACGGGACGGGCGGCTACCAGAGGTGCGGTGGGGGCGGGGGTCAGAAGGGTGGAGCCCCCTGTAAAGCCAAGTGACCCTGGGGACTAACGTCAGGCCCGGAGACTGTAGCTGACGCTGCTGTGGGGGCGTCTGTGCAAGTCCCTAAGAGAGTAAATTCTCAAAGTTCTCGTCACGAGGAAGAAAACCGATTTTTCTTCGCTTTTCTGCGGGCGTATGGGGCGACCCGCGCCGAGCCGGCTGTGGCCGCCGCTTCACGACCCGGAAGTCAAGTCCTCATGCGCTGCGCGCCTCGACCTTCCACGTGGCTGCCGGGCCCTTAGACCTCAGTAACACGGAAAGACGGGCACCTGGAGACTCAGGCGGTCGAGCGTCTGACTCTTGATCTCGGCTCGGGTCACGATCTCACGGTTCGTGAGTTCGAGCCCCGCGTCGGGCTCTGCGCTGACGGCGCGGAGGCTGCGTGGGATTCTCTCTCCCTCTCTCTCTCTCTCTGCCCCTCCTCCACTTGCTCTCTCTGTCTCCAAATAAATAAATAAACACTTAAAAAAAAGTTTAAAACGGAAAGAAGACAACGAAGAAAGGGAAGCAAGAAAGAGAAAAAAGACTCCCCTTTGCAATTCCTGCCTGCAATTTCCAACCCCCTTGCTGCTCGACCCCCAGTGTATACCCCACCGAAAATGCTCTCTTAAGGTCACCATGACCTTGCCTGCGCCTCACTCCCTCCACTGGCACAGGTGCCCTGGGTTTTCTACCTCGCCTTCCCCGTCACCCAACGAGAAGTGTCCTGTGTGCAGGTCTGTGCTGGGGGAGGAGAGGGGACCAGGAAGCGTCAGGTGTGGGCCCTGAGCGCCGAGAGGGGAATAAGATGAACGCACACGGAGCCTCATGGAGCCGGGGGTGGCGGGGTGCAGACACGTGCCGGGTCATGTCCTGGCGGGGAGGCTGGTGAACAGCGAAGCTGGACGGCCCCAGGGCGATGTTCAAGTGGAAGGTATGAGCTAAGCTGAACATGATGGGCAGGACTTGCGGGGGCCGGGGTGGGGTTAGGGAGCCAGGGCCCGTTAGAGCACGAAATGAGCAAAAGCCTCCCTCAACTTCCTTCTTCATACTAAGGTGTAAATGACTGACAAGAACTTCAAAAGAGACTACCACCTACCAGCTAACGCACGTTACGTGAGAGCCTTCGTTCAACTAAGAAGACGCAGCCTTAAGGATGAGATTTCTGGCGTCCGCTCTGAGCTGGAGAAGAATGTTAGAGTAAAAAACATATACACATCCCTCCCTCTCTGACTGCAAGTTTTCCCATAGAAGAACCGTGCTCGAATTTGCCAGCCCTGCTGTGCAAATATTTTCCTTGATAGGAGATCAGAGCCAGGTCCCAGCCTGCCTGGGGCACACGCAGCCTCTCGCCCTCCCGGCGGGCTGTTTATTCTCGGTGCTGTTTGACTTCAATCCCTGTTCAGCGTGCTTTCATAGCCCAAGTGTTACTTTCATCAAAACCGTGTTTTATTTTTTAAAAATCCTTTCTTATTTTGTGCAACATGGCTCTCTCCTGCATCACGAATAATAACATCAGACGCTCAGGTAGCGTTTCTGAACTCCCCGCGTGGGATCGCCCTGCTGAATCGTCATCAGCCCCATTTACACAGGGGGAAACTGAGGCACAGGCAAATGACATCGCGTGTCCACATGGAACAACTGGCTGTGAAGCTGGGGGACAGGACCCCACTCAGGAGGGCTGTGTGGCCACCCCCCTCGCAGGGAGGGAGGAGCTGACCCTCCATTGTTAGAAATGCTTGTCTTTTATTGGTGGCTTGAACGTTTCTAAAACTATCTGTTTAAAAATTTCCAATGATAGAGTGACACTTTTAAAATTGCTATGAAGTTTCTAAACGCTGACTTTTCTTTAAATCTGAGAGAGAGAGAGAGAGAGAGAGAGAGAGAGAGAGAGAATCTCAAGCAGGCTCCACACTCAGTGCGGAACCCGGCGTGGGGCTTGATCCCACGACCCTGGGATCATGACCTGAGCCGAAATCAAGGGTCGGGCACTTAACCGGCCGAGCCACCCAGGCGCCCCTCAATGCTGACTTTCAGTGTCTATACAGATCTTGCAGGTCAACGGCCAATCTCTTGCGGACTGGCATCGGTTTGGGGACCATGTTTTGAGCGGCACAAATGCATAATTGTCAGCAAAAGCAGTCTCGTGCTTTTAATATCTCATTTCATTCAGTCAGTGATGCTTGTTAAGTGCTGACTTCACGGCAGACAATGAACCCGGTGCAGTAAACAAGAACGCTAGGGCCTTCGCCCAGCTGACATTCTAGCAGGGCAAGCCGACTTGAAACACTTCACTGCCGACTAGTATTTCAGATACACGCGAAGGAGATTGGGGTACTTGGCGTTCATATGAGTTTGCCCCCCGCTAGACCGAGAGGTCAGGGAGTGTTTCTCCAGGGAAGCTCTCGTCTTAGAGCTCGAGAATGAGCAGGGAGTGCCAGGCCCAGGTGGGGGAGAGAGGCTTCTGAGTAGAAGGAGGGGTAGGTGCAAGGGCCCTGAGGCAGAGAGGCAGGTGAGAGGCTCCTGAAATAAACAGGGGCTGAGTCCCCGGGGGTCTCTAGGGGACATGCCTAGGATTTTACATTTTACCTTCAAAGCTACAGAAAATTTCTGAAGGGTTTTAAGTGCAGGGGTTTGGGGGGGGGAGGGGGAGTTGCAATGGTCGGATTTACCTTTTAGAAATGACCCAATTTAATTTTAACCCAGTGCGATTTCTTAATAATTAATTATAAGGGGGAATTAGCATTCTGTTACAGAAATTTTCACACCTGGGGGCCCCTGGGTGGCTCAGTTGGTTAAACATCTGACTTTGGCTCAGGTCGTGACCTCGCGGTTCGTGAGTTCGAGCCCCGCATCGGGCTCTGAGCTGAGAGTATGAAGCCTGCTTGAGATTCTTTCTCTGCCTCTCTCTCTCTCTGCCTCTGTCCTGCTCACTCTTTCTAACAAAATAAATCAACTAAAACAGTTTTTTTCACGTACGCACAGAACTTTCTGGACTGCTGTCACATAAGCAAGGGACGCCCTTGTGTGGGATGCCTACCCCTCCGGGAACCCATGTGAACAACTGCTCAGCACCCTGCCCCCGCCGCGGTCCCCAAGTAGCCTCTGACCACACTTGGGCACTAACGGAGCCACGCTGTTCACGAGGGCGGCGCTCCCAGCTAGCACCCGAGCCTGTCGAGTGTGGCCAAGTGACCCGGTTCAGGGTTCAGGGAGACCTGTCACTTCCCAGATGAAGGGAGGCCATCTGGCCAGCATGGCCCTGACGCCTTCTTCCTGCCTTAAAAACCCAGGCCGGTTAAGCGTCCGACACGGCCTTGCCTCCGTGACGGGGCAAACGCAAGGACACAGCCCGACCTGGCGAGGCTTGTGGACCAGGAAGAAGGGCTGAGTCTTTGATGACCCGGCCCGGCCCGCCGGCTTCCCGCCTCCTTGTTATGTGAAAAAAAAGAAATCTCTATGCGTCGGAGCCGCTGTGAGTCCGGTTTTCGGCCGCAGTTGAGCTGCCCAGTCGGAAGGGGATGGTCCGAAAAATCAGATCAAAATGCACAGCCCAGTACTCTCCCCTGTGACTGTGCCCATCTTTGGACGTTCGGGTAATTCAAAGGAAGAAGGCTTTTCTTTTTATTTCTGACGTCCTGTCCCCCTTCCCTCCAGGAGCCCTAACAGAATGAGCTGGCCTCCCCGGGGCTTTTGTTTCCTGAAAGGGACCGGGCAGCCATCAAGGCTTTGGGTGGAAACTGCTGATACATTAACCACATCAGAATGTGCTGTTCTCATGTGCTTTTCAATACAAACCCATCTCTGCATGCGGGCGCTGGCAAAAACTCGGCGGTTACGAAATGTTGGCGACGGAGGTCACATGGGAGGTAAGTGACTGGCAGCAAAGGAATCTTGTCTTCAAATTACACGGAACGCAAACCACTGTGGTTCGTGACATAGCTCCCACATTTTTTCCGTATGTACCCGCAGAGCCCTGGTGAAATCGATCGCCCCGTGCCATTTCTCAAGTGGACGCGCAAAGCCGCCTGGAAAAGCCATGGGAAGGGCCGTCCCGCCGGCATGCTCCTGCAGAAATGGTTCGTACAACGTCCGGGGATGAAGTTCAAGTTGTCGAAGAGGGCGACCACGTTCAGCGCCCAAGCAATCCGTGTACCTTTGTGCACATGGGCGCAGAAGGCGTGGATACCAAGGGGCACTTCCGGGCAGAGGAGACATTGCAATTCTAGGCACACCCTGCCAGGAAGCCCGTGCGTGTCTCCAGCGTAAAGAGCTTTTTCAGATTATTGGCTGTCTTTCAGGCAAAGCTGCCTCTGCTAGAAATAATCCCATGTGATCGGACACGATAGGCAAAATGCTACTGCTTCGTATCTCAAGGGCAAAGGTACAATCAAAACAGAGTATAAACTCTGTGCCCACGAGAGACCCCATGATGGGCTTTCTATCCAAGGAGTGACTTTCAAAAAAAAATTTTTTTTAATGTTTTATTTTATTTTTGAGACAGGGAGCGACAGAGCATGAACAGGGGAGGGGCAGAGAGAGGGAGACACAGAATCTGAAAGAGGCTCCAGGCTCTGAACTGTCAGCACAGAGCCCGACGCAGGGTTTGAACCCACGGACCGCGAGATCATGACCTGAGCCGAAGTTGGCTGCTCAACTGACTGAGCCACCCAGGCGCCCCCCCAAAATTTTTTTTTTTAATTTTATTCATTTATCTAGAGAGAGAGAGAGAGAGAGAGAGAGTGTAAACCGCGGGAGGGGCAGAGAGAGAGGGGGAGAGAGGGAGACAGAGAGAATCCCAAGCAGGCTCTGAGCTGCACAGAGCCCGATGTGGGGCTCAAACCCATGAACCGTGAGATCATGACCTGAGCTGAAACCAAGAGTCGGGCGCTTAACCGACTGAGCCACCCAGGCGCCCCAAGGAGTGATGTTTTAAAGGAACTCACACAGCTATCCGGGAGGCCGAGTGAAAATAGAAAATGCTAAATTACATGCAGAGCAAAGCCTCCTTGGTTTCTAACGACGGTAAAATGCCACTGATGGGGTCTGGCTGGACGTCCACGTTAAGAGAACAAGGCTATGGTCCCTGTGACCTTGAGCTGGCAGCTGGAGACTTTAATGTATGTTCCTTCTAAGCCACTAAATTTTTGCGACATCTGCAGCATCATTAATGCCTAAAGAGGTTTAAGAACTTGTAATGATGCTAATAGCCACCGGTTGCTTCTGGAAAGCGGTCCCATTGTCAGAAAAATAACTGATCAGGCGCTTAAAGCCTCTGTCAGGGTGGAAAAAGGCATTTTGCCAAATATAGTCCCCTCTTAGAAATTGCTTGGCCGGCTTTCTGAGCTATATTTGAACTTCAGAAGCCCATGGTTTCTTCACCGGGTAAAATAGGTTTCCTGGTATTTTAAGTAGATTTAAAAAATCTATGGAAAGTCTGAAAAGGTTCAGGTTCCCAATTTGGGGGGGGGGGAAGCAATAGGATAAATATATGCACAGAAAACTACCTAAGGAAAAACTCTAACAGTTAAAGGGGGTAGTAGCATTAGTACTTTTTTCTTTCATTTTATTTATTTATTTATTTATTTATTTATTTATTTTTAAAATTTTTTTTTCAACGTTTTTATTTATTTTTGGGACAGAGAGAGACAGAGCATGAACGGGGGAGGGGCAGAGAGAGAGGGAGACACAGAATCGGAAACAGGCTCCAGGCTCTGAGCCATCAGCCCAGAGCCCGACGCGGGGCTCGAACTCACGGACCGCGAGATCGTGACCTGGCTGAAGTCGGACGCTTAACCGACTGCGCCACCCAGGCGCCCCTCTTTCATTTTTTTTTTTTTTTTATTGCATTAGTCCTTTTTAATGCATTTCACATTTTGCAAATTTTCTAACATCAACATACGTTATTTTGATGACCAGGAAACTTTATAAGCTATTTTTGAGAAGGACAAAATGCTCTGAGATGCTCCTTAGAACGCCAGGAGGCCACCCGTGGAGGGGAAAGCGAGTCGGTTTCCGCCTTGGCCATCACTGGACCCCGTTATCGAGGGGGTCCTGCTCGATAACGGGGTCCTGGGGACACTGTTACGTAAGTGGGACAATGTACACGACGCACCTGTGACACTGCGAGGTACGAGGTAGGTGCTCAGGAAAGGACAGTTAGCGTGACCGTTCCTCCTCAAATGACGGTCAGTGCTCAAAACCGGTTAGGCGGGCCCCAGGTGTCAGGTTCCCTGGGACAAGAAAGTTCCCTGAATGTCCTAGTGAAACAGACAAACAAAGAAACAAACAAACATCTCTGTCCTGAAAACAGGAGAGAAAATAGTCCCTTCATTGATCCGAAGTGTGGGAACCCGCCTTCCCCCCCAGACTCCCTGGCAGGGACGAGGATAAGGTGGGGGGGGGGGCGGCGTGCACAGGGAACCATTGTTGGGACCAGAGTCTGGCTTCCATTTACCTCCTGTTGGCTTCCAGACAGATGAAAACCATTTGTCAGGGATCCCCAGGCCCGGGGTCAGATGCAGCGACACGGGACACCGCAAACGCATCGCCACAGCTGTTGGCTCTCGGCCCTGGCGGGAGCTATCTCAGGTTCCACCCAGCCTTCCTTGCCCCATTAGCAAAGCTTCCAGAAATGCTTTGAACTCCTCAAGGGCAAAAAGGCCCCGCGTGGGGAGGAGGCCAGCCTTCTGCTAACTCAGCCGGGGTGAGGGTAGGGTTTCTCCTGGGTGGGGACGGGCTGCCGCCGCCCCAGGCCAGGGCTTTCGGGGAACAGACCCGGGAGCATCCCTGCTCCGGATCAAAGCCCTTGTGAAGATTTGCCGCTCGAGGTTTCTAGCCGTGGCCGCGAAACGTGGCTCGCAGCGTCTCAGAGGTCGGGCCAGGGTCGTAGCGGTGACTGTGGGCCAGGCTCACCGTGTGCCCGGCGGTGTCGTGAGCAGCCTGTACGTTGCAGCTTTTATTCCTCACGACGACCTTGGGACGCGGCCACAGCTGTGGTTCTTATGTCATAGACCACCGGCCCCCCCCCCCCGTTCCCGCGAACCCACAGCCACGCGTGATGCGTGCGCGCCTGGGAGCGTCCTCTCCCCATCCTCTCTCTCTCTCTTTCTCTCTCTCTCTCCTGTGGAATGTTATCAGTTTAGCTGTGCCCTTTGTCTTTACAAAGCTCCTGTTCCTTTTTCTCCACGCTCCCGCCGCACCGACCCCGCGTATTCCTCTAGAAGGCTCTGCGCGAAGGCTCCAAACAAGGTTTTTTCCTCTCACGTCCCTAAAGACTGACGCTCTGTGTCGTTGGCTCCAAGATTCTCCTGCAAGCCGCAAGACTCCTCGTTACGGCCCCGGGCGGAACAAATGTACCTCCACGATGACCGCCAGATAGGACGGGCCGGAGGGCCGGCCCGAACCATATGCACTGAATTTTTTAGCGTTAAGAAGAGCCCCATGGAGACCGTTAATCATTTATCACACAGACGTCCACCGGGCGACAGCTAACAGGTGCAAAGATGGTGCGCCGCACGTGACCAGCTGTCGGGACACTGGGCGCAGCCCCTCCTCCGTGTCCCCTTCCCCCGCCCCCCCACCCCCCCTGCAAAGTCCACTCGCGGCAGACATATGGCAACCATTCGGGCCGGCTCTTTCTTTTCCCATGTCCAAGTTACATCGACAACGGTGGGGGGGGGGGGGCGGTTCCCGACTGCCCCACATGGAGTGTTTCGTTCTCGTTCAGATTATTCCAAGTTTGCGGCCTGCTCAACGTTTTGTAACGACACAAAATATTTATCTGGAGGTTTTGGTTACTATATAAACATCACAAACACGACACCGGCCCCAGATGCAGTGGGTCACGTAAAAGTCTTCCGGTTACGAAAGAGGGGGGTGGGGAAGGGGCTAACGAAGGGCTTTGGGACTGATTCTTTTCATCCTGAAATATTTGTACCGCTATTTTTAAGGCCAGGCTTTTAAAATACTGAAGTGTGTTCTTCCTTGACTCTATGTAAATATTCAGACCTCACTGACTGTCCACCAGCCAACTCGCTCAAGCTTGAGCTGGGTCACAGGGACGCGGGAGAGAATGTGGAGGGGGTGAGGCACGGCTTCGCCTCTATAAATAAACTCAGGCGAAATGAGGAAAGCTGAAATTGACAAATGCCACTCTGGGCTTTGTCACCTGTGGAGGCAAGAGATCATTCTTTACGCTTGACGATCACGTCTTTGCGTCTGCTGGGGGGTCTGGCTGACACTTGAGGACTTCGGTAGAAAGAGCGGAAGCATCCAACGCCCCAGATGGTAATCACCGAGGGGAGCCACCAGGTACTCAGACCTAGGAAGCCCACGTTCACGAGAAGTATGGAGGGAGTATCGTTGTGCATTATTTTCTCACCCTTGGTTACCAGGAAGTTAACCCTCCAAAACCAAGGGGTGGAGTCGGTGAAGTCCGTGTTTTGTGCTCTGCCGATACGTGGTCTTAGGAGGAGGCCACTGACAGGACTCCCCAGCCCTCTGTAGAAAAGGTTGGTCCAGGGGCGCCCCACTGGCTCAGTCGGTGATCTCGGGGCTGTGAGTTCGAGCCCCACATTGGGTATAGAGGTGACTTCAAAATAAAATCTTAAAAAAAAAAAAAAAAAATAAGTGTTTGGTCCAGGAAAAGGGCATTGTTGGGCGTGGGCCCTGGCCTGGACCCGTCTTACACATCTCTCTACTTTCCACAAAGTACATTTTATTCCGGACTTGGCTGGAGATGCCCCCAGCCACTCAGGCCCTTGCCTCGTTTTGCGGAGCCCGGGCCTCCTTCTGCTGAGAGCAGTGTTCTTGGTAAGCAATGTGCTTGGTGACAAATCTGGGTGAGGAGATCTCGGGGTGAAAGGTGATGAGCGTGAACGGCGATCGGGATGAATTTCTCCGGGGGGGGGAGCCCAGCCCCGGGGCCGCGTCAATGCCCCGGTCTTCAGGAAGCCGCTTGCCATCCGAGGCCTTATTCTGCAAGTGCCTGGGCGTCTGGTGTGGACTCTGGAGACCTAAGAACACGGCGAATGACATCATCGGCGGTGCAAGGAAATGAGGGTTTATTTTTAGCTCTGACCCTTGTCTGTTCAATGGTCTGGATCCTCAAACAAAGAGGAAAGGAGAGAAGGGAGAGAAATATGGAGGCCGTGGAAGCATGTGGGATTCCTTCTTGATCTAAAGAGCAGCAGAGAGCAGCTCACGCACGGCTTTCCCATTTCTTTTCAGCCGGAAAGGTGCCGACAGGGAGAACGTATGAGCCGCGGAGGACGCGCGCCGTCTTCGGGGAATCCGGCCCCTTCCCTACACTCATTCATTTTGGGAACGTGGCTCCGAGTGTCTACGGTGGAGGTGATGGACTTTTCCAGATAACCAGCCTTGTGTGGCTTGCTGCTCGTTTATTCCTGGTTGTCGCGAGACGGGATTTCCAGGCGATCTGTCCTCCGAGGGGTCCTGGGCACATGCTGTGCCAAGACCAGGAGGAGAGAGAGAAGACCAGGCGCTGGGGTGAGACAGAAGGGGGTGTCTTCGGAGTGAAGGGTGGGGGGGAAGAGAAGACAGTGCTGGCAGGCAGAGGGGAGGACCCTCGGGTAAGGGCAGCGCCCCAGGCAGGAGACTCCGGAGGGCAAGCAGGAATGTCAGCCGTGGTGGGACAGACGAGAGGCCAAGGTCGAGAGACGTTTCTTTCCGCCGAGCACGGTGGGCTGACGCTACAGTGTGAAATGGGACCGAGAGTTTCGTCACGGTGCATCGGCATAGCCTACGCCCCAGGAATATCGGGTTCTGGTCCCGGCTTTGTTGCTACATCACCGTGTGGCCTTGGAGAAGCCATTTGCGCTCAGTTGCCTTCTCTAAAAGCAAAGGAGGCTGTTGGGGCGCCCGGGGGGCTCAGTCGGTTGAGCATCGGACTCTTGGTTTCGGCTCAGGCCATGATCTCACGGTTTGTGAGTTTGAGTCCTGCGTCGGGCTCTGTGCTGACGGTGCGGAACCTGCTTGGGATTCTCTCTCCCTCTCTCTCTGCCCCACCCCTGCTCGAACTCTCTCTCTTTCAGAATAAATAAATAAACCCGAACAAACTAAATAAAAGCAAAAGAGGTCGGACCAGGATGGGGGGCCCCAGAGCAGAGATCTCATTCAGGACGGTCAAAGGGGATCTCAGACTCGCTGGGGGCCCTGAGATGGTCGCCCAGCTGGGTCCCCCCCACACCCCCTGCACCCCACTTCTGCAAGGAGGGAAGCTTTCTGGTCCCCGGGGGGGGGGGGGTCTCTGTCTCCGTGTCAAGTATGATCCCACCCCACACCTCAGCTCCCCGGGGTCTCGGAAATCCAAAAGCAGCTTCCCCCCCTCCCAGAATAGAACGAGCATCAAGGCCCTGAGACTTCTCTCGACTCTAAAACTATTGGATTTGCTGATTCTCTTCCAGAATAGGGTTGCAGACCACTCACGTGGCGACTGACGACAGACCCTCGGGCCAACCTGGAGGTGAGGTGTCCCCAGTGCTGGGGCAGCCGAGCTTCGCACGGTCCTGCAGGGACCCTCCTATCACTGCTCCTTCCTCAAGACTTGTCCTCGTCTGCGTGTGGGTGTGTGGGGGGGTGTCGCTCAGCTTGGGCGATGGTGCAAGAGGGTACGTGGAGAAGCAGTTTCTTCTGTTCTCCCAGTGGAGAACACAGTCGTGCAGCCGCGCTAAACCACGGCAGGGCCGGGAAAGGAGGCGTCCGGCCGGGTGAGGGTGTGGGGCCCAAACTCCACTACTGGGGACGGAGGGAGCAGCGATCTGGAGAGGCAGCCCCAGGTCGGCCACAGGAAGGACACAGAAGGTTATAGTAGCCAGGACAGGGGTGATTGTGAGTCCTTGAGCAGCCATCAAAATGTCACTGGAAGGGGGCGCCCTGGGGGGCTCAGTTGCTTGAGCGTCCGACTCTGGGTTTCAGCTCAGCTCGTGATCTAGCGGTCTGTGAGTTCGAGCCCCGCGTCGGGCTCTGTGCCGACAGCTCGGAGCCTGGAGCCTGCTTTGGATTCTGTGTCTCCCTCTCTCTCTGCCCCTCCCCTCCTCATGCTCTCTCTCTCTCTCTCTCTCTCTCTGCTTCAAAAATAAATAAACATTAAAAAAAATTAAAAAAAAAAAGAAACAAGTTGCATTTAGAAAAACGAGTTCTTACATGGGATTCAGCTTATAGAAAGAAGACAAGTGTTCTCTGGCTGAAGCAGAGGAGGGGGCCTGTTGGTCCCTTTGCTTTTGTTGGCTTGGCATCTTAGAGGTGGGCACCCGAGGGGCTGGATGTCAAGTCCAAAGTTTCCCTCCAGGTGCGTGGGCTCCAAGAAGCCCAGGGTGGGAGCCCTGAAATGTGGGAAGCAGGGCCCAGAGCCGCTCCCGAGAGTAACGGCGTCGAAACAAAGCCACAGGAGCCCTGTGACCCTTGTCATAACAAAGTCGTGTTCCAGGTCACATGAGTGGCGAAGAGAACCTCACTCGTTTTCAGGGTCAGAAGTTCATCCTTACGGAGGCCTGGGTGTTGTTCGAATTTTGTGTTTAATGATATTGGGGTGGCTATGTTTATGCTTGATTTAGTCGACAACACAGACCCCAATTATAACATGGTCACCATGGAAAACCATCATCTGTTCGTGGTGTGGTTTCACGGACCCCACAGCCGCAAAAGGCTTCCTGGGACAAGGCCCAGGTGGCCCAGATGCGCCAGCACGGGGCCCTGGGCGAAACGTGCGGGCAGGGGTCCGTGAGCAGCACCATGACAATGCCGCCAGCCCACGGTGGCCCGCGATTCTCCACCTCTTCTGGGGACACAGAGAGAAGGTCCAGAATTTCAGCTCCAGATGACAGCACGGGTGCCATCAAAAGAAGTTTCTAGAGTGTGCAGGAGCCCATGATCCCAGTGTCAGGGGGGCAGGGGAGTAAGAAGGGTGGAAAAGAAATATGACAGGGTCCCGGGCAGGGGTGGGGGCGGGGGGGGGAGGCGGCTGTGTCTCCAGCAGTGTCAGCGAGAAGAGGTTGACAGCCTCAGATTGTCATCTTCGACAACTATTACGCATTCAAGAAAGGGACAAAGACAAAGAGCCCTGGGTCTAGCTGAGAGGGGGCAGTAGTCCTGAGGCACGCTTGCTCCTGACAAGGGTGACGGGAAGGCTTCGCTGGCAAAAACCCTCAGTTCCCCAAACCAGCTCAAGTTCCTTGGCTCCCTGCGCCCCGAACGGGGTTATCTTCCCACGTAAGCCCTGGGTGAGACGAGCCCACGCCGTGATGCCATTTGTCCAAAAGGTGCCATGTCAGAAAGCCCGGCAGAAAAGTGGGCAAGAGGCAGGAGTGGTCACGTCGCGGAGAAGGTGAGGAAAGACTCAAAAACACGTCCGGGTTCATTATTCCTCCGGGAACTGCAAATGCAGACCTCGGTGAGATGTCCTTGCACAGCCCGCCGGTTAGCGTGAGCGAGCAGGTGTTGGGAGGGGGTGTGACACTGGGGCCTTTGCCCCCACCCCTGGAGGGCGTGTAGACTCCCAGGGTCCCTTTGCAGAACACTGTGGCATCTGGTTGTGAACTTGAACGTGCACAGAGCTACGGCTTGGCGGTTTCACTCCGGGTACACAGTCGACCCTGGCACGGGGTGGGGGGAGGCCAGAGGCAGTGGGCCCCAAGCAGTCGAAAATCCAAGTATACCTTTCGGCTTCCCCAAGTCCTAGGACACAGCCAGCATTTGTAACAAACCACGTGGAATACAATAGAGAAACTTAAGGGACGTTGTCCGTAGTAAGGAGAACTTCTGTCTCATCAAGTGCTTCATCTGAGCGTGAGTTCCCGTGTGGGGGCTGAAGATGTATACAATTGTTACTGTACGTGCAGAATACGTTTATGACGCGTGTCCAGAATTTTTTTTTTTTTTTTTAAGTTTGAAAACCAATGCCCCGGAGTAACTCGGGACATACGTACCGAGAGACCCGTGGAATGTTTGTTTATTCACACGAGGACAAAAACTGCTGACTACTCGAGTGTTCCTTTCCAGGAAGATGGACGAGTAAACTGCAGCATTAACACAAGGGACAATTACGTGACAACGGAAAGGAGTGAGAACTACGTGTGGCCGTAGGGGTAGACCCCAGAGCCACAGCGCTGAAGGCAAAGAGCTGAGCAAAGATTACATATACTACCCTCCATTTATCTATCTATCTATTTTTTAAACCTTTCTTTTTTGAGAGAGAGAGCATGGGGGAGGGACAGAGGGACAGAGAGAGAATCCCAAGCAGGCTCCGCCCTGCCAGTGCGGAGCCCTGCGTGGGGCTTGATCTCACGACAGTGAGATCATGACCTGAGCCGAAATTAAGATTTTGGACGCTTCACCCGCTGAGCCACCCAGACGCCCCAGTTTTATTTTATTTGTTTATTAAAAAATTTTTTTAACGTTTATTTGTTTTTGAGAGACAGAGAGAGACAGAGCTCGAGTAGGGGAGGGGCAGAGAGAGAGAGAGAGAGGGAGACACGGGATCCGAAGCAGGCTCTGCGCCGACGGGCTGACAGCAGCGAGCCTGATGTGGGGCTCAAACCCATGAACCGGGAGATCATGACCTGATCCGAAGTCAGATGCTTAACCGACTGAGCCGCCCAGGCGCCCCTATTTATTTTTTAAGTAGGCCTCACATGCAGCGTGGAGCCCAACTCAGGGCTTGAACTCACAACCCTGAGATCAAGATCTGAGCTGAGATGGAGAGTTGGACGCTTAGCCGACTGAGCCCCCCAGGCATCCTGCACTCACTGCTTTCAGGGCGTTCCACACACCGCTAGGCAAAACAACACGTCGAGGACGTTACGTACATCCCCGGGGGAGCGGGGAGTGACGGGTGATGTCTGGTCTTTAATCGGGGTGGTTGGTTTCACGTGTATTTATTTTATTGTTACAGTTGGTAATTTACAGATAGGTTTCATGTGTGTATCCACGTATACAATATTTGAATGTGCGCAACATTCCGTGAAACCGAAATCAATATAGTCATAAAAACATCTAATCCACTGACTCAAAAAACATCTGTTTCCAGTAAGCAATTATAACTTTCCCTCTCAAAATAGAGATTTCCATCAAAACCAACAAAAAATGGACCAAACAGAAGAAGAAGAAAAAAAGAACACCCCTTCAGGCTGTCCTCGCGGATTGTGTTAGGGCATCGATTACACCACCGATCTGAACCTGTTTTCATAGTTGGTAAGTGGATGAGGCGAGACCCTTGTTTGGGGACAGTGTTTGCTCCTGGGATCAGCCTTTGAATGTTAAAGCAGAAAAGGTGACCCGAGGGACCAGGCTCTTGGGTGGACGCAACTCATTTGCCGGTCTCTCTCTCCAAATGCAGTGAAGGTCTTTGTGTCCTGTAATCTGAACGCAAACAACGGATTCCAGGCATTTGGCTCACAAGCCCATCAAGTATTCATGATTGCTTATTCCTGAGAATAAAGTAAAATTAGCCACAGAGCCGCCCAGGAGACATATCTGCCCTCAGGCATTCAGCGTCACTACACTGTGGCAGAGTAGAGGGTCTTAAAATCATCTCTAGTCCCACGGAGTTCCTGGAATAAAAGCATCGATGATGAGCCTTTGGGTTTGCGGAGGTGTGCTCTGGGTGGAATTGCCTCCCCTCAAAAATCCATGTGTCGACCCCCGGGACCTCAGACCGTGACTTTATTTGGAAATACAGTCACTGCAGATGTGATTTGTTAAGATGAGGTCATACGGGAGTAGGGTGAGCCCTTAATCCAAGATCACTGGTGTCCTTATAAAAAACGGGGGGATATTTGGACGCAGACACGTACACGGGGAACACGCTGTATGAACATCAAGGTGGAGAGTGAAGTCTCTCTCGGCAGAAACCAAGGGATGTGACAAGTGGCCAGAAAACCACCAGAAGTTAGGCGAGAGACGTGGAGTGGCCCTCGGGAGGAGTCACCTCACAGTTTGACTTTGGGTTCTTGTCTCCAGGACGAAGGCAATGATTTCTGTTGGGCTAAGCCACACGGTCGTGGTGCTCTGTTAAAGCGGTCCCGGCCAACAAATACGTTTTGGTTCTTTACGATTTAGGAAAATGCTCTATCTCCCATTCAAATGCCGAACATTGTAAGGATGACCTCCGCAGTTTGACGGTCAACATGTGTAATCAAGAGTCCTGGAATAAAGATTCCATCCTGCCTTTTGATTGGCTGTCTGACCTCAAATAAATCTCTCACGCTCCTTGGGCTCCTGTTCTCTTGGGCCAAACTGTCATGGTACCAGTAATGACCATAATGAGCACAGGCTCATCTCGCTGTCCCCCATCCGTGTTCTTCCTCCCAGGGTCAGGTCTTCGTTCCAACTGACTTTCTGCAGGAACTGTCTCTCCCCGTCTTCCCGAACCTCTTTCTTCTTGCCTTAAAACCCATTGCTAACTTTGCTTAATCAAGCCCCGTGGTATTATAGATTTCTTGTCGTTCCAAGAGCCCCCTGCACGGAGTTGTTTTATTTTAAGGAGACTTGAACCCAGGTGAACGGTGCTGTGTAGACGATTCTGGGTGAAAAACTGTCTCCCGAGGGGGATAAGTAGATGTGTCCTCCATTATTTACCTCTGTACCCATGTCTATCTACCTTGGCTTCAAGACAGAGGACGGGGGCCACTTGGCCCGCTCAGCCTTTGCTCCCTCTGCTGTGCTGGTCACATAAAGTCTCCTTTAGATCAGCTGTGTTCAGCATGATGAAGATTTCTTTGCATTAAAAATCAGAATAGCGGGGCGCCTGGGTGCATCAGTCGGTTGGGCGTCCGACTTCGGCTCAGGTCATGATCTCACAAGTTCGTGGGTTTGAGCCCCGCATCGGGCTCTGTGCTGACAGCTCAGGGCCTGGAGCCTGCTTAGGATTCCGTGTCTCTCTCTCTCTGCCTCTCCCAGACTTGTGCTCTGTCTCTCTCTGTCTCTCAAAAATAAGTAAACCTAAATAAAAAAAAATTTTTTTTTAAATCAGAATAGGGCCACTGGTTTAGAACTCAGACCAAAAACATCCATGTGAAACCGGCTGAATGAATCCAGATCCAAATTCTTGCCTCTACCTGTTCCCAGCCTTTCTGACCCCCCAAAAGGCTAACTTTTTGCTTTATAAAGCTACTCTGAAGAACTGGTAATTCTCTCCTTCTGGGGCAATCACACGCGAATGAATGGTTCATTGTTAAGGAAGTCATTCCGCTGAACGAGACAATCTCTCCTTCATGCAAGGTTAGGAGCGTTGGACCAAATGTTATAATTAAGTCAACTATTTGTCTACATTTCTGGTTTGCAGCCACGTGTGTACAGGCATTTCAAGTAACTGAATTTTGGGGGGTCCATCAATGTTTTCTGTCTTTTAAGACAAGTGACTTTATAGATGGGAGTGTAGTAAAGTACAGTCGTACGATCTTATATTTCCAAAAGGGTTCAGAGACACCTAAGATTTTCAAAAACGTGGACATTTTACTGGGAGTGGCGAAAGGAAGTAGCAGTTTCTGAAATGGCTAGAAGGATTTGCGGGCGTTTACATTACCACTGCTCTAATCCTTTTTCCAGAGGCCCAAGTCCCCGGCCCTCGTCCACTTACAATTACTACTGACATGTGAGTGTGAAATACAGATATAACTTACCGACTAAGCCAGTCCCAGAGTGACTAGAACAAAATAGGATATTCCAGAGAAGTAATAAGCACTTGTCTCTGATTTCTGGGAAAAAAACAAAAACAACCCCCCAAACTCCAAAAGTGATGCTAGAGATCCCTAAATTTCTGCTAAGAGATGTTACTTTTTTTTCCCTCCTGTGGGAAAATACACATACCATAAAATTTACCATCTTGACTTTTTTTTTTAATTTAAAAAATTTTTTATTTATTTTTGAGAAAGAGAGACAGACAGACAGACAGACAGACAGAGTGCGAGCAGGGGAGGGGCAGAGAGAGAGGGAGACACAGAATCCGAAGCAGGCGCCAGGCTCTGAGCCATCAGCACAGAGCCCGATGCGGGGCTCGGACTCACAAACTGTAAGATCATGACCTGAGCTGAAATCGGACACTCAACCAACCGAGCCACCCAGGTGCCCCCCAAATCGCATTTTCAATGCACAGAAGAGCTGGCCCCTTAAAAGAGGCCTATAATCAATTATTTTAAAAGATCTTTTTTAAAAATACCTTTCTTATTACAAAATAAGAAGCATTCATGATAGGAAATTTAGAAATTATGGAAAAGTAAGTAAAAGAAAAATAGTGCCACTGTCCAGAGATAACTTTGGTTAACATTTTCTGCATAGCCCTCCATTCTATACATTCCCCCCAACACACAGCCCACACATATGTATACGGACTTATGTCCATAGGTACATATATTGTACCCGTGTGTATATGTTGGAGCCCGCGTCGAGCTGGTTGCTGTCAGCTCAGACCCTGCTTCGGATCCTCTGTCCCCGCCTCTCTGCCTCTCCTCAACTGTGGCGTGCTCTTTCTGTCCCTCAAAAATTAATGGACGTTTAAAAATAAATAAATAAATGTTGGCCTTATTCTATTCTTACAATCCGAGAGCCTGGTTTTCTCATTTCACTGTATGTTAAAGAGCATTTCCCCATGTCCCCATATTTTTAAATAATTAACTTCCTTTTTTGACAGCTGCATGGTAAAGCATCCTGAAAAAATAATCACTTCACATTATGCGTTTGGGAGGTTTTCCTGTTCTGGACTCTCTTGGGGATACTGTAGAGTTAAAACAAAACAAAACAAAACAAAACAAACCACGAAAGCTGTTTTTGACAGGAGTCCCGCCGGGTAGGCTCTTTCCCCAGACCGTTTCTCTCCTTTTCTAGATGGTGGAAGACAGCCAGCCACAGGGGCAGTTCTGGCCTGGCACCTTTTTGAAAACGGTGGGAGTGTCGACCTGCTACGTATGGGAAAGACACCTGTAGAGTGGGCCGATCCAATGTGGCTCTCAAACCGTCAGAGGAGGAAGAATGGCCCTAATTTGGACAAAACTCCTACAAAATATGAAGGGGTCTTGGAAGGCTGTTGTGACAATTCCACGAGCAGCTTTCACTTGTGAGTTACCTGACGGTTCATGGTCACTCGAATGCAGCTTTCAGCTCCATCAGGCCTTTGCGGAGCGTGTCCTCACGTGCGTCTTTTGATAGAACAATTAATACATGCTGGCAGCGTGCTTGTGGTCTTTCTGAAATGCTTGCGAACGATGCTGTCGCTGCTGTAAGCTTGGTATATTTTGGGTCTTACGAATGATTTACCACTTACTAAATTTGAAATCCAAATTATACAGCTGGCCCTGGCTGTTGCCAGCTAATAAATGCTGCAACACCGGGACCAAGTTCAGAAGCTCTCACAGACTGCTTCGATTTCTGACTTTTTCCAGGGTAATCATGGGGGAAAGAAACTCTTGGATTTTACGGGTCAAAACATACGATAGATAACCTGCGTTATTTAAGACAATATTTGTCCTGTTATATACAGAAAAAAAAAAAAGTCTCATCATATATTTTTAACTCGATATACCTGGTAAACAACCTTTTTTTTGAAAAAAAGATGAGGGGCGCCTGGGTGGCTCAGTTGGTTAAGCATCCAACTCTTGATCTCGGCTCGGGTCATGATCTTATAGTTCATGAGTTTGAGCCCCGTGTTGGGCTATCTGCTGTCAGCGTGGAGCCTGCTTGGGATTCTTTCTCTCCCTCTCTCTTTGTCCTGCTCTACTCACACACTCTCTCTCTCAGAATAAGTAAATAAACTTAAAAAAATTTTTTTAAAGATGATCAATACTACAAGTTACAATTTAAGTCAGAATTACTAGGTCGCTTGAACTGTGACTATACAGCTAAATCGTATACTACGTGTTCCTAACTATTATCATTCTTCCTTCTTAAAAAAAAATTTTTTTTTAATGTTTATTATTTTTGAGAGACAGAGAGAGACAGAGCGTGAGCAGGGGAGGGGCACAGAGAGGGAGACACAGAATCTGAAACAGGCTCCGGGCTCCGAGCTGTCAGCACAGAGCCTGATGCAGGGCTCGAACCTGCAGACTGTGAGATCATGACCTGAGCTGAAGTCGGACCCTTAATGGACGGAGCCGTCCAGGAGCCCCTATCATCCTTCCTTCTGCCTTCCCTCAAACTGTGGAAGAAAAAGCCCATGACACATGGACTCGCGGGCACACGTGAGAACGTGCTATTGCTGCTGCGCTGAGATTTAGCCCCAAAGGGTGCAATGTGTTCATCATCCGAGTTGGCCAGCAAAGGTGATTGGGAAGGGAGCCATTTTCACCTTGTCACTTTCCTCTCGCATCAGACACTGCTCCTGCAAGCATCACGGCCAAAGACAATCCAGTCATCTAATTAGCGCCCCTGGACCGTCAATCAGTTTTGGAATGCGGTGAAACCTACCCTTTCACCTGCTTTCCAATACAAAATATAGAATTTCAAAGCATTAGACCCGGAAGATGTTCTGAATCGGCTCTCGTACGTTCAGTGTACACGAGGAAATGGAGGTCTACAGAGGGTGGACGTCGGTCTCAAGGCAGGTGCTGTGTTTAACCACTCAGTCACGCATCCCGTTCCAAGCAGGAGTCATTGCAAGGTCCTCGGGGTGCAGGAGGGTGCAGTGTTTAATAAACATTAAAAAAAAATGTGCTGCTCTTGAAGAGTTACACTCCGAGCAGGCGGGCAGCGTCAGGTGCGGTGGGGACTGTGGTAGCAGCTCACGCCGAGCGCCAAAGAAGCATGAAGATAGATGTTAGCTCTACCCGAGGAGGTTGGGAAGGCTTCCCAGAAGAGGAGGCTTTCGACCTGGACCTTAATGCGAGCATAGGGAGAAAAGATAAGGAAGGAAAGTGGCAGGAAATTGGTCTTAAAAAAGTCTTGTGCCAACTTTATTCTGAGCAAATAGGGCTCCGTGAAGGCTTCTCAGTAGGGTGAGGATACGATCAGACCTAGATTCGCAGTGGAGTTGAATTAGCAGTTTACATTCGAGACCAGAGAGCCTAACCATGTAAGAGCGGTGATAACAAGGACCAAGGGAAGTATACAGATGGCCAACAAGCACACGAGAAGGCACTCAACATCGCCGGGCACCAGGGAAATGCAAACTAAAACCACAGTGAGATAACAACACAGATCCACGAGAATGGTCACAATTGAAAAGGCTGACCAGGGGCGTCTGGGTGGCTTGGTCAGTTAAGCTTCTGACTTCAGCTCAGGACATGATCTCACGGTCCGTGAGTTCGAGCCCTGCGTCGGGCTCTGTGCTGACAGCTCAGAGCCTGGAGCCTGTTTCAGATTCTGTGTCTCCCTCTCTCTCTGCCCCTCCCCCGTTCATGCTCTGTCTCTCTCTGTCTCAAAAATAAATAAATGTTAAAAAAAAATTAAAAAAAAAATAAAAAAAAAAGAAAAGGCTGACCAGACCAAGTGTTAACAGGATGTGGAGCGAAGGGAGCTCTCATATACGGGGAATAGAAAATGGCACAACAGTTTGGAAGCCAGTGTGGCAGTTTTCTGTAAAGTCAAAGTCAAATATATACTAACCATGTGATCCAGCCATTCCAAATCGAAACCTTTACCCCAAAGAAACGAAAACATACGTTCCCACAAAGGCTTGTACGTGAATGTTCGTACCAGCCGTATGCATGAAAGCTTAAAAACTGGAAAGGACCCAACTGTCTATCGACAGATAGATGGATAAACGAGTTGCGGTCTATCCATACAGTGGAATACTACTCAGCAATAAAAAGGAACGATCTACTGTTGGACACAGCCTGGAAGGATCACGAATACATTATGCGAAAGGACGTGATGTATGAGTACACACTGCGAGATCACATCTGTATGAAACTCTAGGAAAAACAAACCTAATGTGTAATGACACAAAGCAGCCTGGAGGGATGATGGACTTTTTCTTTTCCTTGATTGTAACGGTGGTCACATGGCCTATAAATTTGCCAAAGCTCCTTGAAATAACGTATACGTAGGGAGTGCTATTATAGTACAATACATTTTATTTAAAAACAATAAGTTGAACTTAGACGGTGGATGAAATCAATTAAAAACATGGCGGTTGATCCGATTTTACAGGCTTTCTTCTTGGTTCTATTTAGTTACGAATTGATGTCTTAAAAAATGTTTTTTAAACGTTTATTCATTTTTGAGAGACAGAGAGAGAGAGAGAGAGACAGAACGTGAGTGACAGAGGGGCAGAGAGAGAGGCAGACACAGGATCCAAAGCAGGCTCCAGGCTCCGAGCTGCCAGCACAGGGCTTGATGCGGGGCTCGAACCCACAAACCGTGAGACCATGACCTGAGTGAAGTCGGACACTTAACGGACTGAGCCGTCCAGACGCCCCTGGATTGATGTCTGAAAATAATCCAAACGGGCACAGACAGAAACAAATACAGAAAGGACCTCTTGGTCCATCCAATCAACAAAGGGAGACATTTATACAGTAAAATTCAGTAGGCAATATAATACAAAGCCTCTGTTCCACACATTAGCGAAAAGCAACTCAACAAGATGTTAGCAGGGGTAATCACAAACTCCATGAGAATTAGAAATAATTTAAGGATTGACAAACCACCTTCCACCCGTTTGAAACGTTATCTTAATTTTTTTCTGTGTTTTGAATGCATCTCTATTATGCAGACCACTGGGTTATCTTTAATACTGCTGGTTTTAAAAGCTTTCTTTATTCTTCTGTAATTTCGTTTTTATTGTTATGTTCACAATTTTGATTACACATCCAGGTGAAGAGAAACGCGGAGGGGCGCCCGGCTGGCTCCATCAGTTGAACATCCGACTCTTGATCTCGGGGTTCTGAGGTTGAATCCCATGTTCAGTGCAGAGATTACTTAGAAATAAAACATTAAGAGGAAGTCAAATATGGAGGGAGATAAAATGAAAGAAGAAAATAAAGGGAGAGAGAGAGAGAGACATTGCCCAGAACTCGGTCTGTAGGCACTCTGCCATTATTTAGACCTTATTCTGTTCTTTTCCATCTGACTCCTTAAACGAGCGGTCCATTGGGAAGCAGCAGGGCTTTGTAAGGAAGTCAGAAGAGCGTGCAGCTGTCTTATTTCCATCTTCAGAGAAAACCCCTCTCTTCTTTTGAGGAGCCTCCTTTTCTCTCCTTGCAGGGTCTGGTTCTAGAAGGGTTCCCCGGCCAGGCGTGGGACCCAGGCTAGACTGGGTGCTGGCACACGGCCCAGATGAGTCGATGAAAGTCGGTCTCTGTTTCCTCGCCCACGGTCCTTTGGAGTCCGTTGGAGTCCCCCCTCTGATGGCCAAGTAAGAGGGGAGCCAGGAGGGGCTGGCGGCCACGGTTAGAGCCAATTGGAGAGGAAGAAACTAACACTCAGGGAGGTAAAAACAAAAGACAGAGACAGTTTTGACGGAGACACCAGCCACCCCCGGCCTTTCCCGACGCTTTACTACATGAGAAATCATCCCCTCAGTGCAAGCTGGCTGTTACAACCGTTTAAGAGGGAGTGATCATTGGGGCGCCTGGGTGGTTCAGTCGGTTGAGCTTCCGACTCTTGATCTCGGCTCATGTCATGATCCCGGGGTGGTGGGATCGAGCCCCATGTCCGGCTCTTTGCTGAGCATGGAGTCTGCTTGGGAGTCTCTCCTTCTGTCCCTTCGCCCCTCTCTTCCTCTCTCTCTAAAATAATAATAATAATAAAAAGGAAGTGATTGTTATAAGCCGTTCCACCTCTGGCATGCATGACAATCCAGTCGACCTGTCCAGGGCACCAGAGAGTGACTTGGGACCCCAAGGAGAAAAACACGGAGGGGTCCTCCAGTGAGGGCACACGCAATCTACTGGGTCCGGGACCCTCTTGCCCGACACTTCGCCCCAAGTATTTGCAAAGCGCCTCTCTTTCCTCTCCAGTCTGCCCTGGTTCTTCCCTCCTCCTGACCCCCACGTCCACATCTGTCAGACCTAAGTGTCTTGAGCTCTAAGTTTCCTTCTTACAGCCTCCTTGGATCTTTCACAAACTCTAGCTTTTCTGCAGTTACTCCCCTGGATTGCCGCCTGGTACATCGACAGGCCAAGATCTAACATTTCGCTCTGAGACCTCCAGGAATATTTGCTTCCTCTCCTCTTCTCTCCTTGGAAGAAAATGGTCTTCTTGAACGCTTCTGGAGGATGACCTCAGTGTCTTTTTCAAATCGGAGAGAAACCTGGGTTTCATCCCAACTCACGCCTGGCTCCTTAGCCAGACAGCAGTCCCTCACTGAGAACTTTGCCAAGTGATTCTGAAGAGTCCGGTGGATTAGAGGGAGTATCGTTCTCATAGTTACCCTCACCACCAACCTGATGGCCTAAGAAGGGTGCTGTTCCCACTGGAACCTTAAACTTGAGCACAATGACTATTAATATCTCGTGAGCCCACTGGGAACAGTTTGGAACATTTAAATTTTTTTTTTTTTCTTTTCAACGTTTTTATTTATTTTTGGGACAGAGAGAGACAGAGCATGAACGGGGGAGGGGCAGAGAGAGAGGGAGACACAGAATCGGAAATAGGCTCCAGGCTCTGAGCCATCAGCCCAGAGCCCGACGCAGGGCTCGAACTCACGGACCGCGAGATCATGACCTGGCTGAAGTCGGACGCTTAACCGACTGCGCCATCCAGGCGCCCCCAGTTTGGAACATTTAAATGAGATTTTAGTCAAGGCTTGAGGGATGCCCGGGTGGCTCGGTCGGTTAAGCGTCCAACTTTGACTCAGGTCATGATCTCATGGTCTGTGAGTTCGAGCCCGGAGTCAGGCTCTGTGCTGACAGCTCAGGGCCTGGAGCCTGCTTCGGATTTTGTCTCCCTCTCTCTCTGACCCTCCCCCACTCGCACTCTGTCAATCTCTCAAAAACAAAATAAAAACATAAAAAAAAATTTAAATAAACTTTTTTAGTTTGTTTGACATTAAAGGTATTTATTTATTTATTTACTTATTTAGAGGAAAAAGAGAGAATATCCAAGCAGGTTCCACACTGGCAGCACAGAGCCCGATAAGGGGCTCAAACCCACAAACCGTGAGATCATGACCTGAGCTGAAACCAAGAGTCAGATGCTTAACCCACTGGGCCACCCGGGCACTGCCCCCTCTTTTTTAAAGTTTTTATTTATTTTTAGGCCCTGAATTTTTATCATTTTGCTCACTCTTGCCCATCCTGCATTTCCTGCGCTCTCTTCTGCCTGAAGAACTCTCCAGTGTATCAAACCAATCAACCAGTGAGGAGGTGTGCTGTCCCCGCGTGGACCCTGAGGGGTCCTTGGAGTGGCCCTTGACATCGGAACCTGGACACGCTTCAGCTGGGCTTTCCCACAGATTGCCTCCTCACGACAGCAGCCATCGGCCTCCTCCAACGCCGTGGGGACTTCTTGAAAAGAATCGGTATATCAGTTGTCTTGCTACATAGCAGTCTGCCCATTATCTTAAGCGGCCTTCAAGCGATAACCATTATTTCTCATGGTTCTGTAGGTTGACTGGGCAGTCGTTTTGGTCTGGATCTGCTCAGGTGGGGTTGGATGGTCTAGAACCCTCATTCACAAACTGGGGTTGACAGGCTGTTGGTCCAGGACCTCCACTCAGGCAACTCTCTTCTGTCCATGTGGCCTTTCATTCTTTGGCAAACGAGCCTAGCTTTCTTCACATGTCCGTGGCATTTTTGGTTTCCAAAGAGCAACACGTAAGGGCAGGCCCCAGTGAGCAAGACTTTACAAGTCTCTGCTTGTGTCACATTTGCTATTATCTCATTGGCCACAGCGAGTCACGTGACTGAGCTCAGCATCAATGTGGGAGACCAGCCCAAAGGCCTGGCGTATTATTATGACTGTTCTAATATTATCTATTAGCATAAATTATATTTATCGTGATCATTTTTGTAAAGAATGTGACCACAGGGTGGACCCATGACCCATGTTCTCCTGGCCAGCTGGAGAACCTCTTTACCCTGGTCCCGAGGACTGGTTCGGGATGGTCATGCGGCTCAAGCTGGTCTGGAGTCCTTGCTGGTTGGACAGGCTGTCCAGCTTGGGGATCACAGCGCTGGAAGAATGTGACATTGGGACTTGGGTAGTAGGAGAGACTAGGTCAGTGCACGAAGCTGGAGATGGTGACATTGAGCCCTGATCTAGCTTAGCCTGAAGATCGCACTTGAAATACATGGTAAATTCTTTTCTTTCTTTCTTTCTTTCTTTCTTTCTTTCTTTTGCTTAAGCTACTTGGCATTGGGTTTTTGTCAGTGGCAATCAGAAGCCTGATAAAGGACCTGGAGGGAAGGACAAAGCAGAAAAGCTCCTTTTCTTTGACAAGTTGATAATAATGGCTAAGTAGTTGTGTTAGATTTAGCCTCAGGGCCCATGTTGCTGTATACCATTCAGTGTCGTCTCACCAGAAACCCCACCATTAGGAGACCATTCCGGGCCTCCACGCGATGGACTGATGTCAAGGAGGCACCGAAGAGATCAGATTGCCCCACGTCAAGAGGTTTGCTGCATCTCCGCTCACCACCTAGACTGCGCGAACCTTTCCCTCCCTGCTTGTAACCCCCCACCCAGTCACAGAACAGAGTTCCTTTGAAAGTCCCGGGAGTCAAACCTGACATAAACTATGAGCTTAGCTAGAGACGCCAACGTTCAATGTTAAACAGACCGTCCGGTGCTCCGGATACCAGAGGAAGATGAAGAATCGCAGGCCAGCTGTCTTAGGAATTGACTCTTAACTTAATTTGGGCATCGTTCAGTCAGAAAGGAACACCAGACCGGGCCTGATACTGAACAGAGGCCGGAAGATATAAATAACTCAAATCAAGCAACTCGAGGCTATCGTCTCATTAGCAATAGGGGAGAAAATAAAGTAAAAAATAAGAAGGAAAAGACCAGACTGTGAGCTTTTGAATTTTTTTTATGTTTATTTTTGAGAGAGACAGAGAGACAGAGAGACAGAGACAGAGCGTGAGCAGGGGAGGGGCAGAGAGAGTGGGAGACACAGAATCCGAAGCAGGCTCCAGGCTCCGCGCTGTCAGCCCAGAGCCCGACGCGGGGCTCAAACCCACAACTCTCGAGATCATGACCTGAGCTGAAGTTGATCGCTGAACCACTGAGCCCCCCAGGCGCCCCCAGACTGTGAGCTTTTGAAGGGGAATGTTATTTGCAAGTGAGAGACGCTGAGTAAACTCAACTTCAGTGAGACGCTCAGTGAGGGCAACATTGCAAAAAACACACAAAACGGGAGCTATTTAAGGAAACATGAACGAGGAGATGCTTGACAGATCTGAAATGCCACCTGGATTAGACAAGAAAGCACGGACGAGAGGCTAAGATAGTAAGTAGGCTTCCATTCAAGGCCTTTCCCTGACATATTATAACCACGTGCATTGGTGATATATTTTTAGTGAGTCCTTCAGGCCTAAAAAAGTCTCTCCCGAAAAGATAAAGGAAGAAAAATAGACGAGTCCTTTACAGAGATTTTAAGTCTCCTATTAGACTGAGACTTTATGCCCGACTGCTCTGCAGACAACCAAAGTTCCAGGCAGCGTGGGGTCACCCAGGGGGTGTGGCACTTCCCCCATCTCGCCTCCCTGATACTGACTGGAAGATTAATAAGAAAGAGAAGGCAGATCCTTCTGGAGATCCCTTTATTTTTTTATTTTTTATTAAAGAAAAAAATTTTTTTTCAACGTTTATTTATTTTTGGGACAGAGAGAGACAGAGCATGAACGGGGGAGGGGCAGAGAGAGAGGGAGACACAGAATCGGAAACAGGCTCCAGGCTCTGAGCCATCAGCCCAGAGCCTGAGGCGGGGCTCGAACTCACTGACCGCGAGATCGTGACCTGAGCTGAAGTCGGACGCTTCACCGACTGCGCCACCCAGGCGCCCCTGGAGATCCCTTTAAAAACACACCTGGGCTTGGCCTCGTTGTCGATTGCCCTGTATCCCACCAAAAATGTCAGCCAACACACTCCAAGCGTTTCTACACGAGCTCTTGGTTCACTGAGTTGGTTCAAGAACCCGTTGCTCTGCTCCTCGTGAGCCTGGGATACCTGAGGTGAAGGTGTGGCGAAGGGGTCACTTCTCAGTAGCCTTACTATTCTGGAAAATGAGCAAACAAACTCTCAGTCGCGTTATTATTCTGGAAAACAAACAAACAGACATTATTAGTGGTGTCTCATTGGAGACTCTTTGAGCTCATTTTTTGGGTCCCTACACTGCGCGAGGTATACGCCTGGGTCCCCCGGCTCCGGCCCCGGATCCCAACCCCCCCCCGTGGGGGGGGGGGGCCGGGGGTGGTTATTTATGACCGGGTGGCCTGAGCCCCAGGATTTACCGGGCGGACTATCTGGGGCAGAAAGGAAGAGGTAAGTGACTTGTGAGTGTTTTGTCTTGTTTTGAAATGTTCGTCCCGTTTCCTAAGTGGACGTTGAACCCTGTTCTCTTTTTCTGTCTTTAATCGAGGAAGTGAAATCAAAGAGGCCATCGGGGGCAAAGCTTAAGAGCCTGGCCCGCGGAACCGGCCTTTCCGGCTTTCTCTTCTACTGCTTGGGTGGCTTGGGGCCAGCCTCCTAACCTCCCTGTGCTTCACTTTGGGGAGCTGTGAGGATGACCCTCAGGGGACCCACCTCCCAGGCCAGGCATGTCGGATGAACCGAGGTACATAAATGCCTGGCAGGCTGGCAGATAACATCGTGGGCCAATCACAGCCACGCTCCGCTCCCACATTCCTGTGGCTCCAGAACATTACTTTTCTCAAACGTAGAGCCTGTCCGTATCGGCTTCCATCTAAAGCAGGTATTGTTAGTGCAGAGAGAGGAGAAGGAGAGGTTCTGTTCTGCCCTTCATTTCCTTACTTTTTGATCTGCAGTTCAATTCCCTTACTAGAAGTATTTAACCCCCGGCTACCTTCTCAAGGACTTTACAAATTCCACCCTTCTTGTGTAGAACTGATGGGACAACGCCATTTGATCTCATCATTTGACACCAAAGGCACTAAATGTGTGAAGGTTAAACCTTTCTTCCCGCTGTAGGAAGCCTTGACCAGAGACTGGATTTGGACTTTAAACTTAAGAAAAATCAAGATGCAAAGATAGTTTCTCAAACTAGAATTTGGCCGGATCACCGTGCTGGGCAACAGTTTCAACGAGAAGGATAATCAGGATTTTTTTTATTTTTTATTTTTTATTTTTTAACGTTTATTTTTGAGACAGAGAGAGACACAGCATGAACGGGGGAGGGTCAGAGAGAGAGGGAGACACAGAATCCGAAACAGGCTCCAGGCTCTGAGCGGTCAGCACAGAGCCCGATGCGGGGCTCGAACTCACGGACCGCGAGATCGTGACCTGGCTGAAGTCGGACGCTTAACCGATTGTGCCACCCAGGCGCCCCTTGGATTTTTAATGGACTTTGAAACAACCTGGATGTGGGAGGGGAGCCCCAAACCACGTGGGGTGATGCAGTGTGAATTAATTCCCGACAGCTTCTTCAGGATACATGCTAGTGGTAACACCTTGCTTCTCTACTGCGATTAGGCAGAAACGAATCTTTTCTTTATTCACTTTCCTCCTGATCTCCTTTGAGGAGAGATTCCAAGGTGAGCTGTCACCTGATCGTCACGGTCCCTAAGGTGATTGCCCGGTATTCTCAAGTTTGATTACGTTACAGTACACGGGATGAGGAAATCAAGGCAAGAACAGAAACCGCTAGCTTTTCTTTCCAAGCCACTGGCAGATTCTGCAAGACCCAAGAGCTCAGAATTAGATTGTGGTGGTGCTTCTTTTAAATCCCATCTGTAAAGCACCATGATTTTATTGTTATCTAGAACTGAGCCCACCTGCCGTCCTCTTTAAATTAGCGGCCGGGGCTGAATTTTGTGGAAATGATGTAGCATTGCGTTTTATAGAATACGGTCTCTCCCAATTAATGTTAATGTTACCGCAACGTTCCCGTTCGGGCTTTAACAATCTTCTGTCAAGTTCACACAGTGCAGCGCTGTGAAAAGAGACTCTGGGAAGAGGAAATGAAATTAACTGAATAAGTCCTAATTTGGAAGGGAGAAAATGACACATGGGAGAGGAAAAAAAAAAAAAAAAAGCAAATGTCAGAGGCAAATACTTTCCCCTCGCGTCTATGTCTCCTGATAATATTTTAGGACCCAGATTATATATGGGCGGCTAGAGCTGAAAGATGAGTAAGAAAAATATCTTGAGTCTTGGGGCGCCTGGGTGGCGCAGTCGGTTGAGCGTCCGACTTCAGCCAGGTCACGATCTCGCGGTCCGTGAGTTCGAGCCCCGCGTCGGGCTCTGGGCTGATGGCTCACAGCCTGGAGCCTGTTTCCGATTCTGTGTCTCCCTCTCTCTCTGCCCCTCCCCCCGTTCATGCTCTGTCTCTCTCTGTCCCAAAAATAAATAAACGTTGAAAAATATCTTGAGTCTTACTGGAATATCATGTTCTACATTATTTCTTTTTTCCATTCTTGGAGAGATAAACAAAAATCCTGCTGTGAACTGCCACAAAAGAAAAAAATACCGATACAGAGGAGTAGAAAGGGTACCATCACGACCCACTGGAGACTACCTTCTCTTCCTCACCCGTCCCGTCCCTAAGTAACTCCTCTAATTTTTCAGGGGAGAGCCCTTTTCTGGGGCGCTGGGGAGACCGTGCCTACAATCTCTCGCGCTGTTTGCCTGACTGCTGAACCGCATTAGTCATGCCCATAAATGGAGGGCAAACCCACACTGATGTATCAGACGAATTTAAACACGGCATGTTCCGAGAGAACCCTCGGAGCCAGACTGACAACACTCCCAAAGCAAAGTCATCTTCGACAGAAGCATATTTTCTGTTTCATCTTCCCCCTGGGTGCACCCTGCTAACAGAGGTGTAGACCAGCATTAAGGCTGTGGACGCCTGGGGCTCGGGGCAGGTCTCTTCCGCTGGCTGTTCTAGATTGCCGCTGGGGTCTTGCTCTAGGGAGGGAGGTGGACGTTCATACACTTAGTATTAAGGAGAAAGCCTGTGTCTTTTGATGACTAGTCTCCTTTTCATCTTAGATTAGAGCAGGCAGACCTTCCTGCCTTTCTAACATCTGAATGCCCACAGAAGGGCCAGGCATCGGGCTTCCGGCTAGACAACACTTGTGAGAGTTCAGACCATTTTCTCCATCCGGCCAAGCCAACAGAGTCTAATTGTTAAGCAGGGTCCACGAGAAGCGAATCAGCTTTAACTCTGACCGCCTCATGCCGCTGTTTCTCTTGCCACAGGAAGGTAATGTGATGTGGCAGAAGGAGCAGTACACCGGTAACTGTTAATCTTGGGTTCAAGTCCGACCACAGAGGGGCTGTGTGACGGCGGGCAATTTACTTAACCTCTCTGGGTCTCACTTCCCTTTTGGAAAAAAATGAGTGGGATGGACTTAAGATTCTTTCCATCTCTAAAATTCTTTTTTTAGAAAGAATATTTTTCTAAATTTTGTTTATTTAAGAGAGAGAGAGAGAGAGTGGGGGAGGGGCAGAGAGAGAGAGAGATACAGAATACGAAGCAGGCTCCTGGCTCCGAGCTGTCAGCCCAGAGCCTTACGTGGGGCTCGAACCCACAGACTGTGAGATCATGCCCTGAGCTGAAGTCGGATGCTCAACCGACTGAGCCACCCAGGCACCCCTAAAATTCTTTAATTCTGTAGGGTGACATGTTCCACAAAGTTTCCTCTGTGGCCAGAATTAGTCTGTGATTTCCTAGCTCCAGTTCCTCTCTTTGACTGTTAAACCAAATATGCACGAGAAGCAATAACGTTTTTGTCCCGGAGACAACAAATTGCCTTTCCACAGAATGACCTTTGGAGGTCAGGCCACCCGTGGCCATATCTAAATCCAAAGGCAATGGTACGACCGACTGGCGAGCTGCCATGCAAGAGAATGAAAATGCCCGTAGGCGGCCAAGATTCTTGGCTGGTACATTTTTAATAAACACAGGAAATAAGAGGAGGCTTGTCCACCCGGATTGCCTAATCTGGTGCCCATACCGTTGGAATGTTTGCCGTCAGGATAGAGATGGGACAGATCGCTTACTGAGTGCGGCATGGATTAAATTTCACAAACGAGAAGTAAGTTATGGAGTCATCTGTAAAGCATTTTTATCCTTGCCTCTCTCTCTGACAGGAGGTGGTTTGAGTCATTACAGCAAAATCTCCACCCCTTTTGGCCCTTCCTGAGAGTTTTCCCTGAAACACAAGCTCTTGAATGGACTCAGGCAAAGTGGTGCAAATTCTCTGTGGTCGAACGTGTCTTATTAATACTTCCCCAACATACTTCAGCACGTCTTATTATTACTTTTCCAAGAAAAAAAGCCTCGGCAGCAAATGGTCTTTGGCTAATTGGGAGGGTAATATTGGAAGGGCCCCTGTCTTCATGATGGAAACCACCGCGGTACTGATGTGGAGACAATGACCTTCACGGTTGGTAGCTATCATTCTTAACGGTGCCCGTTGAACTAACTCGTCCAGTTCTTGAGCTCTTCACCTCCCTGTCTCTGCCCGGAATGTGGCAACAAGGACAGTCGACTGGCGAGGGCGTTCTCTCCCAGCGCTCGGAGGTCCCTGAATAAGATGCTGTGTGGCGGTAAGCTGTAATTAGGTGTGTGGGCAGAAATTAGCGTTCTTCAAGAACACCACGTTAAAGCAGAGGCACTGTGCTTTCCGCCACCTGAGGCCACTCTGGTCCTGTGCCATAGCTGCAGGTCACTGTTGGTTGGAGGCTGCGGGTTCCGAAAAGAAAATAACTCAGCGTCGAGTCTGAAACCAGGATGCTTTTTATAGTGAAAACTGGGCCGCGCGGTTCCATCACAGACAAGCCAGGCATTGACCAAGCATGCCTGTCGCCTGCTCACGTTTCCTTTGCAAGTGTAAACGGTCTCCAGTGGCATAACTACAGTTGGAATTGTACCTCCGTCTTAAAATAAACCATCCAAACTTTTGAACGGCTTCCTGGGGCCCTGCCTGGGCCTCCATCTTGGACGGGCCCGCGCAGGCCGCCGGGGAGCCCGCAGCAGCAGCCCTTTTCCTCCGGGCCACCTACCCCAGAGGAGACCCACCCTCCTCCTCCTCCTCCTCCTCCTCCTCCTCCTCCTCCTGGCGACTGCAGGACGCCTGCCATTTGTCCAGACTGAATTCTTACTGGATTCCCGGATTTGCTTTGGGGGCCGACAACCTCCCACACCATAAATTCTGCCTCGCTGGAGGACGATCCCCACCCCCCCGCCCCCGTGGATTTCCACGGCGCCCCACTCGACAGCTCAAAGCGGGTGACTTGGAGCGCAGGGAAGACCTGCGCAAGCCTTTGCAACTGTCGCGGGTTCGCCCCCTTCCCCCCCCAGCGTGA